>NW_023144621.1:15700308-16117605 GCF_012932325.1 Thrips palmi | reverse complement strand
GGGCCCGGCCCCGGGGGGAGGGCCAGGCCGTCAGGGCCTTGCAGCGGGGCCCGTCGGCATGTCGGGCCTCGGGGACGAGGTCGACGACGACGCCAGCGAGGGCGGCGTTAGGTGGGCTAAGAGGATTCACTGGCCGCGCCCGGCGCCCGCAGGGCTCGCTGGGGTCGAGCAGCCCCGTCCGCCAGACCCGCCTTGGCCGCCGGTCTTCGGGCCCACTGGGCGGCATGGGCGTACGCCGACGAACACGGGGGTCTCCTTCAGAAAAAAACCAGGCAAAGGGGTTTGGACGAGCGTCTGTAAGGAGCAGGCCGACCGGAAGGCGGAGGGGGAGGGGTGGAGGGGAAGCGGGTGCAGGATTGAGCCGCCGTGTCCATCCCGGAGAAGAAGGAGAACACCGCGCACCACATCGCCGCCGTCGTCGTGTCCCCCACTTTTTTTTTTGCCCGTCCGCCTCGTCTCCGGCAAGACCGCCAGAACTGTGTCAAGGAAAAGACGATAAATGAGGAAGGGACGGACGGTAAATGAGCGTAAACGGGCGAGAGAGAGAGAGAGAGAGAGAGAGAGAGAGAGAGAGAGAGAGAGAGAGAGAGAGAGAGGGAGAGACGTATGTGGCAAACAAAAGCCCAGAAAGTAATTGCGACCCCCCCGGCAGCCGGAAAAAAGAAAACGGGCCGAGAAAGGTTTGGGTCGTTCTGCAACAAAGGCTTGCCCCGGGGCTCCCCCGGTCTTGCCGCCGCCGCTGGTCGCCGGCCCGCTGCGCAGCATAACGCGCCGTCCTTCTTTTCTTCCTCCCCTTCCCCCCTCCCTCCCTCCCTCCCCAACAAACCCCGTTGGGGGGGCGAGCGGGAAAGCGCCCCGACCGAACGGCCACCCAGTCGGAAGGCACACGGAAGGGGTAAAAAGGAGGGGGGGCGTTTCCGGGAGTCGCACCGCTCGCAAAGCAGCGTGGCGCGGCAGTGGGGGCGCTGGAGGGCCTCGAAGGCCTCGTGGCCCCGCAAGGCGGCTCGAAGGCCTGGAAGAAGGCGGCCGCACAGTGGGCCAGAAGACCGGTGGAGGCGGACAAAATTCAAGACACATTTTGAGCCCCAGAGTCGCTAAATGGGACTGGAACCGAACGCGTGACCCCACCAATGGATTCCTCGTTCGGAGGGCAATCCATTGGTGGGGTCACACGTTCGGTTCGAGTCCCATTTAGTGACTCTGGGGCTCACAACGCGTCGAGAGTTTTGGCCGGCTCCACCGGCCTTCTGGCCCACCAGGGCCCACTGTGGGCTGGGCGGCGGCGCACCGCAGTGCCTGGCAGTGCCGCGCTCACAGCGCTGTATCTCCGAACGGCAGCGCCACCAGTCCCACTCCGTCGCTCCGACTCTCTCGCACCGCAGCGGGACGGCCCGTGAGAGCGAGAGGGACGGCGCGGCGCGCTCGGGAGGCAGCCCTCCGGGAGGCTGGCTCTTTGCTCGAGGCTCCGGTAGCCATTAAGATTCCTATCCCCTTCGCACCGGTGGCGGCGGCGGCCTGGCGGCCCGGCGCGGCCTGGCGCCGCTTGCGTGTGCTTTTGAGAGTCGCCTATCCGGGCGGCGCGCGTGTCTCCAGTCACTCGATAAAATAACTCACGGCACTGAGGAAAAAAATTAAGTTTCCCTTGGGAAAGTCACTAATGACCCCATCTACCTTTCTAAAAAAACAGGAAAGCTTGAGGGCAGTGTGGTGGCGAACTTGAATTTAAATATTCCCCCTCTGGACGGTCCGTGGTGCCACGGGTGGTTTTTCGCGCCCCCGGCTGCATTTAATATCAACCTGGCAGCACCTGGCCACTCCTGGCCGTCCAAAGTCGTGACCCTCGCCACACTGCAAACAAACACGACGATCTGACGAGCATTAAACCGGTCACAACCGAGAATAACTTTGTTTATTAGCCAATCCGAGCCAGACCCTTTCATTCATTCTTGAATTATTTTAAATTGTTAGTTAGCACTTTTTTCCCCGTCTAAAGGTTTTTAGCCCCTTCGTTTTTTTTAAAGCAGATAATTCGTGTTCACCTGCAATTTTTTTTGCGGTGCCGTGCCGAAGAGGTTTTCCTTCCACACAGGCAGCAGGCGGCGCTCTAATTCCACTTCCTTCTCTCTCCCTCTCTCTCTCTCTCTCTCTCTCTCTCTCTCTCTCTCTCTCTCTCTGCTGATTCTGCCCGGCCGGCTCGGCCCGAGGCTCGGTCGTTGTGCTGGCGAGGCAGTGCGAGGCACCCCAGGCAGTCCCACCCCAGACGTGTTGGCTTCACTTTTCCGCTTACCGGACGGCCCACGCACTCCCCCCCCCCTCCCACTCCCTTCTTTTCCACCCCCCTCCTTCCCCCAACCCCTGTCCCCCGCGTCCCTCCCCTCCCTTGACACGAAGCGGGTGGGGATATGATGAGCGATAATTCCCCTGACAACGGCACTGACATGCCGGCATACACACACATTTCGAAAGCGCGTATAATATGACGATGATACAGCGCCTGTCGGCCGAACAGTTACTTTGCTCTGAATCCCATATTCACGTGAGAGGAGAGAGTGTGTGTTGTTTGTGTTGTGTGTGTGTGTGTGTGTGTGTGTGTGTGTGTGTGTGTGAGTGCGTGTGCCGTGCCTTGATAGACTCCAGCCCGCCAATTTTGCTCTCCAAGAGAGCGTGAAGCGAGCCTAGTAAGATTTGGTTGGGTAATCAGATGCCAAGACGAGAGAGAGAGAGAGAGAAAGCGTTCATGTTATGAATATCTTCGACGTCACCCCCTAGAAATTTGTTTTTTAAAATAATTAAATTAAAGTTTTGAATTACTTTTTTCTATTTTTGAAGATTTGTTTTCACTGCTATGCTGTCGTGGTTTCCCGTCCGATGCAGCAATAATAGCTCGCATCACGGGAACGGCTGCGGCTAGAGCCGAGCAGACACACAGCGGCCGCACTGTCACGGCAGGGCAGCAAAACCGCGACCTCCCCACGCGTGCCGGCGTGCCGCTGTCGTTTCAAAAGTCACCTCTCTCTCTCTCTCTCTCTCTCTCTCTCTCTCTCTCTCTGTCACTCTCGCACTCATAGAGCGCATCGCGTGCGAGAGAGACAGAGCGACGACGGAAGCGACAAACTCTCGGCATCAGCCCGCTCGCTGCACCGCAACCAGGTTCTCCGGTACGCGACGTCATGCTTCATTTCGGTGAGTTTAAACCATGGAGAGGGCTGGCGTCATCAGCGGCGAGAGAGGGAGAGAGAGAGAGAGAGAGAGAGAGAGAGAGAGAGAGAGAGAGAGAGAGAGAGAGAGAGAGACGGTGTGCAGCGGCGATTTAATCCCCGGGAATCACAGGCCGCACAGCGAGCGGGCCGCGCGGGCCGCGCCACTGTATTTGTGAGGGAAATGTTTGAACTGCACGGACGGCATCGAGGACGGCATTGACGTCCCCGCCATGGCGCGCCATGGAGGTTCACTGTATTTACCGCCATCCATCGGACAGATAGCGCTGTTTGCCTCGATGTAGCAAATTAATGCACTTCCGATCACTCTTTAAATTAATTTCCCCTCGTCGCAGTCGAAATTATATCGAGTGGAGTGAGCCACGCTTTACTGCAAAAAAAGCTTACGAAGCGTTTTGAACATACCAAAGGCCCGAGGTAATTTGTACGGTTTTGAGAGCGCGTATTTCTGAGGATCCCATTTTCGTCCTCTCCGCCTCTGCCGTTTCTGGCGCCGTTTTTCAAACATACGGCCCGGATTTTCTCCCTCCACTGTAATTATTCCTTCCGGCTTAGCATTAATACGAATCGGCCGGGGCACGTCGCGAAACTCTGCGCGATCGGCGCGACCACGGACCGCAAAGCCGAGGCGAGCGACGTGGACGCCACACCACTGGGAAAACTTCCCGCGAAAATAAACCCTCATTAGCGGAACCGCCTAAACAAAACACAAAAAAAAACAAGAAAAAACCGCAGAGAATCGCGCTGTCTACTGCGGCGAACAATGTACACAACTTTTCACTTCGCCCCCCAGTTTGGTGGTGCACCGACGAAACAGCCCTGGGACAAGGGGGACGACGAGCTGGAAATTTCGCTCCGCCGAGTATGAGAACGGCGGCGGTTGGAAGTCTTGAGTGAGTCGTCTCGGCGTGGCGCGGCGAGAATGCAGCACTGCAGCCAATCAGTGGGTCAGCCGCGCGGGTTAGCGCGTCGCGTCGCAAGTGAAAGAACCGTGGTTCGAATACCAGGCGCTTTTTCTTTTTTCCTTTGTATTTTTGCCAATCAGAGGGTTGTCCGCGTGGGTTAGCGCGTCGCGTCGCAAGCGAAAGAACCGCGGTTCGAATACCAGGTGCTCGTTTTTCCATTTTTAGTATTTTTCCTCCACCTTTTGTCATTTTGAGGACGCTGAAATCCATCCCAGCGGGACGGTGGCACTTCTCCTCTTCCCAGCCCCCCCCCCCTTCCATTCAGCGCGTATCACCTTGTAGCTCAGGACTTCCGGGCCCAGAATCTTTCCTTCCGGCGCCGCGTTGCGATGCTCCGCGCAACACAGAACAGCAGATAATTCTCCAGAGGCCGCCGGTCGGGGCAAGACCAGGCAAGGCCAGGCAAGGCCAGGCAGGGCCAGGCAAGGCCGCGGAGCGCAGACTCCCCGAGGCGTGCCGCTTATCGCGATCCAAAGTTGTTCATCAAGCGAGTGCCGTGGCAGTGCCGTGGCAGTATCAGTGCAGGGATTACCCGAATCGGCCTGCCCTGCCCGAGATCAACTTCCGAGCGAGGCTGGGCCTGGCTGGGCCTGGCTGGGCCGGGACACGTTTTATTGGGGAAACCCTGGCCGGGTGCGGGGAGCGTGTTTTGGCGTGCCGCGCGTCCCGCAGCCAACAGCGCCAGCGGAGCGCGTGCCAACATCTGCAGCGCATAAGTCGAGGCCTACACATCCAGGCCAAGTTCAGCGGGCCGAAAGGCAAAGCCGGCAAAGCAATGGCTCGGAACACTGCCGGCCAGTGTTGCCACATGCGTAGGAAAAAATAGAATAACACGATGCGCTCAAAGAGCTGCCTACCTCAGCCTGTCCACCAAGCAGGCTACACCTGGGCTGTGCTCTTGAAAAAAATACGCCGTCGAGGTAGGCAAGGGGTCATGGGCCTTCGGTCCATCGTGAGAGTGTTTGCCTACTGATGTGGCAACGCTGCGCTGCGCGGTCGCCTGGAAGGCCTGGAAGGCCTGGAAGGCTGTAGTGCCTTATGAGAGGGCGGTGCGTGCCTGATGGAGGGCCTGAGCGAGCGAGCAGTCTTCGTCGGTGTTTTTTTTTTTTTCGAGCGGGCGCTGCGCAGCGCTGCGCCGCCTGCCTGTGTCTACCTCACCATGCGCTCGTCTGGGCCGGGCGAGGCAGGCCCTTGTTATCCCAGCCAGTCCACTTGGGTGGCTCGGTTTACCCGGGGTAAAGTTACCCCCACTTACGGTGGGGCGGGGACTTCGGCGGAGAATGAACACACGCCTTGCGCTACTCGCCGTTACCCGCCGTTACCCGCCTCGCTTATCAAGGCTGTAACTTACCCGACGTCAAAGTCTCGGCGCAGCGTGGTGCGAACTAGTGCGAACGCACCGCGCCAATCACGCCGATCTAGCGCTACAAACTCACCCAGTACCCCCCACTTCACCATCCCGCGTCGACTTACCGCAGACATCAACGGGCCGACTTACCCCAGACTTACCCCAGAGTTACCGCAGACTTACCTGAGACTTACCTGAGACTGACCTCGGAATGACCTCAGATTGACCTCAGACATCTCAGACTGACCTCAGACTTCCAGAACTTCAACGCGCTGACTTCCTCCGACTTACCCCAGACTTACCTCAGATTTACCCCAGACTTACCCTAGACTTGCCTCAGACTTACCCCAGACTTGCCCCAGGCTTGCCGCAGCCACACCGCAAACTTACCCGGCCGGCCGCACCCTGCGGTGCCGGCGTTGCTGGCGGTGTAGGTGCGGGACACCCGTGCGCACTTATAAATAAACTGCACGGCAATTTTGGAGCGGGGCGCCGGGGTGCTGCCGGGGCGCCGCCGCAGCCTTTGAGTTATAGACAAGCTAAATGGCGACGCGGTGCCGTTACCGCGCATAACCGCCGGTCGCGCAGGATGGACGGCAGCGCGGCGGCAGCGCCGAGTGAAGAACGGCGACTTGAGGGTCTTCTTGTTCTCCAGGACGGCGACTTCGAGTGGGACGAGGGCTACCAGGGCTTCATCCTGTCGGGGTTCTTCTACGGCTACGCGGTGGGCCAGCTGCCCGGCGGGCTTTTGGCGGAGCGGCTCGGCGGCAAGCTGGTGTTCGGCGTGGGCACCCTGGGCACCGCCCTGCTCACCATCGCCAGCCCCTTCCTGGCCCGCGCCGGTGGCGGCTGGTTCTTCGCCGTGCGCCTCCTGGAGGGGCTCTTCGAGGTAAGCACGCCACCGAACAGTGGGCAGGAAGACCGGCGCTGGCGGCCTAAATCCCGGACAAGATTTGAGCTCCAGAGTCGCTAAACAGGACTCGAACCGAACGTGTGACCCCACCAATGGATTCCTCGTTCGGAGAGCAATCCATTGGTGGGGTCACCGCGTTCGGTTCGAGTCCCATTCAGCGACTCTGGAGCTCAAAACGCGCCTGGAGTTTTGTCCGCCTCCACCGGTCTTCGGGCCCACTGTGCACCGCGCTCGCGGACGACCCCCTGCTGCTGATGGTGTTTGCCTGCCGGGCTGGCACCCACCTGTAAGAGGTTTACTAGCTCTCGCCGCCCGTACGTGAGTGTGGGCGTGCGTGCGTGTGTGTGCGTGTGAGAGGATACATAATACTCGCGCGTTACTGCTGTTTCGCGGCCGCCAAATTGAATATAACGGTTACCATGGTTACTTGGTCGGCGAGGCGGGCGAGGCGGGGAGGCTGCCTTGCCGCTCATGCGGCGCCACATGCGACACGCTTTGCGTCGCTTTGCGAACAGGGTGCCCCTCGGTGCCGCCGTGCTGCGCCGTGCGCTGCTGCGCTCCTCCTTAGCCTCGCGCAAAGCCTTCTTCTCGAAGCGATAGTTGATCCTCCTAGATTGCCTGTCCCTCTGTTGTTCCTCCGTCTGGCTGTCTATCCATGGGTCTGCCTCGTCTTTATTCAGACCGCCTGTCTGTCTGTCTGTCTGTCTGTCTGTCTGTCTGTCTGTCTGTCTGTCTGTCTGTGTCTATCTGCCTCCTGATGTCTGTCTGTCTGTCTGTCTGTCTGTCTGTCTGTCTGTCTGTCTGTCTGTCTGTCTGTCTGTCTGTCTGTCTGTCTGTCTGTCTGTCTGTCTGTCTGTCTGTCTGTCTGTCTGTCTGTCTGTCTGTCTGTCTGTCAGCCTGACTGCCTGTCTGTCTGTCTGTCGGGGTTTCACCGGCGCCAAGTTGTGTAACGCGACGACCAAAATCGCGCGAAAAACGTTCACCCCGTGACTGTTTGTCTGCGTGTCTGTCCGCCTGTCTACCTGCCTGTCTGGCCATTCGCGAAATGCGGTCGGGCGAAAAGTCCGTTTGCTCCGATGCGTTTATCCGCGGTGCTATGCGCTGGCAGAGCGCCGCGCACAATACTCGCGGCATTCCGGGTAACGTCATACCGATCCCCGTGGCAGCCAGGGCGGCCAGGGCGGCCGCGGTCTCCGGGTTGTGTTCCCCGATGTAGCCTCGCCGTGCACCGCCACGCCGCGCCGCGCCTTGCCCGGCCGAACCGAAGTGGGGTGGAATGCCGTGCTCAGACTACTAGCGAAACTTGCCGTCCACGCACCGCGATTCCAGGAACGCCGCAGATTGATTTCGAGAAATGAAACCAGTCAGCCAGAAGACCGGTGGAGGCGTTTTGAGCTCCAGAGCGTCGCTAAGTGGGACTCGAACCGTGACCCCACCAATGGATGATTGCTCTCCGAACAAGGAATCCGTTGGCGGGGTCGCGCGGTCGGTTCGTGTCCTGTTTAGCGAGTCAGAGCAAAACGCGTCTGGAGGTTTGGCCGAGCGCCCGCGAGGTGGGCAAACCCGCCGACCGGCGTGCCCGCGGGTTGCCTACCCTCGCTTTCGCGGGCGCTCGCCCCTCCTCCCGGCCACCTTCTTCCACCAGTGCAGCCACAGGGGCGCGAGGGTTGCCAACCTCGCAGCCAGCGAACGAGGCGGGATGAGGCGACATCAGTGCCTCGTAGTCAAGAGGTCGCCCTGTTGGCACCCCGAGGTTGGAAACCCTTTTTTCGCCTACTTATGCGGCTACACTGTCCCCCCCTCCCCCTTCCCCTAATCACGACTGCATTTTTCCCGCCCCGCACGCGGCGTTGCGGGGCATTGCTTACAGCGGCGACCTGCATAACTTATCTTTGAAACAAACCGGCCGCGGCAGATCCGGAGCGATCAAACGAGAAAGGCGGGAAAAGGGACGACCGCGACGTGTGGCTTTTCGGCTTTTTGGCTTTTTAGTTTGGTAGAGAATGCAATCATCAGCGAACGTGCGGTGGCGCGCGCCTGGCGGCATGGCGGCGCGGTGCGGCTGAATGCGAGGAAGCGTGCGCCACCGAGCTCCCCCACCCCACCCCTCTAACCGGTTCGTCCTGACACGGTGGCGCTATCTGGACGCATTCCACGCCAACGGGCGCAGCGGGCGTCCAACGATTGGATGTGAATGCGCGCATGCTTTGCCCAATCAGGAGTAGTGCCGGACACGCTGCCGTGTGTGCGGTGCAGACGGAATGAATGCCACCACTATCGCGGCGGGGCGGGGCGGGGCGGGGCGGGGTGGTCGTGGCAGGTCATGGCGTGGCGTGGACTCCGAGGCGGCCGCCGTGCTGGCCTTGTTCGCCGAGCGAACATTGTTGCAAATAACTCGGTTCTTGTTGTTGATTGTTGTTGTTGTCCTTGTTGCGCGGATGGAATGGGATGCAACCGGACGGCCGGCCGTCTCGCAAGAGTTGGGTCGAGGAGCATGCTTGGCCGACAGCGAGGCAGCGGACGCGGCCACTGTCCGGACCGACGGGTCGCGGGGGTAGGGTTGTGGAAAAGGGTCGTGGGAAAAGGGTCGTGTCGAAAAAGGTCGTGGGAAAAGGGTTGGGGAAACGGGTCGTAAGGTAAAGGGTCGTGGAAAAGAGCCGTGGGGAAAGGGTCGTGGGAATAAAGTCGTGAGGGAAGGGTCGCGGGGAAAGGGTCGTGCGAACGGGTATTAGGTCATGGGTCGGAGCAATTGGACTTGAAGGGTCGGTTTGAGGGCTGCCGGGAGAAAGGCCGGCGCATCGAAGGGCCGAGCGTGATGGGCGGCCTTGAGAGCCTTCTTGAGGGTCTTGAGGGTCTTGAGACGAATAGTCTGCACGGCATCGATGACAATAGGGGCGGAAGCAGCAGAAAGGGGTAGTTAAATCGAGGACGCGCCGCGGCGCTCGAGGGCGGTCCAATATGGAGCACTAACGGGGCCCGAGTGAAGCCGAGTGCGATAGCCCGGCTAGCCCGGGGTTCGGTTCGATCCGGCCAGCGCTCGGCGAGTCCATCAGGTCGCTACACCCTCGCGTGTTTTACAACCCACTTTGCGTCGCGCGGCGCGTTGCCTGCCTTCGGCATGCGTCTCTCGGCCGCTCTCGGCCGTCCTGGGCCCTCCAGCTGAAAGGGTGCCCCCACGTGGAGGACGCTGCGGGAAGGACGCTGCGCTTCGTGCCAGTGAATGAGGCCCCCTTATTTGCAAACCCTTCGCCCGCTTTCGCCCTCAACTTTCTGCGAAGAAGTGGAGGTCGCCTCAGGCCGGCCAGCCGGCCGTGGCTCTGGCTCGGTCTGGCTCTGGTCGGCGGGGCCCCGCTTTCTCACTCACAGTTGTTAGTTCGGGAACAATGGAGTCTAATGATGGCACTGCTGGTGGCGTTAACGGTGCCGAAAATTACACCACTGCCTTCGGGCCTTCGGGCCTTCGGGCCTTCGGGCCTTCGGCAAGCCCTGGGGCTTCAGGCAAGCCGTCGGCAAGCCTTCGAGCTTTCGGGTACCGGCGGGGCAGAGCGGGGCGGGGAACGCAAACTATAGGGGTCAGTCGGTCTGCTCTGTGGAGTCCAGGCAGACGGTCCAGGCCAGCGCGGCCTGGGGCCTGGGGCCGGCTGCGAACTTGGCACGGCAATAACCGATACACTGCGGCCTCATTCCAAACAGTGCTTTCGCCGTCTCGCTCGCACTCACGCGGCGTCCCGCGGCGTCCCGCTGCGGTGCGAGAGAGACGGAGCGGTGGAACGGGTGGAAAGTCATAAACAATGCGGGAGTTTTAGCGGAAAGCGGTGCGAGGGGTGCATTTAGCAGTGCTGCAGCAGCCAGTCGCGGAGTGGGAACACCGAGGACCAACTTCGCCGGCAGGCTTTCGCTGCTTTCGCTGCTTTCGCTGCGAGCGAGTTCCGGAATCGCGACCCCGATCGACCAACTCAACTGCCAAGCAAACCGGATAAATAATGAGCATCACTCCCCCCCCCCCAAACAAAAAAGGTTTTTAGGTTTGAGGTTCCGGTGATTTCCCCTCCCCCGTGTAAGAAATACTGAAAACCGGAACGAAATTGAAGCCAGGAAAATAGGCCTGGAAGGAAGGGTCGGGGTTGCAGCGCCGAAGGATGGTGGGGAGGGGATTGGGCCGAGCGAAGGGTCGGAGGGTCGGAGGGTCGGGGCGGCTCGGTTAGGAATGGGCCGGAGAAGTGCACCTAAGCCTAAGTGCGTTGAGTGCAGGAGCGGCCGACGCGGCGCATCTTGCCGGACCCGCTCTTTGTCCACTTGAGCTGATTGCTCTGTCTCTCCGCCCCCCCCCCCCTTTCTCTCTCTCTCTCTCTCTCTCTCTCTCTCTCTCTCTCTCTCTCTCTCTCTCTCTCTCTCTCTCTCTCCCTCTCTCCCTCCTCCGCAGCTCGGCCCGTCTATCTTGTCAGTCCTGAATGACTCGCAGGATGTCAAAGGCGTCCTAATCCCATCCCGAGACACGCCGCCCCGCTGTACAGTGCCGTGTACACACTTTGGCGCTGACCCGCTGACTCCGCTTACCTTTTGCCGGCCATGGCCCACAGTGGGCCGAGAAGACCGGTGCAGGCGGTCAAAATCCTGGACGCGTTTTGAGCTCCAGAGTCGCTATGGGGCTCGAAGCGAACGTGTGACCCCACCAAAGGATTGCTCTCCGAACGAGGAATCCATCGGCGGGGTCACACGTTCGGCCCGAGTTCCATTCAGCGACTCTGGAGCTCAAAACGCGTCAAGACTCTTAGCCACCTCCGCTGGTCTTCTGGCCCACTGTGCGGCCCTCCGGAGACGGTCGATTCCGCGAATTAAAAGGCCCTGCCTGGCCGCGCCTGGCTGGCAGGGAAATTGATGAACGAGTCGAGGGAAAAAAGGCGAACATCTTTATGTTTGAGGACGCGACACTGCGATACTGCCAAAGGGCCGCGACACTGTGAATAGGGCCCTCATTTCCCGCCGACCCGACGGGCGGGTCGCACGCCGCCGTCTCTCTCGCACCTGCGGCCGGGCCGGGGCGGCCGGGGCGAGTGCGAGAGAGACGGTGCGACGAGAGAGAGACAGCCCGTCGGGGGACGGCCCGGGACGGCTATCCCGCCGCGCCGCTTCTTAAGATTCGGGAATGGAATTAGAGTAACAGCAGACTGATTCCGAGGAGACGTCGCTCTGTGTCTCTCGCACCCGTGAGAGCGCCCCGCGAGCGCGACAGAGACAGAGCGGCGACTCCTCGGAATCAGTCTGCAGGAGGGCTGCAGCCGTGGACCGGGACGGCCGGGACGGGGAGGGGCTGCCCTCGGCGGGGCCCGCGAGGCCTGACGCCAACACAGTAACACGCCAGGAGGGACGTTGGAACCGTTGGAACGTCTGGCTGCGAATTTGGGCCAATTTAAAGGAACGCGCGCCGCCCTGGCGGGGTAACCGCCGAGAAATGTCAGTTTTAATTAAAAGCGGAGTGGGCGAGCTCACTAGGCGCCCTATTTTTTTAAAAAGTGACTGCGTCTTTTTTTTGCAGTAACGCCGTTTTTTTTTTTTTTTTGCGAAAATGACGGTGTTTTACTTAATATTATTTTCTTGCAGTGGCGCGCCGCATCGTTTGAAAAGTTATTCAGGTGTTTTCGAACTTTCTTTTTGCAGGGCGTCACCTTTCCCGCCATCCAGTACATGATCTCCAAGTGGGCCCCGCCGGCCGAGCGCAGTCGCTTCGCGACGGTGTATACAGGTACCCGCTAGTGAGCGAAGCGCAGTGAGCCAAGACGGGCGGAGGCGGCCAAAACTCTAGACGCGTTTTGAGCTCCAGAGTCGCTGGGACTCGAACCGAACGTGTGACCCCACCAATGCATTCCCCGTTCTGAGACCAATCCATTGGAGGGGTCACACGTTCGATTCTAGTCATAGTGACTCTGGAGCTCAAAACGCGTCTAGAGTTTTGGCCGCCTCCGCCGGTCTTCTGGCCTACTGTCCTTGTCCTCCAGGGGCCCAGGCTGGCCCAGGCTGGAGCGCAAGGCACTACCCAGCCTTTTTTTTTTCGGATAAGCCGGGCAGGGGAAGAGGGCCACGCGGTTGCAGCTGGCCGGACCTCCCCGAATCAGACAGTGTTGTTGTGTTTTTAATGTGGGAACGGCCGGGAACGGCAGCCCGGCCGGCAAGTTATTAGCTCTGCCGTTCCGTCCACGGCGGGACGCAATACAGGGGCGCAGACCTGAGGGGGCATTGACAAAGCCCTCCTCTAGGAGCCAACACACACACACACACACACACACACACACACGAGCGTGTTCAGACTCCCTTGGGCACGCGTAATGAGTCTGCTGCTGCCGTACGAGAGAGAGAGAGAGAGAGAGAGAGAGAGAGAGAGAGAGAGAGAGAGAGAGAGAGAGAGGGAACATCTCGGCGGGGATGGAAACGTGTTATGGCTCTGACCTATCGCGCGCGCCGACCCCGCCCGCCCAGCCCAGCCAGGCAGACGCCACTGCGTGCGTCGGTGTGGCGCGGAACGGCGACGGCGCTGCGTGCTTGTAGGTACACCGTCAAAAAAACACCGTGCCTGGGTAGTTTCGAAGACCTCTGGCAAACAGATTAACTCCTGCAAATACTCCCTCAGTGTTGTGTTGGCATGACTTTTTGACAGTGCAGGACCGTTGAACTGTGCAGACGTCCCGACAATCCACCCTCCATCCCTAATATGTTTCCTTTATAGTGCACGTATTGCCAACCCCCTGCGTACGTATGTGTGGATTTGGCAGGGTGCTGTGTGTATGTGTGTGTGTGTGAGCGCACGCGTGCGGGTGAACGTGTTTGTATATGTAGGAGGAACACGGTGCTACCCGCCACCCATGCTGGAGGAGCCCGAGGGGAAGCTTGTGCCCTTACCCCTCCCCCTCCCCCTCCCCTCCCCTCCCCCCTTCACACCCTGTGACACACTACACTATGCGCGCGAGCATACAACGTCTAGCTTAGCCTTAGCAGGGTAGTGTGTTCACTCCCACCGCACACAAATACACTTAGCCACACGCACGTAACCGCCCCCCCTCTCCCCCCCCTCTCTCTCTCCTCTCTCTCTCTCTCTCTCTCTCTCTCTCTCTCTCTCTCTGGCTGAGAGGGTTCGCGGTACGAACGTCATCAAAAGCTTTCTGTGGCAGCCACCAAATGAACCCACACGACGCGCTATGCTATTTTGTGCGCCAGTGATGTGCGTGGGTGCGGCCACGCGTGCCATTGTGTGTGTGTGTGGTGAGAGAGGAGAGAGAGGAGAGAGAGAGAGAGAGAGAGAGAGAGAGAGAGAGAGAGTGTGTGTGTGCGCGCGCTTTTCGCTCGATGTCTCGCTCTCTCCATCCTTTTCTCTCTCTCGACTGATGTGATCAATTCACTTTGGCGCTGCATGTTGGGTCGGTATAGGAAAATGTTTTGGTGGTAATCGGTTTCGAGAACACGCCCCCCCCCGCCTTGTTCTCGTTGTTATTGTTATTGGCCGGTTTTTGTTGCGAGCGTCCATCACGGGGCATTGTTTTGCGGGCCGTGCATGGCTCTGCATGGCTCTGCATTGTGACCGTCGTGCCGCCCGCCCCTCGGTCCGCCCTGTCCGCCCTGTCCGCGCCTCGCGATCGGCGCACACAAAAGCGAAACCGGCTTTCCATTATACCAATCGCTAATTCGTAGCAAATGAGCTTGTTTCCGGGAAAAGGGAAGAGGGGGGGAGGGCGGTTCGGCGAAGCCGGCCAGGTGTGCGTCGGCAAAGCAGCCTCCCTCCAGTGCCTCCAGCAGCCTCCAGCAGCCTCCGGCCAGACGGCCAGATGGCCGAGGTTTAGTGGGGACAAGGCCCGCAGTAAAGCGGCAGACGCACTAACAGACTGGCTTCGACACGGACGGACAGACGGACGGACAGACAGACAGACAGACAGGTGGAAGCGCACGTGTGGCCCGATGCCATTCGGAAGACACCGGCTGGGCCGTGGGTGCGACAGAGACGGCATAAATGGGGCAGTCACCACCTCGCCGCCGCAGAGGCCACCCTTCCGCACCGGGAGGGGGGGGGAGGAGGGAAGGGGGCGCACGACCTCGGAAAATCTCATTTATCGTCTTCTCTCGTCCCGGTCCGCGTCCTGCTGCTGCAGACCGATTTTCGTCGCTCTGTCTCTTTTGCACTCATGAGCGCCCCGGAGAGGTGCGAGAGAGCCAGAGCGACGAAAGCAGTCTGCTGCTGCTGCAGTCCCGCCCAACGCGCCAGAGCACCGCGTTGCCTACCCGCGACTCCGCGGGCGCTTCCGGGCCATCGCCCAAAGAGCGCGAGAGAGACAGGGTGACGTTGTTCTGCATCCAGTCTGTCGGTTAAAGAGGAGAGGAGAGTGAAAAGCAAAGAGCAAGAGACGCGCCTCGTGCCAGGAATGGCGACGGCAACGCACTCACTCGCACTCCAAGGAAACGCCCGCCGGTTTTATGTGTCAGTTGGCGGCCAGTTCAGCGCGCGCGGTTTAAACTTAATTTCCTGTTAACGCGCGAGACTTTTGCTTTCTTCTCTAATTTATTTTTCTTTGGGCTTTTCTCTACCTGTCGCACCTCGCCTTCCCCCTCTCTCTCTCTCTCTCTCTCTCTCTGTCTCTCTCTCTCTCTCTTTCTCTCTCTCTCTCTCTCTCTCTCTCTCTCTCTCTCTCTCTCTCTCATTCTCTCTCTCTCTCTCTCTCTCTCTCTCTCTCTCTCTCTCTCTCTCTCTCTCTCTCTCTCTCTCTCTCTCTCTCTCTCTCTCTCTCTCTGTCTCTCTCTCTCTCTCTCTCTCTCTCTCTCCCCACTTCCGGTCTGGAAGACTGCCGGCCGGCCGCGGGGACTTCCGCGCGGAGTATCGCGCGTTGTGTGAAATTTCTCATGAATAACATTATGAAGGCGGGATGCAAACAGCGTGAAACGACTCCGTCATGGCGGCGGTGCACCACGGTGGGGCTCTCATTAGGAGGGGAGGGGGAGAGGGGAGGGGAAGGGGGAGGGGAAAGGGGGGAGGGGGAAGGGGGGGAGGTGACGGGGTCTTACTTCTTTGTAAAGACGAGGAAAAGTGGTCCAACGATTCAATTGGAAGGGAACGGTGAACCCAACTCTGGTCGGCACCAAGTTCCGGATCCAACACCAACAGCACCACCGGCAGCAGCATTGATTCTCGACCTTTCAGTATGTTTTTATAATCTCGTTTTGTCGCGTTTTTATTTTCGTACCTTCGCGGTAAATTAAAAGTGTGGGGTCTGAAAAGGTGAGCGAGGAGTGCGGGGGGTGAGGGAGGCTGCCTCTGGCGTATCGAACTTTTCCGATTTTCCCAGAAACAAACGTAGAAAAACGAATGCTGACCAAATACACAAACAACTTTAACAAAGCAGTTTCAAACACACAATCAAAAACAGAAAATTAGCAACACTTAAGCTTGCTGTTTGGTTCAGGCGGCTACCTGGGCACCGTGATCTGCATGCCGGTGAGCGGCCTGCTGTGCGACATGGACTTCCTGAGCGGCTGGCCCATGGCCTTCTACGTGTTCGGCGCGCTGGGCGTGCTGTGGTACATCCCGTGGCACTTGTGCGTCTTCGACACGCCGGCCCAGCACCCCAGGATCGACCCCCGCGAGCGCGAGTACATCGAGAACGCGCTGGGGAAGGTGCCGGCCAAGGTGAGTCTCGCCACGAACCGGCCACGTGACTACACCAATGGATTGCTCTCCGAACGAGGAGTCCATTAGTGGGGTCACACGCTCGGTTCGAGTCCTGTTTAGCGACTCTAGAGCTCAAAACGCGTCTGGAGTTTCGGCCGCCTCCACCGGTCTCCTGCCCCACTGTAAATTCGGAATCCCGCCCAATTGATTTAGGAAGGCGGTGGAGGCCAGTGGTGTGAAGAAGAGCGTGATTTGACTTTCCGGTAAGGGAAACCCCGCTCGGTGAGTCACGCAGTGCCGCGACAACATTTCTCTCCCTTCCAAACACTTTCACACGTCGCCATGGCGTTCGAAAAAAAAAATTGTCCGCCGAGGCCGCGCGATCGCGGCGGGACTTGAGACAAAAGAGCAAACGCTTCGGGGGGCTTAACTGCAATGCCCCCTCGTATCTCCAGTCGGTTGGCTATCGGCCAGCTCGTCGTGCCGTGCCGAGCCGCACCGTGCCGAGCCGTGCCGAGCCGAGCCGAGCCGAGCCGAGCCGAGCCATGCCGTGCCCAGCCGAACCAAGCCGTGCCGTGCCGTGCCGTGCCGAGGGTCGGCCAGCTATCTCGGCACCCATTAGTCTCCACACACATGTGCATGCGGGGCCTAAGGCGGTCAGTACGCCTGTTGGCTGCGGTAATTCCGCCAAGCAAAAGTACACTGGAAAGAGTAAACCAGGTCCCTTAATTTTGAAAAATTGCATTACGACAAAAACGAGCAAATCTGTTATTCTTTTATCCACCGTTGAAAAGAAAAACAAATTGGCAAAACTTGTACCGCATAACTTTTATCAACAACGAGAAACAAAACGGGGAAAATTTCGAAACTACAGCCGAAATTGCAAAATAGTCGAGAAAACGGCGCTGCTTGACGGTGTTAATTTTCGTGCCACGCGCCCGGCGCTTATCGTTTAATTTACGCCCCGTGCTTTACGGCGTGCTCAAGGCGCGTCGTGTGCGCGGGAGAGAGAGAGAGAGAGAGAGAGAGAGAGAGAGAGAGAGAGAGAGAGAGAGAGAGAGAGAGAGAGAGAGAGAGAGAGAGAGAGATGACGGGGACGCGCGCTGGCGGGGGAATCAATTTAAAAACAAAAATTGTTGCGCCCTCGCCCCTCTGCCGCTTGATCCCGGCCCGACAGCAGTCCGCACACGTAGGCCGTCGGCTGGAAGGGTGAGGCGGCCAGGCGACCCGCTCTCCGTCTCTCTCGCACTCACTCACTCGCGCCCTGCGGTGCCCTGCGGTGTGTCCCGGCCGTCCCAGCCGTCCCGGCCGTCCCGGCAGACAGCGCGCTTTGGACGGCGGCAGCTCTGTCTGCCTGTCCCGCGACAGGGCACGCGGCGTTGTGAATTCCACTGCGGAACCCTTCAGCCTGCTTGCCGCTGCTTGCCGCCTTGACGGAGGACGGCGGGAACGCGGAGCGGTAAAATCGGCCGCGCCATTGTTGCCAACTTTGGTGATTTCCTCGGTTTCCTCAAGGCGCGGTTTCACGGTTTCACGGTGTGCCGGCGCGTCGCGGTCGCAGCCGCTCCCCGAGGACGCCGAGGACCGCGACGACGGCGACGTGCGGCGACGGCTGCTGCGACCCGCCGGGGGAGCGCTCCGTCTCCAACACACTCTGCCTCTCTCGCACCCCGACGGAGCGCCGCGAGGCACCGGGAGTGCGAGAGAGACGGACGATTTCATAACTCGGCGTCACGCGTCACGCAGGGCGAGGTGGGAATCCGCGAGGATCGCACGGCAACGACTTGCCGCCGTCGTCTTTGGGCGAACTTCAAGCCTTGAAAGACCAAACTAACTTCGTGAACCGTTTCCGGGAATCTAAATCAAATTTTCTATATAAACTAGCTAATACGACACCTGTCCTCCAAATGTTTCGTTCCAGTGCCAATAGTTTCAGCACTATGTTTGTTTTGGCGGATGGTTGTGCACGCGTCTCCGAAAAAAATGATGTATGAAGGAATCGGGGCGGTATTGCAATCCATTCCCAATCAACCTCTTCCTAGCCTTTCTTCCGCTTCCGCCTTTTGTCATTTCCGGTTTGGCAGAAGGAGGGCACTGGCGCAGTGCGGGGCCGCGGGCTCCGGCGAGCTAAATTTAGGTACGTACTTCGCGGCCATAAATTTTGGCACTCCTTTGCCCCCGCCGTCTATAGCCCCTTGGCCCTGTTGCCGCGGTCTCTCCATCACCGACCTCCACCCCCACATTCCCACACACACTCACACACTCACACACTCATACACACACACACACACACACAAACACACACACGCGCGCGCGCGGACTTTGTTTTCGGTGAAGAAACTTGAGAGGATTGTGTGACGCGCCGCGCTCCGCGAGAGTTGTTTATTTGTTTTGTTTGAAGCGATTGCCCGAACACGGCCGAAGGTCAAAGTTGGGTCGGCGAGGCGGAGGCCGCGGAGGCCGGGACGCGGAACCACGTCATTTGCATATCAAACGCACAGCGCGCCGCTCACTCCAATCGCGTCCGGGATATTCACTCTTGAATTATGGCGCGATCCGTTTCCGGACAAAGTTGCTCACGCGCCGGGAAATTTCCCAGCCCGCGTCAACCTCACGAGAAATTTCCCGTCCCCGAATTTGAGGAATTTCCCGGCCTCGCAGAAATTTCCTCACTAGTTTGTGAATTCGCTCGCCCACATTAGGCGTGCCGTTCTGAACGACTTGTTTTTGCGGGAACACGCGAGGCGGGGGCGGCCGAAAGTTTAGCGGCACGCGCGTGAGAAAGTGTTCAGGCTGAGCAGAAAATTAGCTCAGCCTGGAGAAGAAGTGCCAGGAGGAAGTCAAGCCCAAGGCAGCCGGGGCGGGCCGAGCCAAGCCGAGCCGCGGGGGAGGCACAAATCACATGCATGGCGGCTGGGGGCGGACCGGGGGCGGACGGGGGCGGGGACGGGGGGCGGACGGGGGCGGACGGGGGCGGACGGGGGCGGACGGGGGCGGCGGGGGCGGACGGGGGCGGCCGGGGGCGGCGGGGGCGGACCGGGGGCGGACGGGGGCGGACGGGGGCGGACGGGGGCGGACGGGGGCGGACGGGGGCGGCGGGGGCGGACGGGGGCGGACGGGGGCGGACGGGGGCGGACGGGGGCGGACGGGGCTCGCCGCGGCCTGGGAACGGCGGCGTGCGAGAGAGATGGCGATAGGTATCGGGGCCGTTTTGACGTGGGGAAATGGCGTGCCACAATACTCGAGCTTCGACGGTTTCACAGGATTCAATCTGTCGGGATGCACACAAATCTCCCCCGTCCCCTTGGCGTGCTTTTTGCGGCTTTTTGTTGCTTTTTGCCTGCCGGGATGGGAGCCCACAGTGGGCCAGAAGACCGGTGCAGGTGGCCAAAACTCTGGGCGCGTTTTGAGCTCCAGATCCGCTAAGGGACTCGAACCGAACGTGTGACGCCACCAATGGATTCCTCGTTCGGAGAGCAATCCATTGGTGGGGTCACACGTTCAGTTCGAGCCCCATTTAGCGATTTCGGAACGCGTCCAGAGTTTCGGCTGCCTCCAGCGGTTTTTCTGGCCCACTAGGGAGCGAACTTTAGCGCTAGCGCCTGTGAGGTAGGCCGTTCCGCCGTGCATCGCGTCGTCGGGAGTGCCTACCCGAGACTTGACAGGCGTTTGCTGCTCCCTCCCTCTCTCCCCCTCCGTGCCTCCGCCACCGCATCCCAGGCACCGCACTTTGTCCTCTTTGTAGTTCGGCAACCGCCAATCGCACACATAACCGCCGAGTTTATCCCCCGTAACCCACTTACCCGGTTACGAGGCGCCCTTAAGGCCGGCGCGCTGCCAACAAGACCGTAAAAAGGACTCGTAAAAAAACGTAAAACCGGAAAAGCGCTTCGCTTTTGACAGGGTTCCGGGCCCCTCCTCGCGACGTATATTTTAACAGATCGGCCATGATATCCGTTATATATGACGCGGCGTGGGCCGAGCGTGGCCATTGTCATTCCAATGGGCCAGGCCTCGGCAAGCCGCGCCTGCGCCCAGACAATGGGTCATCGAACGCAGCCAACGCACTGGGCACTGGGTCACGGCAAATCAAGCTTCACCTGGCTGTCATCATGGTCGTGGTCTCGGTCGTGGTCGTGGCGGTCGTGGTCATGGTCATATGGTCATGGCGATGTCCATGGTGATGGTCATGGTGATGGTCATGGTCCACGGTGATGGCTATGGTCATGGTGATAGTGGTGATGGTCATGGTCCATGGTGATGGTGATGGTCACTTCTCGCCGGATCCGTTCCCGTTCGGCGCGCGCAGGGGCACGGCCGCTATGGCCGCTATGATGAATAGCCCGGGCGAGTGGGCCTCGGCGGCGCGGCGGGCGGATGGTGGTGGTGTTGGCAGGCCCGGCAGGCCTTGCGGCGGCGGGCACCTCGGATCTGGTGCCGAGGGCAATATAGCCGTGTCGATAGTGGAAACTTTGTTGGCAGACGTCATCAATTCCTTCATCCGCAAGAACACGCGCACACTCTCGCACACGCACCCCTACGCTCTCTCCTCTCACTCTCTCTCTCTCTCTCTCTCTCCCCTCTCTCACACACACACGAGCGCTGACTCTCCGTGTGCTCAGAAACCAGTACGACCGCATACCTTACTCACACACTCCAACACAAACGGAAACTCGGCGCGGCGGCGGCTCGGCGACCCGGCTCCGAGCATGCTCTCTCTCTCTCTCTCTCTCTCTCTCTCTCTCTCTCTCTCTCTCTCTCTCTCTCTCTCTCTCTCTCTCGCTCGCTCGCCCGCCCCGCCGAGTGGGGCGGCGTGCCACAGCGGCAACACAGCATCGTTGACAAAGTATATTACCTTATTATTGATGACGGTAATTGTGTTGCACCGCTGTGGCGCGCCATTGTGCCGAGTGGATTCGCAACGCGATTCGCAAGCGGACGAGTCGGGCCGACAATGCAGCTGTCCACGTGCGTTCGCTGCGTTCGCGTGATTGGCTGTTTGGAATTAGCGGGCCGGGACAGCGCGGGCCAGCCAGCCGGGCATCAAAGAAACAACAACAACAAACCCGGGCAGTGTAGTTGCACGAGTCGTTGCAGCAGTGGCACCTCAAAAATAAACGAGCCTCCTTCGGTTCCAGTAGGGTTCGACTCAACAGTCGATTTATTCGGCCGGGTGCGAACCACCGCGCAAAAAAAGCAACGAACAGAAACCTTTTTGGGATGACTGAAAGCGCAGCGGTGGCTGGACCGGAGCACGTTGGAGCCACCGCGTCGCGGCGGACTATCCGTCCGGACTATCCGTCCTGGGTGACCCGCGGGCTGCGGCTCGGGCTGCGGCGTTGCGGCGACGCCATCTCGTAGGAGAGTGCCGGCAGACTGATTCCGAGAGTCTCTCTCTGTCTCTCTCGCACTCGAGGGCCGCCCCCTGCGAGTGCGAGAGAGACAGACGCCTCTCGGAACCAGTCTGCTGGAAGCTTGGAAGCAATCGGCCAAATGGTGCCGCATCGCCGACCCGCCGCACTCGCTCCGCGTCTCTGCAAGTCCCTCGGCCAGGTGTCTGTCCGCCCCACAGTGGGCCAGAAGACCGGCGCAGGCGGCCAAAACTCGAAACGCGTTTAGAGCTCCAGAGTCGCTAAATGCGACTCGAACCGAACGTGTGACCCCACCAATGGATTGCTCTCCGCACGAGGAATCCATTGGTGGGGTCACACGTTTGGTTCGAGTCCTGTTTAGCGACTCTGGAGCTCAAAACGCGTCTGTGGTTTTGACCGCCTCTATCGGCCTTCTGTCCCACTGTGTCCGCTGCGCGCTGCGCCCTCACCCCGGGGGAGAAAATATGTCGTCAAATACGTGCGGCGTGCGACGAGAACCCCGCTCGCGGCGCTGCGCCCGGCCCGGCACGGCACGGCACGGCACGGCACGGCACGGCACGGCACGGCCCGATGAACACATTTCAGCTCGGCGTTCGCGGACACTCTGTAAACAGAGCGACGTGCGGCTAGCCCAGCGCGGGCGGGCTAGAGCCAGGCCCGGCACGGCCCAGGCCCCAGCAGGGTCCCCGGGCGTGGCAAACGACCCCGTTAAACACGAAAACAGTAAGTACGGCCTCGACGGCCTCCCTGGGACCGCTGGTGGCGGCGGTGGCGGCGGTGGAGGGGAGACCGGGGAGGCTAATTTATTTAGTCCCTCGATGCCGAATGCAGCAGACGAGGAGGAGGAGGAGAAGTAGTAGAAGAAGAAGCTCGTCAAAGCAGCCGCGGCAAACGCGTCCCCCTTCCACTGTTGTTGTTGTTGTTGTCGCTGTAACAGGTGGTAAGACTGCGAGCTCAGGGCGGCAAAGCCCGGACAATGAGAATGGATGACAGTTTTAGCGTCCGACGTGATCCCGGGTCGCATTTTCGCTCTCACGATAGGCACACTGTGAGAGCGGGGTCCAACACACAAACACACACACACACACACACACAGCGGCTGCGGGCGGGCAGTCCCATGAAGTTGGTTTGTGGATAGGGATTTCGAAGTGGTGCTGTGCGACCCGACCGCCGACGCCGACCGCTCGCCCGCCCGCCCGGACTAGTCGGTATTGGTATCCCGAAATGAACCAACCCAAAGCTGTCCCCCTCCCCCTCACTCTGCAAACTGAAATGTGTGCATGGCACGCTCTATTTGGAGCATGCCAAGAAGCACGCTTGAAATTGGAGCGTGCTTACTAGGCACGCTCTAAATTAAAGCGTGCCTGCCAGGCACGCTCTATTTTAAAGCGTGCTTAGCAAGCTCACTCTAAACTACAGCATGGACGGCAACCACACTCCTGAATGCTCGTAATGGCTTTTCTTTTTAAATTTATTAATAAACATGTACTAATGCAAGGTTTCTATTTCATACTTTAAGGAAGCAACATTTCAAGTCTTGTTAGTGCTGAGATGTGGGTTACGTCAACAAAGCTTCTCCGCTATTTTCACAACTATTGATGTATAAAATGGCACTGGTACAACGAGTTAGACCTGGGAGGTTTCTTTCAATAACCATGGAGGAAACAATTAAAACATTTCTCATCCAGAAATGTTCAACATGACACTAGTTACTCACTCTTTTGACTGCCCAACAATCCATAGCAAAGTAACCTAGCCCTGTTGCTGGGTGGTGAAGGTCGAGGCTGCAGTCGCACGGAAGGAACACAGACTCGAGGTAAACTAGCTCCATACGTTTATCTAGCTCTTCCAGTCTCATCGTTGTCAATAACTGCGTGCCATAACACAACGCCACCACAAATCGTCAGCACAACGAAAACAAACTTCACTATTTGCGTCAATGTTGCCATTTTGAATTTTGTCGTCTGCTTGGGTAGCACTTGTTTTTCCGAAGTGCCAACCTACACATGATTTCAATAACGATGGCAGTGGATTTGTCAATTTAAAGGTATTAAGTGACAAAAATCATAATCGAATTTTATTGTGCTTCGTGTATCTGTGTCTGAAATGTTTCTTTATTAAAAGAACGAAAGTTCGGAGTTCAGTTTGCGAGCCCACCGGCGCATACGTGCTGCAGCAATTTCTCATAAGAAAGCGTATGAAAAAGTGCTGACTACGCAAGCGCGTTGTGTTGTGTTTCAAATTCAAAATGGCAGCTATGACGCTTGAAATGTGAAGTTTATTTTCGTTGTGCTGGTGATTTGTGGTGGCGTTGTGTTGTGGAACGCAGTTATTGAAAACGATGAGACTGGAAGAGCTAGATAAACGTATGGAGCTAGTTTACCTCGAGTCTGTGTTCCTTCCGTGCGACTGCAGCCTCGACCTTCCACCCAGCAACAGGGCTAGGTTACTTTGCTATGGATTGTTGGGCAGTCAAAAGAGTGAGTAACTAGTGTCATGTTGAACATACACTGGATGTGTATTTCTGGATGAGAAATGTTTTAATTGTTTCCTCCATGGTTATTGAAAGAAACCTCCCAGGTCTAACTCGTTGTACCAGTGCCATTTTATACATCAATAGTTGTGAAAATAGCGGAGAAGCTTTGTTGACGTAAAACACATCTCAGCACTAACAAGACTTGAAATGTTGCTTCCTTAAAGTATGAAATAGAAACCTTGCATTAGTACATGTTTATTAATTAATTTAAAAAGAAAAGCCATTACGAGCATTCAGGAGTGTGGTTGCCGTCCATGCTGTAGTTTAGAGTGAGCTTGCTAAGCACGCTTTAAAATAGAGCGTGCCTGGCAGGCACGCTTTAATTTAGAGCGTGCCTGGTAAGCACGCTCCAATTTCAAGCGTGCTTCTTGGCATGCTCCAAATAGAGCGTGCCATGCACACATTTCAGTTTGCAGAGCAGAAAACCGCCACCTCCGCCATGCCGGATTCGGTCCACCGAGGGCTTTGTCTCCTGGATTACGAGGCAGCGAAGGAGCCGCAGGGATCGTGTGCTTACTGTCCGGCCCGGAACCAATCAGACGCACCCTCACCAACACGCATGCAAAACACGGGCGGGCACACAGACACACACACACACTCACACACACGGGAGGGGCCTTGTGATCTGCCCATCGGCTCCTAATGAGGTTGGGCCACTAATTATCGTCACCCAGGTCGGGTGGCGAGGGACGCCGAGGGAAGCCAAGAAGCTCGCCGTGTTGCCGCCTTCGCCAACCCGGGAACCCCCGGGAACCTAGAATTCGGAAACCGAAAACCCGGAAACCAAAAACCGGAAACCCGGCGACCGGAAACCCGAAAAACAGGAACCAGAAATCCGGAAACCGGAAAACCGGAAACCCCGGAAACCCGGTCATGGTTGGCGAAAAGTTTGTCGCTCGAGAAGGAGCAAAGGTGCTGCACCACTGGTATTCAAAGGTCCACACCGTTTACGCTGTGAACAAAACAATCATAAATTCAGATGAAGTCGGCGGAACCATTACGGCGCCACTCCGGGGCGCCAATCGGGAGGAGAGGGGCGGAGAGAGAGAGAGGGCGAGGGAGAGAACGGGGCACGCGGTTCTGGCTCCATCCAATTTACTTGTACATTAGCCTTCACAAAAGTGGAGACAGATTACGAGTCGCGGCGCCATGCCTTTCGCCTCTCGCTTTCATTTATTTTTAAAATTCGGTCCCGATGGCGCGACATTGTCGACAGGTATAAGTCGGGGCGGCAGTGAAGCCGCTGGTAGAGGGTGGGGCGTTCGGTGCTGCCCGCAAACCCGGTCCGCTCCTCCGGTACCGTCTCCGGCTAATCCACACGGCTTCATCGCGCTGCCCGTCCCGCTGTGTTGGCACTCCTGTGCCTTCGTCGCCGGCACTGTTAGGCAGCGCACCTCCGACCCTCTTAATCCGACCCTTTTCCCCACACCCCCTACCCCGAAAATTGTTTGTCAATGTGCTGCTAGGATGGACCCGTACCCGTCAATACGCACCCACCCAACTCACCTAATGCTCTCCTTGAGAACCATCCTTGCGGCCCTTCCTCGCGACCAATTCTACCGACCCATCCTCGCGACCCATCCTCGCGACCCATCCTGCGCGACCCATCCTCGTGACCCATCCTGCGCGACCCATGATCCTCGCGACCCATCCTCGCGACCCATCCTCGCGACCCATCCTCGCGACCCATCCTACGGTGTCACGTCTTCGCCGCTGCAGGCGCTGCAGGGCGCTGGCGCTGCGGGATGTGCCCCGTCTCTTTCGCACTCGCGGGGCGTCCGCGGGCGTCCCCGGGCGAGCCGTGGGGGTGCGAGAGAGACGGCCGCTGGTGGGGTGGGTCGTTAAGGCCGGGCTGCAGCGGGCGCGCGGCGTCTGGCGGGCGTGCCTCGCCTGGCGTGCCTCGCCGCCCCCACTACTTCAAACTCATTCCGAGGGTACACACAGCCCCCGGCCGCACCGCGCCACCGCGCCACCGCGGAGCGGCGAGGCGGCGAGGCGGCGTGGCGGCGGCGGGGCGGAGAGGCGCGGAGGGCAACTATATCACGCCCATCCACCGCCCCCGCGCGTTCAATTTCTCATACCCTCACGGCTGGGCAGCAGACGACGCCTCTTCTCCGCACCTTTTCCATCTTTCCCCCACCTTTCTTCTTTTCCACACTCCCTCTTCTTCCCACGCCGCCGGGTAGTTTTGTCAGCGCGGATCGCGCAACAGGCGGGGGCAGCGAGCTCGGCCAACACTGCACCGCAGAGGGCCAGAGGGCCAAAGGGGGGCGCGAGAGTGATTTAGGCAAGCCCTAGTCGGAATTTGAATGCCCCGAAAAGGCCCTAAATCATCGAGTCGCACAGTGTGCCTGCCGCGGCCCGCGCGCCCCAGCGTGGCGCCCCAGCGTGGCGCCAGATGCCGCTTCGTTTAGGTTTGCCGTTTGATGGCGGCCGGCGCGGCGGCAGCGCGGCGTGGAATGCAAATCGGGATCCACGGAAGGTGACGAGTGGAGCGCCCGGCCACACTGACGGACAGACAGAAAGACAGACAGACAGACAGACAGACAGACAGACAGAGACAGACGGCGTGGACGGACGGACCGACGGGCGAACGCCGCTGGGGTGAAGGATTCGAACTGCTGATTAAATTGCCCGTCACGTCTTGTGGGCCGAGGCGGCCGAGGCCCTGCCCAGGCCATGCCCTGGCCGGGCCCCGTTGGAATCACGCCATGCGACTATGGTGTCCGAGGTCTACTCAGCCAAAATTCAATCTCGCCACTTTGCTCCGGAAATTGTTTTATTTCTTTCCCCTCTGTTGCTTCCCCGCGACGCGGCTGGAAAGGTCCTCCCCTGGAGAGTGTCATATCATGGAGTTACGAGCCGCGGCTCACAACAATGTTAAATCCGCTTTCCGAAGTGTAATATCGCACCACGCTTGTCTACTTTCCCGAAACCCGCGGTGTTTGACGGTGTTGTTGTTGTCCGGGACAGCTCAAGGGGGTTGGGTCCCGGGACGCCTGAAAGCCGGTGCACAGTGGGCCAGAAGACCGGCGGAGGCGGCCAAAACTCCAGACGCGTTTTGAGCTCCAGAGTCGCTAAATAGGACTCGAACCGAACGTGTGACCCCACCAATGGATTCCTCGTTCGGAGAGCAATCCATTGGTGGGGTGACACGTTCGGTTCCAGCCCGATTTAGCGTCTCTGGAGCTCAAAACGCGTCCAGAGTTTCGGCCGCCTCCACCGGTCTTCTGGCCCACTGTGCGGCTGGCTGGAGGCTGGGTTGCTGGTGCCGAAGCCTCTAGGCAAATTACTTCCTTGCCATAACTTCGTACACGACGAGGGGGCAACACACTTTCGGACCGCCGAGGCAAGGCCGGCAAGGCCACGCCACTGACATTACAGTCGGCGATAAGAGGGGCCTAACTTGATAAGCCCCCGAGGATGAATTACGTGGCCCCAGCGGGGCCCCTTTGAGCGGTTAAATAAACCAACTTTTTGTCCCCTTTTTCCCCTCCTTTATTATTTCTTTCCGCTCGAAAGTGTCCCCGGCCCCGGCATGGCCCACCGTGGCCCCAGCGCGCGTCACCTCGAAAGCACCCTTTTGTTGGTTTTCGCTTTTTCGCCGGGCTTGGTTCAATGGGGCGACGGGGGGGAATAAGCAACCAGGTACCGACCGGACAACAGCACAGCACGAGCGTGACGAGAATGGACAATGTCAGACACAAGGTGGTGAACGACCGGATTAAATTGGTTTCAGTTGGAAAAACAGTCGCCTCTCGAAATTAAATGCTAAAAGACCCCATTCATCACACACACCACCTTAGGTTATTAATTTTCCTTCTCTTGACATCCACGAACTATCTCCGAAACCTAAAATTCCCCCTCCCAAAAAATGCGGTGGCCGTATTCGAACCCGGGACGCAGTGAGATTGCCAAGAAAAACACAGAGGCCGGGCCGTGGCGGCCTTTATCAAATTTGCATGTCCCTTCTGGCAGTCTGTTTGCGCGATGGTCGCGGATTCGGGTTTCGGGTTTCAGAGGCGCGTCGCTCGGAGTCCGGCAGTGCGGCAGTCCGGCAGTCCGCTGGACAAACAACGAGTGCAATTTGAGGGTCGCAGGGCTTCCGGGATGGGCCGCGCCGCCGCCCCGGTCCGGCCTACCGTTCCGAAGGGTCCTCCGTCTCTGTCGCACCCCTACGGCGCGTGCGGGACCGTGCGGGACGCCCCAGGAGTGCGAGAGGGACAGATGAAGCTTCGAGTCCGCTGGACCGCACGCGTCTCCACACCGGAATGCCCTGTGGGCTCGGAGGCCACGACCGCGACCTGCCTGTCTGTCCGTCTATCTATCTGTCTGTCTGCCCGTCTGTCTGTCTGTCTGTCTGCCCGTCTGTCTGTCTGTCTGTCTGCCCGTCCGTCTGTCTGTCTGTCTGTCTGCCCGTCTGTCTGTCTGTCTGTCTGCCCGTCCGTCTGTCTGTCTGTCTGCCCGTCTGTCCGTCTGTCTGTCTGCCCGTCCGTCTGTCTGTCTGTCTGCCCGTCTGTCCGTCTGTCTGTCTGCCCGTCTGTCCGTCTGTCAGCCGCCGTCGTCTGTCTGTCTGCCCGTCTGTCCGTCTGCGTCTGGGGGTCTGCCCGTCCGTCTGTCTGTCTGTCTGCCCGTCTGTCCGTCTGTCTGACTGTGGCGGCGGCGCTGTGGCGTGCCGGACCCTGCTATTGATGGCTCGTACGTGGCAAGACCCGGCCGGCGTCTTTTGAGTCCCTCGGGGGGATTTCAAGGGAGGGAGCGAGAGGGAGGGAGAGAGATGGGGAGGGCGAGGGCGAGGGGAGCACGTCGTGCAGTGGAGCGGGGCCGCGGCGTGGGGCGTCCCGAACAAGGTGAAGGCATGTAGGGGCTCGACGGGGCTTCCAGTGGTACCACGTGAGGGTCTTACAGCGAATTAGGATTAGGCAGACTAGTGGGGCGCGGCGGCGCGGCCGCACACTGCTAGAAGCCACGCCGACCGGGGCGCGTAGTTGTGGATCATGTTCATGGTCATAGTCAAATGGTCGTCACTCGTTCGGTTCAAGTAGTCCTGTTTAGCGACTCTGGAGCTCGAAACGGGTCCAGAGTTTTGTCCGCCTGCGCCGGCCTTCTGGCTCACTGTGAGGCAGCGCAGCGCGCCCTCCAGCGGATGACTGCACAAACTGCAGAATAATCGTGCTCGCTCCGCCGCTTACCCAGACGCCTCGCCTCGGGCTTCAAGCGCGCGCCGTGTACCCGCGCCGCAGCGTGCCGCAGCGTGCCGCGGCCACCAGAGGGTTGCACTCCACTATGGCGCACTGCCTGGCTCGGCCTGGCTTCAAGCGCTTCAAGCGCGCCCACCTCGGTTCTCGTCCATTTTCCATTTTCCGCGCTGGAGCGGCCTGGAGCGGCCTGGAGCGGCCGGGAACGGCCGGGAACGGTATCCAGTGCACGCCACTGCAGTCCGCATCTCGTTTGGCCGTTTGGGATACGCGAGCCCCCCCCCCCCCTTCCCCGGATGCAGGGGGCAGCAGAGATTGGTTTGCAGGGGCAGCCCGGGTCGCCGGAAGGAAACGTAGATTACGGGAGGGGAGGGGGAGGGGTGCGCCCTCTTGGACCCCAGCACGGCCGAGCACGGCCAAGCTCGGCCACCAAGAAAGGTGCGCTGCTGCAGGGCTGCAGGTGAGGGCCCCGGGATCTGACCGAACCGGGAACCGACCCGTGCACAGGCGCACGGCAATTCTGCAAATGGCCATGTACGAGTGGCACTGGCTTTCTACCGCAATGCCCGGCCGCCGCCGCCGTGGCCCGCCGTGGCCGCTCCGCGATTCCCCCAGTCCTGCCTTTCTATTGGTGCGCCGCCACTATACCGCGGCACTGCGAGAAACCGAAGGAGAGCGAGGCGGCCGCCATAAATGACATAATTTTCCGCAGAAATCTTTTTTTTTTTTTTTTTGGTTGAAGAGCCGCCGCCGCTTCCTTTTTATGCTGGACGTCATTTACGGAACTGAAGGCAGCGGAGCGCGTCGCGAAGAAGTGCCGCTCACTCACTTTTTGCTCCGAACCATTTGCCGTTTACAACGGCAGTCGTTAATTACCAAAGCAACATTAATTACCATTAACGAGGTCCTTTTAATTCTTGAAGCGCCCCCCCCCCTTCCCCCTCCTAATGCAGTGTCGTCGTCAACACAGGCAGCCTTACATTATCAGGGACAAGGGGAACCGGTTGCATGGGATGGGACCCAGGAAGGGACGAGCGGAGGGCCAGGCAGCCAGGCAGCCAGGCAGCCAGGCAGCCAGGCAGCCAGGGCACAGGAAGGCGGACATGAGCCGGGGGTTAAAGATAGGAGACGTCTTTCCCGGAGGTGGGCCCGGCCTCGGCCGTGCCGCCCCAGCCCACCGGGCCCACCGGGCCCACCGGACCGCCGGCCTGCCGGTGTATATCCTCCTGCCTACCCCTCCCCGACTCTGCCGGCGGCGCGCACCCTGCTCGGAAAAGAAGTCATTCTTAAAAAGGGTTGGGGGTGACAGATTTCGGTTTTGGTATGTTATATACTCAGCTGCACACCACCAAAATATATACAATTTGATGATAATTGAATACTAATATTTGTCACCAAAATGTAGACAATTTTCACCATAATATAGACGATTTTCACCACAATAGAGAGAATCTTCTCTATACAACTTTTAGAGTGTAGTTGGATGATGGTCGCGGCGGTCACTCCGCCTGCTCGTCTGCCCCATCATCTCGGCCATGACTGGCACCTCGGCCGGACGGCATAGAGTGGCTAGCCATGCGGGGGAGAGAGAGAGATAGAGAGAGGGGGAGAGAGAGAGAGAGGGAGAGAGAGGACGGGGGAAGGGTGCCGAGCGCCTCCCCGGTACTGAGATGATTCAGGCATCACGATGCAATTTCCGGCGGGGCTGCCCTCATCGGTGTGGTTCCGGTGGTTGCGCGGAGCCCGCAAGCCAGCCCTGCAGCCAGCCAGCCAGCCAGCCAGACACGCAGCCCCACAAGTCCCCGCGGCAGCAGCGAGCTTTGAATCCCGGAGACAGCGGAGCGGAGGGGCAGGAGGGGTGTCCCTGCATCTCCGTCGCCGGCGTCGCCCGCCGTCGTTCCCCCAGGGGTGCGAGAGAGACAGAGAATGCTGGGAATCGCCCGGCAGCACGCATGCGGTGTGCGCCAGTCTTCCGCCGTCCCCCTTCGGCATGCCGGGCACGCTCGGAGGAGCGTTCGCGCAGCGCTCGCAGCGCTCGCCCCGCGCCACGGCGAGCGTGAGCGTGACTGCGAGCGTGATGAGGCGGCTGCATTTCGTCACGCGCTCGGCGATAAGGAGCACGCGTGTGTCTGTGAGTGTGTGTGTGTGTGTGTGTGTGTGTGTGTGTGTGTGTGTGTGTGTGTGTGTGTGTGTGTGCAGGGCAGTGGTGCGGACGGCTCCGTTGATGCAGCCCCATATATACGCGATACGACCACCCCAACGGCCCAACCCCGAGCGCCACTCTCCGATCATCTCCCCTCCCCTCCCCTCCCCTCCACAACCCAATTCTCTGACCTTCCACCACCAGCAGCAACGCACACACACACACGCACGCACGCACGCGCAGGTCAGCAGCGATGCTTTCGGTGTCACTGTTATCGCCCGTAATTTGTGATGACCTCGGCTCCCCCTTGCCTTCTGCCGGTCCGCTTGGTCCGGTTGGTCCGGTTCGTTCCAGTCCCGGGCCTTCGGAGGCTTCCAGCTTCTTTCAGCTCCGTCTAGCTCCTCCCCAGCGGCAGACCACAACAGCTCACTCTCTCACTCCGCAGCCGCCAACCGCTCAATCCAGCGTCGCTTTTCTCCGTCTCTCTCTCTCTTTCTATCTGCCCATCTCTCTGGTCCTGGAAACCCTCCCCTGTGGGCCGTCCCTGCTGCCTGTTGCAGCCCCGACTCCACCCGAGCCGGGCACTATGCAGGCCCACCAGGCCCACCAGGGCCGCCAGGACCTCCAGGCCGCCCCGTTCGTTTTAAAACCCCGCCTCGCTCCGTCTCCCTCGCACCCGGACGGCACGCTCCACGAGTGCGAGAGAGACGGAGCGAACGGAATGGCTCGACTGCCCCGAAATATGGCGGGAAGAAGGGGAGATCACGACGCTGCTTGCCTCCGACGGGCGCGCGCTCCGTCTCTCTCGCACCCCTGCGGACCCCTGCGGATCCCTGCGGGCCGCCCCGCGAGTGCGAGAGAGACGGCGGCGCCCGACCCGGCGGCGTCCCCCGGGAGACGGACAAGACGAGATGGGGCGTCTCGGATGTTTCATTCCCATCAACAGCGAGCACAGCGAGCGCGGCCCCACTGGGCTGGGCGTTCGAACGAGGCAGAGACGGAGACAATAGACTGGGGCCCAGCCCGCCCCGGCCGCCGGGGCGCACAGTGGACCAGAAGACCGGTGGGGGCCGCCAAAAATCCCGGACGCGTTTGGAGCTCCAGAGTCGCCAAATAGCACTCGAACCGAACGTGTGACCCCACCAAGGGATTCCTCGTTCGACGAGCAATCCATTGGTGGGGTCACACGTTCTGTTCGAGTCCTGCTTAGTGACTCTGGAGCTCAAAACGCGTCCAGAGGTTTGGCCGCCGCCGCCGGTCTTCAGGCCCACTGTGGGGCGGTGCCAAGATGTCTGCGGCGGGGCGGCGGGCTAAGACGCAGCGAGCCGACTCCGCTACTATACATCTCGCGGAATTAGAACTCTCGACTGGGCCGTGTCTGGCCGCGTCTCTCCAAGGCGGCCCGCGTTTCGCGCGCTTCCTCGCCCGATGCGGCTCCGTGGTCCTCCAAGTCCTCTGTCGAGAGCTGTTCGCTGGTCTTGACTTGGCTTACAGCGAGGAATTTACCGCGGAAAATATGCTGCGAAGAAAATGTGGCGTGTATTTATGCGTTGTGTAAAAGTGGTACTTTGAAAAAAATGAAAAGTAAATAACGTCTAAACGTCCGAACGTCTGAGCGTCTAAACGGCCGGCGCAAAGAAACGGCGGCAACGGCTTTGATGGATGGCCGCCACAGCCACACATCATTTATCAGTGGCCAATCGGAGCAATCCGCCCTACGACCAACGGCCCGGGCAACGGCCAGCCGCCCGTGTGGTGTGTGGCACCCTTCCAACGACGCACAGGGGGCCAAAAGACCGGTGGCGGCGGCCAAAATTGTTTTGAGCTCCAGAGCGTCGCTAAATGGGGCTCGAACCGAACGTGTGACCCCACCAATGGATTGCTCTCCGAACGAGGAATCCATTGGTGGGGTCACACGTTCGCTTCGAGTCCTATTTAGCGACTCTGGAGCTCAAAACGCGTCTAGACTTTTGGCCGCCCCCACCGGTTTTCTGGCCCACTGTGCGACGACGGCGCGCTCGGCCGGCCGGGCCGGGCGCCTGTGAAGTCCGGGGTAGGCAGCGCGCCACGCACGCGAGCGCGCCGGCACTGCCTACCTGCCGGGCGCCTGTGGAGTCCGTGGTGCGCAACGCGCCACGCCCGCGGCTCAACGCGTGCGCAAGCCGGAATCAGTTCTAGCGAGCATGTAATGTTTGTTCCGCCTATGGCCCGCGGGCCTGGCTGCCACCGCGACTCGCTCCCCTCCCCCCCCCCCCTCTCTCTCCCTCTCTGCCCTGCACTACTTACTCCGAGCTCGGTTCTCTGGGAATTTGATATCCGAGTAGCGCGTTGGGGCCCCGGCCAGCCCCGGCCGCGGCCGGACCAACACCAGCAGCCTCGTATTTATTTACTGCAGCGGGGTGCGGGGAAGGGGGCGGTGTCTCAGCTTCTTACCGCCTTTCAACGCACGCACACACACAGACAGAGTCCCTCACAGTCACACGCACACGGACGCATTTACACTCGCACGCCATCCACACTGCCTCCTAGCATATTTACTTTACTACCCCCACCCCCCTCCTTTTTCTCGCTCACTCTTTCCCTGTGTGCCTCTACACACACACACACACACACACACACACACACACACACACACACACACACACGGCGCAGTGGCGCAAGCTGTACGTCTGGCGGGCCAACTAACCCGCCGCTAGCCTCGGCCAAGGCCTCGGCTAGTGCAGCCCCCTCCCCCACCCTCCGGCTTTATATTTAAGGGCCGTAGTGTCCAGCCGTGTGGAAAAGAAACGGGCCATAGAAGGGAGCGCAGTGCCGGGGCGGCCCGCCCCGCCCCGCCCTTGTATATGGCTCGCTCATAATAACTTTGGGCCAAACGGAGAGCCAGCCGTCCTGGGCCGGGCCTGGGCGCCTCCATTGGGCCTAAGGCCCCGGCCGGCCCGGGCACTAAGTACGAACGGATGGCCGGGGCGAGGCGTAAAAGCACGCACACACACAAACACACACTCACAGACACACAGAGAGAGACAGACACAGAGAGCAGACACATATGACAGCTGCCACAGACAGAGAGAGTGATGGCAGTGGATTAGTCCCGCTTCGGCCGGTTCGAGCCCCGCCGCCCTCGCGGCCTCCGGGGAGGCTGGCGCTGCTGGCGCGACGCGCGGGGCTCCGGGACGGCGCTCCGCAGCGCTGCGAGCGGCGGAAGAATGCTAATTTATCAATTATTATGAGTTTCTGTCCGACCCCGTTTCCCCGTTATCGGGTCGAGCTGTCGCCCCGGCCTGCCCCGGCCTTCCGGACGACGACTTGACCCCACTCGCGCGCGCCCTGGCGCTGCGTCGGCAAACACCACTGTAAAGCGTGCGCGTCGCCGGCGTCGGAGCTGGCGTCTCTGGCGTCCAGTGGCGCGTGAGCGGGGAACGCCGCGTTTACCGATCACGCCCTGCCCCGCCCCGCCCCGCCCCGCCCCGCCCCGCCCCGCCCCAACACGGCGGGGCGAGACGCGAACACTGTCGTCTGCTTGGAAAGGCTACTTTGGAAAGTCGTTCTTTTCTATCGTTCGCAAGCTTCGCAAGCGCACGTCGGAAGCGGGGTGGGGCGGAGCGGGGCGGAAAAAGGTATCGAAGTCGCCGCCGGGTCGGTCATTCCAACGGAACGGGTACAAACAAGCCCTGAGAACAGGCCCCGGAGAGAAAAAAAAAAAGAAAACCGCTAAGATTTTTAGTCCCATCTTTTCCTCCCCCGGCGATGACTATGTTTTCCGCCCGCTCACAACAAACCAGCTGAGTAAAGTCTGGCCCGATCAATTAACTCGGCTTTTTTCGTGTTCTTTACTTTGCAAACAAGCAGTTTCGACCTGGCAGACGCCGAACGAACGGGAGCACGCTCGTCTCCCTCTCGCCGACGGGGCGCGCCACCGTCGCTGCGGCGAACGGGCAAACTCGCGGAAAAATTGATGGCGGACTAGCGTCTCGTCTCGTCGCGTCGTCCAACCCCCCCCCCCTTTCTCCCCGCCCGGCGAGTAGTGAGTGCTAAGTAGCGTACTCAGCGACTTTGCTCTCAGACTTGGCTCTCTGCGAAGCTTGCGAAGCTTAAGCCGTGCCGCGGCCGAGACCGCCCCTCTGGAGCCTCCAGCCCTACAGTGGGCCAGAAGACCGGTGGAGGCGGTCAAAATCCCGGGCGCGTTTTGAGCTCCGGTGTCGATAAATGGGACTCGAACCAGACGTGTGACCCCAGCAATAAAATGCTCCCGGAACGAAGAATCCGTTGGTGGGGTCACACGTCCTGTTCGAGTCCTGCCTAGCGACTCTGGAGCTCAAAACGCGTCTAGAGATTGGCCGCCTCCACCGGTCTTCTGGCCCACTGTTCTCCAAGGCGAGCCCGACGAGCACGGCAAGCACCGCAGCGACCAATTTGGTTGCTGTGCTCTCGTTCCGTTCCGGAGAGTGGATACAACGTCTGGCTGTGCCGCCGGACATGAGACGGTGCGATGGCACTCGTCTTAATCATGCAGTGGGGCGTGTCCTGGAGACGGGGCGCTCTGTCTCTCTCGCACTCAGCGTCCAGTATGGGTGCGAGAGAGACAGAGCGCCTCTCGGCGTCCTGGCCGAGCGGCACTGTAGCCGCCCCAAGGTACTGCTTAATGTTAATCGAGTCCGGAGGGCCGCGGAGGGCCGTGGCTCCGCATGCCCCGCTCGGCCACGGCGCGGTGCTGACCACGGCGAGGCCAGGCCGCCAGGCCGCCAGGCGAGGCACTCCGCACTCCGAGGCGTCCGGATTGAATTTCGCGCCGCCCCACGAGGGGTCGCAGGATGAGGGCGAGAATGAGGTCCACCCCGCCCTTTCCAGATTAGACCCGCCGGCCGGGGTGTTTTTAATCGGTCTGCGTCTCGGCCGCCTCGGCCGCCTCAGCGCAGCGACACTGCAGCATCGCTGGTGCCGGTGGACCCGGGGGTACCTAATCAAGCGGCCCGCTGTTAGAATTAAGGTTCTTATCTCCAGGATGCAGCGTAGCAGCAGAAATGCACGACCGGAGGGAGGGAGCCCGGGAACACACAGTGGGCCAGAAGGCCGGTGCAGGCGGTCAAAATCCCAGACGCGTTTTGAGCTCCAGAGTCGCCAAATGGGAGTCGAACTGAACGTGTGACCCCACCAATGGATTGCTCTCCGAACGAGGAATCCATTGGTGGGGTCACACGTTCCGTTCGAGTCCTGTTTAGCGACTCTGGAGCCCAAAACGCGTCTAGAGTTTTGGCCGCCTGCGCCGGTCTCCTGGCCCACTGTGGCACAGAGCAGCGCGGCGCAGCACGAGGTGCATTCGGGATAGGGTCGCTACAGCGACACGCAGTCCTTCGCCTTGATGAGACTGCAGCGCTGCCGCTCGCGGCGCCATGGCGGCGCAAACCGGTGGCACAGCGACGCGTAGCTCAAGAAGAATAAACGGCGACAACGGGCAAAAGACTTAATAGCATTGTTTGTGGGGAGTGCTGGCTGCAGCGCGCTGCGAAAGTGAGTGCAGCCGAGGGGCCCTTGACTCTAACGACGCTAATAAGCCGCCAGCACGCCTCGCAGCCCCGCAGCCCCGCAGCCCCGCAGTCCCGCAGACTGCAGCCCCGCAGACTGCAGCCCCTTCAGGCAAGCCTTCATGTGAGGGCCGCGGAAAGGCTGCCTTGTTTTTATTGCTCTTCTTTTCGCGCTGTTTCGGTTCGTTGTGTTGCACAGCGACATCAGGAGTGGTGGAGTGGATAGTTACAGTGTAGGGACTTACTGGGTAGTCAAAGCAACGCATCGTCAGTCGAGGGTCTTCGGCGGGTTCGTCGAACCACCACCGTAGGAACCTGGTGGGAACACACACTGCTTGAAACACCACCCGGGGATGTAAAAGTGCTTGCCAACTTGCACTGCCTGGGTGGAGTCCACGGCAGCCGTCTGCTCAAACATGGCATGGCTAATTTCTCCATTGGACCTGCAGAGGAGAGAAACCTCGGGCGAAACGCGTATGCTGCTCCGCTAGTCACCTGCCGCGCTCGGCTCGGCTCGGCACGGCTCGGCTCGGCTCGGCTCGGCTCGGCACGGCTCGGCACGGCACGGCTCGGCTCGGCTCGGCTCGGCTCGGCTCGGCTCCGCACGTTAGTCCTCCTCCCTTTGCCACGTTCCCTCTCGAGCTTCTCATTCCCTGGCAGGGAATCCCTGGCCACGACACACCGCCTTCAAGTTAAACAGCAAGAGTAAAGTCGGGATGTTTATTCATATTCGGGTCGAGGAATCAAGGCCCACGCCTCGCGCGCTTCGCCCCCTTGGCGCGCTTTTGCGCCTGGCGCGGCCCCGGCGCGGCCCCGGCGCCCCTCCGTTCATTTCTTGATTAGTTTCGCCCCCCAAATTGGGGCCCTCCATTCCGGCCGAGGGTCCACTCCATAGTGTCCGCGACGTTGTCTCTCGCGAGCAGGGCTTTCCGAAAATAGTAATTACCAAGACAAAAAAAAGGAATCACGGGACCAAAAAGTTCATCGAGATGGCGGCATTGTTTTCCCCTCATTGTCTCTAATCACCCCGCACCCGCCTTATCGCGGCCATTTTGAGAGAGAGAGAGAGAGAGAGAGAGAGAGAGAGAGAGAGAGAGAGAGAGAGAGAGAGAGAGAGAAGCACGTGCGGAACGCCACGTGGGTGGGAGAAAGAGAGACTCTGCCCGAAAACCGGAAGTGGCGATGCAGCGACTTCCGGTGCACTTCCGGTGCAGGGCGGCTGCTGCTGATTGCCTCGGCGGTCTGCATGCGGGTCACGCCGCGGAAGAGGGCGCATTCGGCAGCCGCCTGTCTGTCTGTCTGTCCGTCCTGTCTGTCTGTCTGTCCGTCTGTCTGTCTGTCTGCCTGTCCGTCCGTCTGTCTGTTGGCATGTGTGCCTGTCCGTCTTATCAGACTGCGCGTACAATTTGACGGCTCTGTAGTCAATTAGCCCGTTTGAAAGCGGGACGGCGAGGGGGCGCTTTGTGAGGGTGGGCCCAAGGAGTGGCTGGGCGGGCTGGGGAGCCTGCCGAGGCCCCGCCAAGCCCGGCCAAGCCTGCCGAGGCCCGGCGAAGCCGGTAATGAGACGGCATGTTTTCCGGGAGGACGGGATTGGAGGGACGGATCAGAGGGACGGGATCGAAGGGACGGGATCGAAGGGAGGGGACCGGCACAAGTCCGCAGTGAAGGACCGGAGGGACGGGTTCAGAGAGGGCCGGCGATCGCGAAGCACTCGCAGGCGAGAATTACTCTGAGGCGGTTGGCGGTACCCTTCGGTACCCTTCGGTACCCTTCGGCCTGTGAGCACGTTCTCGACGGTCTCCTTGGAGAGCAGAGATTTTGATGGCAATGCGCATGCCGGGGCGGGCGGGCCTTGGGCGGTCCTTGGGCAGGGCCTTGGGCGGGCCGGGTCGGGCCCTTGAGGCTGGCCAATCGGGCTGAGTGGCCTCACCGGGTTCCGCGTATCCGAATTCCTGCCGCGCAGCGCGGCGCAGCGCGCAGCACAGGTGGCACTACCATTAGTGTGGGAGTCCCTGACGATGTTGGACACGCTTGATCGGATACTGAAGGGTGTGGGGTGGGTGGAGCCCGCCAGATCCGTCCTCCACGCAGCCGCATCGGACCGCACTGGACTGTGTGGTGTGTCTCATTCCAAGCGAGCTTCCCGACGAGGGTTGCTAACCGTCCAGTGTTCTCGACCCACCCCGAACTGGGCGATTTGGCGCGAAAACGGAAGAACGACGGAAATATTCCCAATCTGTTCCGTTGGGCACTTTGCGGTGTTGGCGCGCACCCTGTTCCTAGCATAAATATTCAATATTATTTTATTTTATTTTTTCCAAAAATACGATCAACAATGCATGCACGTGTGGTATCCCTTTATTTACTGCATACCTTGACCAGCGCGAAGTAGGCGGCGGTTGGTGGTTGGTTGGTGTGGGGTGGAGACGCGGGGCCACTGCGGCCCGTGTGCGCTCTCCATACCAAACACTGGATGCCTGCACTGCAGCCGTCCACCCAATCAAAATAAAAGTGTAACGGTGGTCGAATTCCACTGTGGGGAAATGTCAGTTGCTATTTATTCACCGAACCTATCCGCAGCAGAAAAAGAGTAAAACGTTTGGTGGGGGAATGGAACCTGAGCACTGCGATAGGGAAACCTCTGTTTTCCATTTGCAAGCCGAAATCCACCGAGAGCTGGCTCAGCTCCACGCTGAAAAGCTGCCGTTACAATTTTCAACCAAAACTGGTTTCACGTCATTTTTTAAAAGTTTCCTTTGTTAGTGCTATTATGTACTTTTTTATTGCAGAAAAAACTGGCCATCCCGTGGGGGAAGTTATTGAGGACGCCGGGGCTGTGGGCATGCGCGTCCATGCACCTGGGCATCGGCTGGGCCTTCTTCACGCTGCTCACCTGCCTGCCCACCTACATGTCCGAGATCCTGCACTTCGACATTAAGAGCGTGAGTAGCCGAGGGGTAGCGACGGCACCGTCAAATGGGTGCCCTTTGCGCGAGAGGTAGCGACGGCGCCGTCGAATGGGTGCCGTTTGCGCGAGGGGTAGCGACGACACCGTCAAATGGGTGGCGTCGCCATGGCAACGAGCGCCAGGCAGTCTCGCACTACAGAGGCCGCGCTAATTCTTTTGTCACGGCAACCACCTTTACAGAGGCACCTCTCATCAGGGGCGCTAGCGCAGCCCAGCGCCGCCGGCGTGGCGGTAGTGGGAAGGAGGCGGAGGGGGGGTGTATGGCAGATTTAGTGCCGCCTCTTTGTTTGCGCGTCGCCATTATCCACCTTTCCTTTTCCTGGCGCCGCCTCACGCCGCTCACACCTACGTTCGCACCTCTTTACTGACTAATTAAGCAAAGACAAAGTGGCATGTCTTCTTGTTTTCAAAAACAAAAACAACAACTAAAAAAAACACAATTATTTTGTCATGGTTATTGTGTTTGGGAGTCCGCGTTAAGAGGTGCAGCCACTATTGGAGAGGTTTGCGTCCCGCCCTAAATCCGCTGGGCCAACAAAAACAACTAAAACAGTAACGGGCCCCGTTTGTTTATGTTTTTAATCAGCAGCCTGCTCATTAGGTGGATGCCACCGTGTCGCTTTGTTGTTGTTCCTTTTGTTTTAGTTTTTGTTTGCGTGGGGGCGGTGACAGTTGCACCAATCAAACTCACTATCCGCTCCGCATTCCGACTCAGCCCCCCTCTCTGACCATCCCTCTCAGCACGTTACTCTGCCACGCCGCCTCGCTCGCAACTTGCACAGCCCTCTAAATTCCACCCCTAGGCGCGTCCGTTTTTGCTTACAAGAAGAATCTCCCTTCCCGGCCCTAAAGCAGGACGCAAGGGGGCAGGGGGCAGAAAAAAAGTTAAGCTCACACAAATTTAAAAGAAGGTGGTCTAAATGCGACCGATAAATCTCGCCTCCTCTCCTGGCGAGCAATCTTTCTGCCCCCCAGCTCCTCCAGCCCGGCCGGTCCGGTCTCGGGTTCGATTACTGACGTCTCTCTTTCTTTCCTCTTTTTTTCTTCGCCTGCTCCTCGCACGCATGTGCGTTGTTGATGGATGTGGCCGCACTGCACCGGCTGCAGGCCGATTCTCTCTCTCTCTGTTGCACCCGCGGGGCGGTGGGCGGTCGGTGCGAGAGAGACGCAGTGACGGCGCACTGTTAGGCCCGCAGGCCAGCAGTCTTCCCGGAGTGAGAGGGAAGGGAATGAATCTGACCCGTCGATACCCCGCGCTGCCTGACCGACAGCCATAAATCCCCCGATTAGGCCTGCCCGGCCTGCCTGGCCTTGCCCGGCCTCCACGCCTCGACACAGTGACGGTTCCGCTCGTCATCGCTTTCCGCGCGGGGTATCGCCGCTGCCGCCTCCGGTTCCGGCGGGTTTCGCGGTTTCGCGGGGTATCGACGCACGGGAAACCGGGAAACAACGGAACGGGACGGCCAGTTTGTCCACGGCCAACTCTTAACGGGCCGTCGGGCCATAACTCACCGGCGATACCCCTCGTCCAGGAAACTTGGGGACGGCGTCTCCGCTTCGAGAGTATCGACGACCATCAACTAGGATTCGCCCCTCTTGTAGACTTCTTGTTACGCCGCGGCCTCGCTGGCCCGGCCTGCCCCGGCCCTGGCCCCTCCTGGCCAGCGGACTGATTCGGGAGGTCGCTTTGTCGCTCTGTCTCTGTCGCACTCGCGGGGCGTCTCGCAGAGGTGCGAGAGAGACAGCGGCGCAGCGACTCTCCGGAATGGCTGGGCTGGACAGGCCTGCCAGCCTGCCAGCGGGACAGACGCTGTTGCTTGCGACCGACCGACCGACCGACCAAAGCCATCCCATTCAAATTGCCCCCAAAAAATAATTGAATTATAAATCCGACAGGATTCCGACAGGCTTCCGACAGTGACTGAGGTGAGCCCAGGATTCGGGTGTCCCCCGGCTCCGGCCCCCGGCCACTCGCTGGGGCTGCTGGGGCTGCGGGGGCCCCACGAGGGCAACGAGAGCACCGCGGCCGGGGCCCGCAGGGACCCCCGTAGGGCCCCGACCTGCTATGCTCAGTTAATTAATTTATGGCCACATTATGCACGGAGCCTGTTCCAACGTGAGTGAGAGTACGTGTGTGTGTGTGAGTGAGCGAGAGAGAGAGAAAATGGGTAAGGGCTCGGAGGGGAGATGAGGGACGGCCGCACATATGAGACGAGCGTGCCGTACGGTGCCGCACCTCCTCGGAGCTGCAAGATCATTCCTTCATTCATCCATCCATCCATCTATCCATCCAGACTTTCATTCGTTCGTTCGTTCATTCGTTCTTTCATTCATTAATTCATTCATTCATCCACTAAGCCCCTCCGTTCCATCGATCGCTCTTCGACGAATTCATGTATTCAGCGGCACGCAGCTTTTCCGCTTCCACTGCCAGTCGCGGGTTCGCTCCCCTCTGGCGTCCGAAGCGGCCGAGGGGTCCGAAGAGGCCGAAGGTCAGAGTCAGAGGCCCTACAAGTAGGCTCACCTCACCACTCGCCGCCCCGCCGGCCGCCACTGCCAACAAGGCTCCCTTTTCATTCCGCAGAATCCATGCGCGCTAAAAATTCGTCTATCTCTCTCTTCCACCTGGGCCAGGCTCGCAATGGCGCCATCTTCTCGGCGCCTCCCCACTGCCCCACTTAATGGTGGTGGTTTCCTTGGGCACTACTTCCGGTGGTCGAATTGCTCGCGGCCGCGGTGCGCTCTCTCTCTCTCTCTCTCTCTCTCTCTCTCTCTCTTCTCTCTCTCTCTCTCTCTCTCTCTCTCTCTCTCTCTCTCTCTGTCTCTCTCTGCGAGGGGCCACGGCCTCGGCAACAGCTTCACAAGGCCTCGGCCGCTCCGCGACGTCCCACTGTGCCAACCACCCCCGTCCCTTTCTTCTCCGCCTTCTCGTTATATTCACAGTTTCTTTACAAAATAAAATAAAATGGGATGGAAAAAAATGTCGGACGGCGAAACAAACCGAGAAGACCACGCCAGGTCGGCCCGCCGCCATGTTTAGGGTAAAATTGCGCGCGTGGCGTGGTGGGGCGCGGCTAGGGGAGGATATGCCTTTGTAAATATGTTTCTGGAAAATGGCAGATTTAACAACACGCCGACACTGTGAGCACCGCCACCAGTTTAATCAAAATAAAACCGGGCCGTGAAATCTGCCGTAAAGCTCGCACTCCGGAAAGAGCGTGGCAAGTAATTAAAAACGGGAATAACGGGGTTTAATTCTTCACACCAATAAACCTGGGTCGGGCCGGGCCGTTGCTTCGCTTTCTAGGATGAAATTAAACGCGCTTCCGCGAGAGCCGCTAGCGCGCCGCCAGAGCGCCGCCAGAGCGCCGCGAGAGCGCCGCGAGAGCGCCGCGAGAGCGCGCTGCCGCCTTCCGGTCGGGGTTTATTAGGTTGGTATCCGTGATACAGTGCGCTCGCGCTAGCCAGCTCGCGCACACGAGGACCCCGTGGATTGAATATTTGATCGACACACGACCCGACAACATAATCGAGTACAGACATGCGTGCGGGGGCGAGCAGGCGTGCCGCCGAGGCGGCGACGGTTGGTACCCCTGCTGTGTGGCAGTTAGTTTCAGTCCTCAACCTCATCAGCGACGCATAGCAAATTTGCATGTCTTGCGTATCTGGGACGGCGAGGGGGGCAAACAGGAGGAAGTCGAGGACAGACCCGTCGGACCGAGAGCAGCCAGCAGTCGAGCCGAAGGGCGGGGAGCTTTTCAAGTGGAAGGGAGAGGGGGAATAATATCGGCGGTGGGCGGCGTAAACGGTTTTAATATAATTTGCGAATATTAAATGGTGAAACTTTTTGAACTTGCAGAACAGCGCGCTGTCAGCCATCCCCTACGTGGCGGGCGGCACGGCCAGCGTCGTCTTCGGCCTGCTGCTGGACCTCGTCATCACCCGGGAGTACGTGAGCAAACTGACGGCCTACAAGATCTTCAACGGCATCAGTGAGTACAAATGGATAGGTGGCGGGTGCGAATACCGAGCCTTTACTAACTTTCGGTGGTTGCAGCCGCGCTGGGCCCCGCGCTGACGTTGATCCTGGTGACGGTGGTGGGGTGTGACACGGTCAGCATCCTGGTGCTGCTGGCGTTCAACGGCCTGTTCCTGGGCGCGCAGTACACCGGCAACTCCATCAACCTGCTCCTGCTCGCGCCCAACTTCTCCGGCACCATGTTGGGCATCTCCAACACGTTCGCCAACGGCGCGGGCATCCTGGCGCCGTACGCTGTCGGCATCCTCACTAACAACAACGTAAGGCAGTCTGTCGTCTGGCACCTGTGCGCGCCGAGGCAACGACCAGGACGTGGTGCCTTGGTGGTGCCGCCTTGCAGGCTTTGCAGCGTGACGGAACCGAAGCTTTTCCTTGGCCGTGCATGCCTGCTCTCCACACGCACCGCGCGCCGGTCGTACAGTACAATAGCCCTGCCAAATGTTCGGCTCATTTCGAGGGCTCTCGGCCTGGGAGCGCTGCGAACGGACCAGGCAGACCCTACTGGCTCTGGCCGCTCCGGCGCGAATAGTGGTGCGGTAGTACTTGCGCTTGGACAAAGGCGCTGCAGTACCAACGGCTGGCGCAGCCCTCGTAGCGCAGCCTGGCGCCAATAAACGGCCGCAGCGCTGCCAACAGCGCCGCGCGGAACGGCAATGAAAATAAAAATGATCAACAGGCGGCCCACTGCCCTCGTCCGTGAGGCCTCATCCTCGCGTGCGGAGCGCGCGGAGCGTGCGGGAGTCTGAAGGACGCCGTGACGCCGTCGTCCTGGAGGGGAGTTATCGTCCGCCCCCGCGATTGTGTTATCGAGGGATTTTTATTATCCCGGCCGCCTGTTGGCCAGCGTGGCGCGGCTCCGGGTCCTCCGGGCGGCGTCCCCATTCGTTTTGACAACAGCATCTCACGGAGTGATTCATGGTTGCTGGGGACACCGCCCACAAACAACGTCGCCGAGCCACGTGCGCTTTTTTGCGCCCTTTTTCGGTCCCTTGCTGGGGTCTGTTCAGAGACCGTGGGTGGCTTTCACGCTCCACCGTGTCCCTGGATCGGCCAATCGGAATGCCCGAGCCAGGCCGAGCCAGCGGGCGACCAATGGCGACGCGGCATTCACAGTCGCCGGACCATGCCGGGCTCGCCTTCCGGAGCACGTGGCGCGTGGCGGATGCACGGCGGGGCCCCCTTTATATTCGCGCGGGGGAAAAGGGCTTACCTTGCCTAGGAATGGAACCCGCAACCGCGCCAAGGCGAGAAATAAAAACAAAAAAATCCGGCGGCAAGCGGTTGGAGGCGCCACGGGAGCATTCCACAGCAACACACGCACGCGCTCGCCCTGTGATTTCGCTTTCCTTGCAAATTGGGCTTTGTTTCTTTGTTTGCTCGGCACTGCCGGCACTGCCAGAATGCCGGGGAATAACAGTGATGCCCGACAAGGCATGACTATTGGGACGGCCGGCACCCAGTAGTGCAGGCCAGGGCCTCGCCGAGGCCTCGCTAGGGCCGCCAACCCTACGGCCTCATGAATCTTAAAGAGGATAGTCGTCACGCCCGGGGGTTGGGTTGGCAACTCTAGGCCATGGGCGCAGTGGGCGCCCTGCCGCCCTGGGCCATGCGGACTTAATGGCGAGGGTCTCGTAGCCACGAACGGCCCAGCTAGCCCGGCTGGCTGCTGCGGGCCTGTTGGCTGCAGAATGGCGCAATCTCCAAAGTGTCGCGGTGCGGCGGAAGGTTGCCCAACTTGTCTGCACCGCACCGCGACCAAGCAGGGCTGGGCGGGAGGGCCGCCGGCAGGGCGCAAGCTCACCACGCTGCATGTTCAGACCTCTAGCCAGGGGTGTGCGACCATGTGCGACCTGGTTGATCAATCTTCCTATGTAGATACACTGAAAAGTAGACTCATTTCTAGAATCTGCTCCATCAAAACAACGTTTTAATTTTTTGATTTATTGATTACAGCAAACAATCACTGCATGGAACATCGTGTTCTACATAAGTGCCGGGATCGGAGTGGTCACGTACATTGTCTACTTGGTTCTCTGCCAAGGCGAAGTGCAACCATGGAATGACCCAGAACAATCAGGCAAGTTCACTGAAGATCAATTTCTCCATATAATTTTTCATGTAATGCATACGAATAGAAACAGAAAGGATTACCAAATCTCGTGTATTTTGTTACAACAGATACCAAAAGTACAACAGAAATGGTACCAGCATCAGACAAATTGGAAATTTCAAGAATTGGCATAGAAAATCCTGCATACCAAGCATAGCTGATCAAGAACCATCGGTCAGCTACATCTTTCCTGTCACTCCTCACAAGAAATCATTAAATTTGGTAGCATTATATCACAGCATTCATTTAGCAGAATAAAGTTCACTCTATTTATAATTTTTTATGAAAACATGTTAGTAGTTTTTTTTACTTACTACAACTTCTATATGATAAACCACCTTAAACATTTTCAAGCACGGAAAATTCAAGCTCTGGAGATCAAATTTTATGCCTGAGACAGCAGTGTATAATTAATTTTTGTGAGTCTTCAGGTGTGCTTGGAGACCACTTAAGCGAACAAATGATTTGCTACATTGAGAACACTGGTGTGGTTTGAGATCAGAATGCACCAATTTGTGAACTTTCAACACTCTTTTAGTCCAAAAACATTTATTACACTCATCACACTTAAACTGCTTTTCAGCACTGTGCACATTTTCATGCTCTTGTAACTGAGAATATCTTTTAAAGGCTACACCACAAGTAGTGCATAGATGAGAGCGGCATTCCGTATGAATTGTGATGTGATTTTCTAAATGATGACTACGTGCAAAGCACTTTCCACATTCATTACATTTGAAAGGCCTTTGTTTCTCCATGGAGTGTCGATTTGAAATATGTGCCTTTAAATTTGGTCCACTTGATAGGCACTCACCACAGATGTCACATAAGTGACCCTTGCGGCCTTCATGCCAGTTCAAATGATTGTCAAGGAGATTTTTTTGGCTAAAATATTGACTACACTTAGAGCACTTGTAAGGCTTTAAACCCTTGTGTGCTCTAATGTGTCTACTCAATTCACAAGTGGATATAAATTTTTTCCTACAAATAGAGCATTGGTACTTGTCGATGGCACCTTCATGGCTCATCAAGTGTTTCCAAAGAAGAGTTCTTTTAGGGAATGAGACTTGGCACTCTGGACACAAGAGCTGCTCCTTTTTGTCAAAAACATATGCAGGGAAGCCATCATCCATGGGAAGGTTTGAAGAGTCTTCAGGATTGCTTGACAATTCTAAGTCAGTAGGAACCTCAGCTTCAGCTGGACACTCACTGTAAATTGTTAACAGAAGAAAAGGTCAACTAAAAGAAAGAATGAAATGTGTAGACAATATTCAAAAAGTTTGGGCAAAAGATATCCAACTTACTTCATGATGGGCGGGTATGTTTCATTATCGACTGCTGGAGAACTACAATATTGCTCTATATCAAGTGACATACAATCAGTGACATTGTTCTCATTTTCAGTGAAGCACAAATTTTCATCATCACTTTTGGATAAGATGCTTTCTATTTGGGAAACTAGTAAGCTGATGGCATTAAACTTATTTTTGATAAGTGCTGGATCAATCTTTTTGGAATTTCTTCTCTCAAATATAGAAAAAAGATGACTGCGGGCCTAGAACAGAAAGTTTTACGCCTTGAAAAATCATTGAAAGGGTAATGCAACATAGTTTTGAAAACGAAATTCACACTTTGATGCAAGCTAACTGAGACTTACCATTTTATTGGTTTGTTTGCAATGCAATAACGAAAGTGATTGAACCTCCTCAAAATCCACAGCAACCTTTGACGACCATGTATTGCAGAAAATAATAAAGTCTAACTGCTGAACACATTCCATGCAAACGTATTTGGAAAGACCATCTTCTCTATGAACCTGTTCACATACGTGTAGAATACATAATTAATAAAGCTAAACGGAAAATATACAACTCAAAACTAAAACATGGATGTAATAAAATAGCAACATATCCGATGGAAACAGGGTGCTAGTAGCTCAAGACAAAATGCTCATACTAACCTTCCACTTCAATGCAGAAAAAAGTTTTGAAGCAACAGATGACGTTTCTGTGACATCGCTTCCAAATAATTCGTAAAAACTACTTGCATTTAAATTCGAGATCAAGCAAAGACGACAAACCATGCCTTCATCCCAAAACATTATTCAAATCTGAGTCGCCTCTGTTTGTTTGTTGTTGTTTTTCAAGCAGACCGGGTCACTGCGAATAAGTAAATATTCGCAGAATATGCACCTGATCTAGCAGACAGCGAAAGCAAGAATATCCGGTTTTCCCTTCACATGTTGATTTAAATTAGACTATAAATAACTATCTGGCCTATCTTAATGATAGACACGAATGGCACAGAATACGACTTGCCCCCTATACTGGCCCACTGTATCCTTCACAGGCGATTATCGCGTTGACTGTTATTGATTTGTACAGTCTGAGCAGAAAGTTGGTGTATAAACAAGATAGAATATCTGATTTCTTCACACCTTTTTACACTCTTTCCAGTTTTCAATAGGCTCCGGGTACTATAGATGGCTCTCAAGCTTCTTTTTTCAGCCTCCGGTCCGATTTCATACGTCTGAGTGCCTCACACTGTGTTTGTTCAGTTCAGTTGGGTTGGCAGGTCTGCTTTCTAAAAGTTAGGCTGCTCCTGGGCAGTAGGCGTCTTTGATCTCTTTCTTTCCCACTTTTAACTTTAGCTGGCCTGTACCATTTATTCTTCAAGGAGTTTCACTGAAGCGACCGTTGACCCGTCCCATCAAAGTCAAAATGTCAGCCCCGAGCAACAACAAGTTGAAAGAGCAAATCCGGGAAATCCTTCTTCAACATGACAACTATGACAACAAGTAGGTTATACATGTTTACGAAAATAAAAGGGAATAAAGCTGGTCCTTGCTTTAGAAAAAACGGCAACATAGCTTAAGTCAATTTTTAATAAAGTTTAGTGCTGCATAATGTACATTTCTGTTTCATCCCTGGGATAGTAAAAGTGTATTTTGTCGGTTTTGTTAGCTGTGCTCCTGATTCTCAGCATTTTTGTTTCAGCTGTCCTGGTGAAATATCAAATGTTGCAAACGAAGATTGTCTGGAGAAACTGGCCGCAGGACTCATGACTTTCTATGAACCTGAATTGAAGCGATTCCGAGAACAGCTTGCTGAAGTAGTGTAAGTTAGCATCATAGACAATTGTGTTTGACCAACGACAATAATTCATCACCCACCTCTTTGTGTTTTGACTCTATTTCATTCCATTTAAAATGCCTTGTAATTTATACTGGAATCCTTGATTCCTGGTTCCTGTGTTGTATTCATGGGGGATTCAGGAGCCCCTATTCAGTTTGTTCTTTTATATATTTATTTCATGATAATCTCATTCACTTCACTCTGCGTAGAGTTTTAGTTCTTTTGTATGAATTTGAAGTGTTACATTCCCTTAAATTTTCGCATCAGTAAGAACTTTGCTTATCAAGTTTTGTTATTTTAAAGGGGGCCTCCTGAATCTCCACCCTGCATAGGCAGTTCCAACCTGCAGGCCCTGCTCAACATGCGGTTAGTTTCCGGATATTATATTATTGTACACTTTTTTTTACACTTTCAAAATCAATACAGTTTTATGAATGATTGTAACTAGTAGTGTCATCACCCTTTCTGAAACTCTCTCATACAGATATCAGTGTTAACATTTCAATCTCTCTTAATAATTTTGCAGATATTTCCCTTCCTTGAAACTATAATAATACTTTGACAATTCAGTAATCTCACTTTTGTTTCTGTGTTGATATTGCAGAAATAAGCAGAACACCCTCATAGAGCAGCTTCAAGATGAAAACAAGCGCTTTGTGGACACACAGAATGCCGAGGAACTTCAAGGCATGGTAATAAATCACTTCAATTTTTTCAGAGCTGCCTGATTTTAGCCCTTTTATGCTCTTTTCACTCATCTCTAATGCAAAGCTATCTTATAAACAGTGCATGCTTTCATCTCTGACCTCACTTACCAATATGACAAACTCTTTTCAGTTTACGAATTTTACAGTTTGTAACGGTCAAGGCATACCAAACAAAGTTGATGGCAGTGAAGAAGGACATGACGACACTTCACGATAGAGTCACCAAAATGAAGGTTTATAACTTCTTCCTAACATTCATGATTTAGTTTGAATGGAGTTTATAATATATAATCTTTTGAACTTGTTTTAGAAGCGGGCATTGAAGCTGCAGCAGCGCAAAGAAAAGCAAGCTCTTCAGCGCCAGCAGCAGAGGGAAGCTCAACTTCTGCGAGAACAAGAGCTTGTTGGAAAACCAAATACATCATCCTCGAAAGCCACTTCTCCTACCTCTCCTTCTAATGCAAACTTACCCAGTTAGTGTTCTACATATTTTAGTGGTTTTCGTTCCATAACAAAATCAAATATTATTTATGTACTTTTGTCTCTATTAGAGAAGCATTTAAATTGTGATCCATTCCTCTTCCTTGTGATTATAAGTACAATTATATCCAACTGAAAATATTGTGCAAGTTGAACAGGTTTATGAAAATCAAATTATATCACAGTGTCTTCAGACAGCTTAATGATAATGTGAGGATAAGTTACAGTGTGATTGTTTAACTTAGATATTATCGCTCATTTTTTTTTTTTTTTTGTTTCTGAAACTAGGAATTATAATTATTAAGCTTTATGAGAATTTAGACGTTGTTAGACGTATTTTACATGCAGGGAGTTGGGAATTTCCACACATCAGCTTCACATGAATGTTGTAATTAAATGAAATAATCGTATAATGTTTAAGCTCAGAGCTTTTTTTTATGTAAAATAGAATTTAAGAAGGTAAATAAATCAAACTGTCATAAAAAATACTTTATTACATTAAGAGCACATGATGAGATACTGGAGTTTTCACCAGCAACAGGGTTCACAACAACTTTGCTTAAAAATTCAAAAATAGTCAGCACTCATGTCTTTCGTTTTCACAATCTTATGATACAACACTTCATGGAAAAGGTGAAACAAGACGTGCATGAGAATAGGAAGAGTCATTGTGGGCTGTCAAATAATTCCGAAGATGACAACCAGAGGTATTGAGGTATGATGCTGGCATTGGAAGTCTTTAGAATATAAAAAAAGTGAGCCTTGAAAGAAATATCACTTCTTGCCGGATTTCTTGATTCCTCCGCTGACGAGAGGTCCTTTCTGGGCAGCCTTGGCCTTGGCGTCCTGCAACGCTTTCTGCTGCTCCTTGAGCTTGGCCTTATGGGCCAGGTCATCCTCGTCCAGGTCCTTATCCCCCTTCTTTGGGGCCTTCAGGGGCTTCTTCTTGCCTCCGTCTCGGCCTGACATGCTGTACCTACAGGGAGAAGAACAAGCATTGATAAGACAGACAGCACAGGATAGACTGTATCCGAGGTAGGACGTCAATTAGAACCGCACGAGGAAATAACAACTAGTTAGTATCAGTGGTTGTAACAGCTGCGCGCGCTGCGCAGTGCCAAATGGGCCTGATGCATCGCGTGCTCTTTTGCTTCACCTGTGTGCAGGTTAAGTGCTGCCGCTCGTGACAGAGACAGAAACAGTCGTCACCATCGCAACTACTGCGAATAAAACCAACAAAACCTCAGTATACTCACGTTGAAAAGAAATTTGATTATCACAATACGCTTTTCACTAGATCACTGCTCGCTGCCGCCGCGCACAACGGACGTTTACCCGGGTTCAACAACTCTCACAACGACGAAATTTTCAGTGATAAAGAGATGCTTAGCGTCATGCAGAATCTCTCATAATCACTCAGTTTAAGCAACATAAGGATACTAGCAAGGACATGAATAAATCCATTTAAAAGACCAAAATCTTTTGTTCTTGAAAATATAACTTTGAGACAAGACTTTAAATATTGAAGGAAACGCTAAGTACCGTATTCAAGACTTCAATCATTTTTCAGGAGGATATTTTCGGTGCATCTGTTGGTACTCCCTCGTCTGCCTGTGAACGAATTCAATATGGTGGCGTGGATGCTTCACAAACATTGAACGAAACTAATTTATTTCTAAGATGGTCTTTGTTAGAGCGTGCCGCTTGTGCTTGGATTTGTCGCCGGATTCAGAGCTTTTCGAAGGCAACTCAACCGGACACTCTACAGCGCTCGACGAGAATTTGAAGTTTAAAATATATGCCTGTACCTCCTTGAAGGTGCGTCTTTTGGGTTTGTTATTGTGCCTGCTAATATTTTTGTTGTGTTTTAGACGAATTTCTCAATTTATGGAACATTTTACAAGTTGACAGTTCTGCCCTCGTGTACCATTTGTGAAAGTCTCTCAAATAATTTCCTTGAAAGTGCCTCTTAGCTTAAGACAAATTCTTAAAAATAACATTCCTTTTTTTTTCTTTGAAATTCGTTCATGTACCATTTACTACTTTTCTTTATGCCCTTTCATTCGTTTTACCTTTGTGAAATGTCTGTTGTAGGTTTCCACCGGCGATGGATTGCCTGAATCAGTTTGTGAGTCGTGCATGCGCTTGCTGGACAAGTTCTTCCTCTTTCGCAAAATGTGCTGGGAGGTTGATGGCAAATTAAAATTGTATTTGTTTCCTGACAAAGATGGAGGTGTAAGTTGATCTGGATGTTTTTACTTTTTACAACCTGCATATATTCAACTCTTATTGATGTTCTCTGAACTATTTGTAGGGTGAGCCCTCTACTGTGTCAATACCAGAACCTGTTCGCCTGGATGAGGATCAGCTGGAGGCACCCATCAAAGTGAAGGATTCATGGATTGTTGTTTCACCCCAAATTAAAGATGAGCTAGGTACGACTGATGATGAAATTGAAGAGGTTGTAGAAAATTATGATGTAGTGGAGAATGATGATGATGATGAAGTTCTTGAGAATGAAGTTGTGGAAAATGGTGTTGTGGAGGATAGTCAAGAATCAGCTGTTGAGTAAGTTAAATAGGTTTAGTTCAGTCCTGCTAAGTGTCTTACTATCTGAATAATTTTTTCTAATTCAATTTTCCAGACATGCACCACTTAGATCCAAGTCACAGTTCCATTGTGAAAAGTGCAATGAATCATTTAAAAGTCCTCAATATTTAAAAATCCATATGGAAGACAATCATCCGGACCTCTCAAAACCAACATATCACTGCAAGATATGCACCAAACCATATAGACAGTTAAAGCGACTCCAAAACCACTTGAAGATTCATGAAGCCCTTGGAGATATTAAATTAGATGATGAAAACAAGAAAACTTCAAATGACTCGGATTCAGACTCTCAAAACCAAAGGCTGCATGAAGGTGACAATGACAACAGTCAGTCAGAGGCTGGGGAATCAGCTGGTGGGAAGAAGAAGAAGTACCGTAAAGTGTACGACTGTGAGTATTGTGATCAAATATTTCATAGCTACACCAAGTATACTTTGCATGAACTTACTCACACTGGTGAGAAAAAGTACAATTGCTCTGACTGTTCACGTAGTTTTACACATAAGCATAGCTTAATAGGCCATATTAGAGAGCAACATACAGGTGAGGTGAATTTTACCTGTGATGTTTGTGGACGTGGGTTTGTTCATCGATCCACATTCAACATCCATAAGAAGACGCATTCCACTGAAAAAACACTTAAATGTCCTGACTGTGACAAATGTTTCACTCAAATGAAAAATCTCAGAGTTCATCGACAGATTCACACTGCTTCACGCTCGCACACCTGTCAAGTGTGTGGTAAAAGCTTTAATTTCTTAAAAACGTTAAAAGTGCATTTAGTTTTGCACTCAGGGGAAAAACCTTTTGTTTGTACATATTGTGGAAAGGCTTTTGCCCAGTCAGCTCCCCTTAAAACCCACACAAGAATTCATACTGGTGAGAGACCATATGAATGTAAGTTATGCCCATCGAGTTACTCCACTAGCAATGCTTTGAAAGCTCATGTGCTTAAGCATTCAGGTGAAGCCCCTTATTCGTGCAATGTTTGCAACAAAGGATTCAACAGGAAGAAGGACATGATTGCTCATCAAGAGGAAAACCACGAAGTACATGTGGCCATGTCTGATGATATGAATCCGGATCCAAATAATGTGGCCTCCATACCTCAAAATTCTCAAAATACTGTGCATAATTCATCCATGGGGCTACAACAAAATTGTTTGCAGTTACAGCAACCACCACCCCTGGTTCCAATACCAATGATGGTTGGACCCAATTTAACTACAGACACTATGACTTCTCATCAATCCCCACCATCTCTCATGCCACATTCAATTTCATCTCTTAATCACTCACAGATGATTCTTCATACATCGCAGCAGTTACATACAATGACGCATCATCCTGGGCCTCACCTTGCAACACCTGCAAACTGTATGCCCTTGCCACATTCTTCTACTCATTATAACACTCCTCCTGACTGTTCTGGAGGTTAGTTGATCTTTTTATTGGTTGAAGTGCAACAAGTGGTCAAGAAATAGACGTACATTTTGTGGGCCTTCTTCTTGCAGTGTTTTCTTATTACTCTCCATGTCTTCCAGAGCTCTGTGTTGTGTTTACAAACAAGTTAATTATTTCAACAAGGTTTGAACTGTTTTTATTTCAAACAGCATATTTATGCATATTTCTGATTTGCTTCTTCTCTGAAACGTTTGTTAGTCATTACTTGTTAAAGTTTAGGTTTTAATACCAATTTAATAATAATAATTCTCATGTAATGTTTCTGAGTTTCAGTGGAACTGTTTCTTAATGCTATGCTCTCTCTTGATGGAAATGACACGTCATTTTGGTTTGTTTTTTTTTTCGTTGTATTTTAGTTGTTTTCATGGATGAAATTTTCCTTGTTCAAGGGACATTGAGTGAACTTCCGTTGTTATTTTTCTGAGATTTTCTGATTTGTTACATTTTTATGGAAAGCTCCAACAAATACAGGTTAATTTAAAGGACTGTAAATAAGAGTCCTTAGGTGTGCTTGTTATGTGAGTCTGATTAAATTCCTTGAAGTGCATCCATGATATATTTGGTGAAACTGAAATTAATGTAGAGTTTATGGTAAGATTTTGTACAGAATTATTTTGTAATTAATCTATAGTAAGTATGACACTGCCAAGCTATTGGACTGTATTGTCCAGTTGATGCTCATGTACTCTTAGGTTGTCCAACATTTCAAAGACTTGAATATCATTCAGGTACAGTCTGTTGACTGTAAAATGATTTTATGATCTTGTGGTGCTAAATTTAACATGACAGCAAGCCTTTTGAATAATCTGTTTTTATAAGAACATCTTAGCATATTTACCTTGTTAGGCTACAATTGAGTAGCTTTAGAATTACCCATCTGATACCTTTCTCTGTGTTTCTGCTAAATCTTGCATTTTGACAATTTTGCAATTGCTTTTGTTCCACAATTTTTTGGAATAGTTTTATGTGTTTATTTTTAAATGCCAAATCATGTTTTTAGAAAAGTATATAAGTTTTTATGAGACTTTCAACTCTAAATCCATTTAGTCTGCTGTTTGTGGACATGGGAGCATAACTTTCCCATCTAGAGATGAGTAAAGCAAATGCTTCAAGTGTTCTTTTCTTTACTTCAATGCCCTGTCTCTAAGTTCTTTTGTTCTTTCAATAATTTGGATAGTGTTAGCTGTTTATATGAATTTATCTGTTATTCAGTTTATAAAATTTGATAGTCACAGAAGTGCAATAAATTTATTCTAACACATTTAAAAATTTATATTTGCTTTATTTCGAATCCAAATTTTACTCCTTTCTTTCAACACACAAAATGTGAATATCCATTACATTAGTGCCAGTATGGCCAGTCAAAATAAGGTTTTCTCCCTCTTTGAGTTTTGAATAGAAAGAGTGTGAATCATTATCTAGTAAGTATTTCAGGTGGTTAATGTTTTTGTCTAGTTGGTCAGCATATCCAAAGGCACCCGCTGCATTGGTGGGGCCATCTATACCATCAGTTCCAGCAGACAAGAGTGAAATGACTGGTTTATTCACAAACTTGAATTTGACGTCCAAGTTTTTCATCTCTTCGGCAAACCTGAGAGCTAGTTCTTGATTTCGACCACCTAGGCCTTTGCCTGTCACTTTCACTGTGGTTTCGCCTCCAGCAACCATACACACACCCTTTTTCCCTGGGCTGTTCTGTATTGCGTTCCTTATTCTATCTGCCGCACCAAGGAACTGTGATGTGTCAGCTCCAAATTTCTCTAAAGAGCAACCACTACCATTAACCATAACATCACTGATACCACAAGCTAGTTGTGCATAAAAAAGTGCAACTTCAGCTACATTGCCTTCTATCTTTTCTGATAAAACACACACAGAGTAATTGAGACTAACCATCTGCTCCACAGCTGCATTGATGGCTACTACATTGTTACCTATTAAAATATTCTGGACTTTGTTTTGCATATCTTCTGCTGGTGTGGCACTTCCAGAAGTAAGGCACAACTGTGCTGCTTTTGGTAAAGATTCCTGTAAATTGAACTTACAGATGACATCCCAAGCTGCTGAGGGAGCATCAGTGCTGGGGGCAGTGGGTCCACTTGCAATAAAATCTACAGGATCTCCAATAACATCGGAAAGTATAAGTGAGACAACAGTGGCTGGTTGGGCTGCTGCTGCCAACTTCCCTCCTTTCACAGATGATAAACGCTTGCGTACACAATTTAGATCAAGGATATCTGCTCCAGCATTTGCTAGTTGTTTTACCACCTGCAGCCAAAAATAAATGGTGACAGAAATGGTGATTTGATGGCAGTTCTATAAATTTTAAAGCATTTAAAATACCTGCAATTTTTCATCTAGAGTTAGGGGCGGCAAGGGGTGAGGCAGAAGGGCCGAACCTCCTCCAGAAATCAACACCAGGAGAGTATCATCTTCTCTTAAGTCCTCGACAACTTTTAAGATCCTTGCTGCCGATTGTTCTGCCATTCTATCTGAAAAAATATTTCCTAATAAGATCCTTGCGACTTGGCTTGTTTTCCTTAACCGAAAAAATTACCAGGAAGATTGTTAGAAGCTCCTTCCAATACTTCGATCCTGCTATTGACTGGGATGGGATGTTTCAGTAGAGTGCCCACAGGAACGCTAACTAGTCCTGATTGCATATGTTGGCCTAAGACGTTTTCGACTGCGAGTGCCATCTCTAATACTGCTTTTCCAAATCCGACAACATAGCACGGTTTCTTAAGATGAAACGCATGACCTAATTCAAATTAAAAAGAACAGTAAATCAGTATAATGTGTCCCACTATTATTAATGATTCGAAAAGATTGAAAAAAGTACCTTTTACAGTCAGCACATTCCCTTTCATTTCAACAGCACTTTTTACCAGCTGGGCCGGCTTGACTGCCTTCACTGCTGCCAGAAACGCAGCCTTGGAGTCTGACAGAGTCTCCTCATAGGTTAGGTTAGCCATCGTAATTCTCTTTTCGGGCCTTAAAAATGCAGACGACGTATAAAATGTCTTAACGGTAACGATCCTCTTCGGTCCCCTGATGCACTGAAGTAGTGCTCGAACCATGACACTCATTCGCCCACACACTCAAGAGCAACACACATCATTACGCTATCATCACCTATCATCACCATATCAGCTGACAGCGGATCGGTATACAGGCAGAGAGACCAGAGAGATGAGGAGGACGTGGATGAAGTAGTGGTGCGAGGGGGGGAAAGGGAGGGGGGAGGACTGCTAGGCGCAAGGTAGGCCAACGTCTCCACGTCGGTGTGTTGCGGGACGAACTGATGGCCTACCTCGCAGGCGCTACACGGAGCTGGGGAGAAACCACCAATGGTTTAAATGGTCAAGATTCACGACCGCTGACTGACCACCCGGGAAAAAAAGACTTCATGAAAGATTCAAGTTCCGGAATGGTCGCGAAAAAATGTGTCGTCCAGAAATGTTAGGTATAATACCGACCACACCTGAATTGGTATCCCCCCCCATAGCGCCAATGTGCATCAAAGCGCATTTAAAGCGGAGATGCGCATTGAAATGCACATAAAAGGTAACACATTTTTCCTGCCCGCAATGTTTTAGTCGCAGGGCCCACCAACCAGTGCCAGGAGTGCCAGCGAGGACTGCCAGGGGCGCCGAGCGTGCGGGCTTATCAGTAGAGTCAGTCCCCGCCGCACCAGCCGACCATGCGGACGCACTGCTTCGCCGCAGTCGTGTTTGCTCTGGCGGAGCTGTCGCTCCAGCTCCTCGCTATAAGCAGGGTAACCAACCGCCACCCCGCGGGATGAGGCAAGTCAAAATCGACAAATCGCGTCATTCTCTGTCGCACTCCAGATGGAAAAAGCCTGTTTAACGACGTCAAACTGGCGCCGATTAATAATCGGGGAAAACGCCATCAAACCGATGTCAAATTAGCAAACGAGCGGACGGATTATGGTGTCTTTTGACTTGCTCGTTCCCCCTGATCACTGACGGTTGGTCAACCCATTGGACCTTTCTCATGCTATGTGCACCATCCCGTAGAACTACGACTACGTCATCGAAAACGTGGAGTCGATTTACGACCACAACTATTTCGGTGAGCAGACGGGCATGTTTTTGCGTCCACTGAACACGACCGACAAGCCGTCTCGCTCGGAGCTCTCTGCCGTCATGGATATCATCAAACCGCTGCCCAACGACAGTTTAGTGAGCGCGGGTTAAATACTGGTCATCTGTGTTCGCCCGAACGTCGGCCCGTCCGGATCAGTTTGCTACTTTTACAGGTTGATGTTAGTCTTCTTGAGTTGCACGAGAAAAGGTACATCCAGAGCTTCATCAAGTATCGAGTATCGTTTTGCGACTACTTGCGACTAGAGAAGAGGCCCGTCTTCAATGCATTCAAATATTACTACAGCTTTCCTCCCTCTTGTCCGATTCAAGTGAGCAGAAATCCTATTCTCAGTGAAGGAATGAAACCAGTCAAACCGAAGCATTCCATGCATTTATTCCACAATGTTGCCCTCCTCCCGCAGGGTCTCTATAGGATGGACTGGAACTCAAGGTTTGACGAAATTAGCCCGCCTGGCTATTTCCCTGGTCCAGAGAACTGGAAGTTCGTCATCGGGATCTCTTCCGAGGGTCGCAGTCTCTTAAAGAACACAGTCAAGTTTCGCGTCGACCGGACTAAGGGAAAATCCGGTCGAGGGTAAAGTCTCATCTCCCATAGTGTGTCTTCGGTTGAAAAGTTGCTATTAAAGAAAATTAAATAAAAAGTTTATTTACGTTTCGTCCGCAAGCAAAAAATAATTCCAACAACTGTGGAAAGTGTAGGAGTGGAAACGCAGTGAGTGCACTATGGTTGCATTGCAAATTGTCAACATTCCTCCTTATGATAAGACAACGCACTGCACAATTTTGTATTACATCGCACGAAAGTATTTGCCACGGCGTTTGACAACTGCGTGACAGGTGAAAAAAGTCACAGGAATCACCCATTACTGCCTGGACTGCCAGGGGCACCGAGCGTGCCAGCGGGCAGTCCTCACAACACCAGCCGACCATGCGGACGCACTGCTTCGCCGCAGTCGTGGTTGCACTGGCGGAGTTGTTGCCCCATCTCCACGCAATAAGCAGGGTAACCAAGCGCCAACCGCCACCCCACGGGATGGCAAGTCAAAATCGACAAATCGTGCCATTTTCTGTCGCACTTCTACTAGAAACGACGTGAAATTGGCGTCCGCTTACAATCAGACAAAGGATCCATACTTCATCACCGAAGTAAAATTAAAGAGAAAAACTGATGAGCACACGTGCGAACAGATTTGTCATCTTTGACTTGCTCGATCTCCGTGATCTGAAGGTAAGTCGACCCATTTGACCTTTCTCATGTCATGTGCACCATCCCGTAGAACTATGACCTGGTCTTCGAAAACGTCGAGTCGATTCACGACCACGACTATTTCAGTCAGCAGTCCGGCCTGTTCATGCGTCCACTGAACACCACTGACAAGCCGCCCCGCTCGGAGGTCTCTGCCATCCTTGATATCATCAAACCGCTGCCCAACAACAGTCTCGTGAGCACGGGTTCAATACCGGTCAAGTAGGTCCACCCGAGACTTCATGCAGGATCAGATTGTTTGTTTCACAGGTTGACGTCAGTCTCCTTGAGCTATACGAGAAAAGGTACATCCAAAGCTTTGTCAAGTACCGCACTCCGCTTTGTGATTACTTGCGCTTGGAGAAGAAGCCCGTATTTAGTGCGTTCAAGACATACTACCATTTCCCTGCCTCGTGTCCGCTGCAAGTTAGTAGAAATTCCACGAGTGCGAAAGAGTAATACCACGCCTTGCCGCAACGAATGAACGAATGAATGAATGAATGCGTGAATGAATGAGCGAACGAGCGAATGAATGAATGAATGAATGAATGAATGAATGAATGAATGCGTGAATGAATGAGCGAACGAGCGAATGAATGAATGAATGAATGAATGAATGAATGAATGAATGAATGAATGAATGAATGAATGAATGAATGAATGGAAATGAAGCATTTAATTAATTTTTCATAATGTGGTCCTCCTTCCGCAGGGCTTTTACAGGATGGACTGGAACTCAAGGTTTGAAGAAATTACCCCGCCGATATTTCCTGGTCCTGAAAATTGGAAGCTAGTCATCCAATACGCTTCCGATAGTCACAACATCCTGAAGCAAACGATCAAGTTTCGAGTAGACCGCACCAAGGCGAAAGCTGGTCGTGGGTAAATTCTACTCTCCCATAGTTTCGGCATGTCCACGAAAAATGGCACGGTATTCAAAGAATTCAAATAAAAAAAACAAAATTAAAAAAAAAACTGCTTACACTGTCGTTGCGTTTTTTTCTTGTGGTGGGATTGTAACTCCAGCGCATCCCTCTTCGATGAGGATAAAAAAACGCATCTAGTAATTATGTCAAATTTGGTTGCGATCGGTGCAATTTTTTAAACGCGGGGCTGTAAAAGGTTTGCTCGAATACAGGAAGTAAAAAAAACCAAATTTTTAAAATGTCCGTTTTGTAGTGATGACAACAGGCACATTGGAGCTTATCTCGCGTCATGGAATGGAATCCGACCTGGTCTGCTCGGGCACGCGATACTCGGTGTCGGCTTTCGCTCCGCTGCCTCGTGGTTGGGGGACATTTCATACTCGTTGTAGTTTTGCTAATACTTTATTTTTCACACAGGAAAGAAAACAATACCGTTACAATAAATTCTTTTTCTCTGATGATATCCTCTAACATACAAAATTTATTTATCTGTCGGTATGCGCATAAATTTTTGAAGTTATGTTTAGATTATGAGTTGAGAGAAAACACTAAAAGTAGTTTTTAATTATAGGGAGATAGTCGACAAAAGGCGGATGCCCCATACACCAGCTGTGGTCAGCTTAGCCCGGAGACTGGCCACAGCGATGGACCTTTAGGCACCTTCAGGCTCAATATGGGGCCCCACCAGACGCGTTTGAGACTGTCTATTACGATTGGCTGAAACGCGTGTGGTGAAGGTTCAAAGCGAGACAATAAGATCAAAGAGAACAACTATACACAACGCTAATGCAAGTTATTAGAGAAAATGTAATGTAGTATGATTTTACTGCTAGATAAGTTTTAAAACTAGGGCGACAATTGTGTCTTTGAAAGTTTTCTAACTCTAAAACAGTAATACGTAACGTTCCATTGTTCCGGAAACTATGTACATTTCTGCTTCAATAAGGGACCGGAACAAAGCCCTCGAGTCTACGTCTAATACTTGAAATATTTTAAAACTATTTTCACATCCATCACGATCAAAGGATTACAGGAAACAGCATGGTTGGGTAACAGCTAGAAAGGCACACCTCTCCTCGTCCGCGTTGCTATGTTGATGTGGAACGAAGAAGCGGATTGTGGCTACCCCTCGCTCGCGAGTCTAACATCAAGGCATCGCTACCCCTCGTTCGCGAGTCTAACATCAAGGCGTCGCTACCCCTCGCTCGCGAGTCTAACGTAACGGCGTCGCTACCCCTCGCTCGCGAGTCTAACGTATCGGCGTCGCTACCCCTCGCTCGCGAGTCTAACGTCACGGCATCGCTCGCCTAGCGGCCCTTGGGCGCCGCCTTGACGCGACGCTCCTCCTCCAGCATGGAGCCCTTCATGACGAAGGACAGGTGCAGGAACAGCCGGGACCAGGCCTCGTGCATCTCGTCGCTCCACTGCGGCTCCAGCGACGGCTTGATGGCCTGGATGAACTGCGGCCCGATCAGCTGTAAGCAGAGCGAAGCAGAGGCGGGGCTTGAGCGGCGCTGCAGCGCGGGGTAAAGACAGCCACTCGGCGACACCCCGCGCGCCGCCACCCCCGGCGCTACCCCTCGCCGCGCACGCCGCGCAGTGGGCCAGAAGACCGGTGGAGGCGGCCAAAACTCTAGACGCGTTTTGAGCTCCAGAGTCGCTAAATGGGACTCGAACCGAACGTGTGACCCCACTAATGATTTGCTCTCCGAACGAGGAATCCATTGGTGGGGTCACACACTGGGTTCGAGTCCTGTTTAGCGACTCTGGAGCTCAAAACGCGTCTAGAGTTTCGTCCGCCCCCGCCGGTCTTCTGGCCCACTGGGCGGCGCGCATACTCACGTCCACGTATCTCCTCTTGGCGCCGTAGCCGACGTGCTTGCGGCCCAGGTCACGCACCAGCGTCTGCAGCTTCTCGGGCTCGTTCAAGCGCGCCACGGCTTTCTGCACGAACGCCATCACCCTGGCGAACAACAAGCGAGTGATTCCCAAGGGTCGGCAGACTGGTTCCGAGAGTCGTTTTCGTCGCTCTGTCTCTCGCGCAGTCCTGGCGCGTCCCGCGGGGGACGCAGAGCGACGAGAACGACTCTCGGTTTGACGGAGAGACCCAGGGGATGTGACCAATGGCCTACCTGAGCGCGTGCGCGCGCAGCTGCTTGCTGTGCTTGAGGTCCTCCAGCTCGATGCCGTTGAACGGCATGAACACCTCCTGCACGTCGGGGTGCGTCTCGAACAGGCTGCAACAGGCAAAGGCGGTCTCAGAGGGCGCTGTGCAGCGAGGCAGCCCTTCCTAGGAGCCTTTCCGGCGGAGCACTGTAAAAGGGAGTCTGGGTGGGCAGCGCGCCGGTAAGCAGCTTAGGCCGCCAGTGTACTAGCCCGGCCCGCCCGGCCCGGCCATGTAGGCCACCACAACGCACAGCTGTTCGACTGGCAGGCTGGCAGCGTGCTGGCAGGCACTGCACACTCAAGGGCCTGTCACTCACTAGATAAGCCAGCCCGGGCCGGAGTACGCCAGAGCACAGGTAATGCTGCGGGGCACCTCTGTCTCTCTCGCACGAGCCGCCCCACAGAGCGACGCTACTGCAGCGCTCGGACCGGGCCGCGAGGCGAGAGAGGCAGCGCGTGATCAGGGTAATGACGAACAAAGGGACGCCTTGCAGCGAGAAGGGCGACGCGACGCGTTCGCGGAGCAAAGTCTCTCTAGACCAACTTCGTCGAGGCACTGTCAAAATTCCGCCGCAACTGCTTCTCTATGACGGACATTCGTCTCCACAAGCTATGTAAGCCCTCCCGGGGGAAGTGTGAGAGCTATGCTGTTTTCCGAAGTGTGTCATCCTCCCTTTCTTGTATCGGCTCTGCCGAGGACGCGCCCGCGCGCCCGCCAGTCCCATTAATGTATTACCTGCGGCTTCCAATGTGTCAGCCTGCAGTAAAGTAGTAGTGGGTGCGCGCGCGCACGTGTGTATGTGTGTGTGTGTGTGTGTGTGTGTGTGCCCGCGTGAGTGCGTGTGTGCGTGGGTCCTCTCCGAGGCACACCTGAAGGTTAATGGCATCCCATGCACGCCGTGGTCCTCGTGGTTCCCGTGGTCCCCACTCGCAGCATTCCAGGCGATTGGAACAGCTCCGCTCCGCTCCCGGGCCAGGCGGCCAGGGCCAGCCGGCCAGCCCAAGCAGTGCGTCAATGTGTCCGCCCCAGCCAGCCCCAGCCAGGCAGCCATGCCCCACCCTCCGCTCCCAGTGGAGCCAAGCGCCTGTCAACGGCAGGGTAGGCAACCCTCCGCGCCGCCGTGCCACCGAGCTGCCTACCCCGCCCTTGTAAGGCGGCAAAGGCAGGCGCCGGGTAGGCAACCCGCTACAGTGCCGTGTCGTCAAGTAGCCTACGCCGCCAAAGCCAGGCGCTTCGCCGAGTCAGGCCAAGGCGCGCCAAGGCACGCACCCCAAGAGGCGGCAAATGAGAATTTGCGTGGCGACTCGAGTGGTCATCAAGGGGGAGGGGGTACTCGAATCCCGGTGTCTCCGGCAGACCCCGGCCTCCCCCCGCCTTCCCCCGCACACACAGCTGCCACACCACTGGGTACTGACGGGCGGTGAAGTGGAGCGGCGGGGCGGGGCGGGGCGGGGCGGGGCGACCCCTCCCCGACGAGCACTTGAGCATGCCTCCTCGCAGCGTGGCCGGAGGCGAAGACGTCCGTCCTCCATCCCAGGTGCGGCTCTCCAGGACGCCGCTGATGACGCCGAGGACGCCGACGTCGAGGAACGAGGGCAGAGGGAGCTTCGACGGCACCATTGTGGGCCAGAAGACCAGTGTAGGCGGTCAAAATTCCGGACGCGTTTTTGGCTCCAGAGTCGCTGCATGGGGCTCGAACCGAACGTGTGACCCCAGACCCCAGACCCCACCAATGGATTGCTCTCCGAACGAGGAATCGATTGGTAGGGTCACACGCGTCTGTTCGAGTCCTGTTTAGCGACTCTGGAGCTCAAAACGCGTCCAGAGTTTGGCCGCCGGCGCCGGTCTTCTGGCCCACTGCGGAACAACGAGGCGACGCGCGCGACGAATCCAGACTCTTCCGGAATCCGGCCTCCCCTTAAGCCAAAGTCAATTTTGCTGGGCCGCTGACTTCCGACCGCTTTTTCCGGCGTCCGCGCCTCTTGGGTTGGTTTAAGGAAATCCGCGGGGCAGGACGAGCATCGCCAGCACCGCCCGCACCGCCGGGCCGAGACTCGTGTTCCAGTGGCGCGGAAGGAGGGGGGGGGGCGGTGGAATTGGGGGCTAATCCTGCATCCCTACAAGGGGCACCATCCCTTGCGATAATTGTGAGTCGAAGCGCGTACGTGCAGGGCCCGGCCCTCCCAGGGAGGCCCTCAACCGGCCAGCACTCGGCCGCCGTCGGCCGGGCCGCCTCCTTGGTTGGGAACGACTCCCCCCCCCTCCCCCACCTCGGCCGAGACCTGTCCGTGCCTCTCTTACGAATCCAATTCTCAGCCGAGAAGATAGAGAGAGACGGGGTGGAGAGAGAGAGAGAGAGAGAGAGAGAGAGAGAGAGAGAGAGAGAGAGAGAGAGAGAGAGAGAGAGAGAGAGAGAGAGAGAGAGAGACGGGGAGCGCGCTCGGCTAACAAGGCGACGGCTTAAATAGCCACCCCGTTCCCGGTGGATTATTGAAAGTGAGCTAAGTGGGCGTCGTCGCGAAATTGCCCCGCAGAGTCTCGGCCAGGCCAAGGCACGGCCGAAATAAAACGCCCGCGTCACACAACGGACTCAAAATCGCGCCGGAACCGGCGTCAGGAACACTCTCCTCGCTCCCTCTCTTTTCCCGCGCACGTCGCTGCGCTACGCCCGCCCTGCCCCACGTTTGTCATTAGTGCCGGGGTGTCCGTGTCTGCGCTCGGCCCCGGCCACTCTGCAGAATAAGTCGACATCCGCGCAAATTCTTTCACTCGCCGTGTCCGGGCCGTGGACTGTGGGAAGTATCGGAGACGAAGGCCTTGGCGGGGGCGGCGGTTCCCTCCGTCTCGGCGTGCTGTGCTGGCTGCGCCCTGCGCCCCCAGCCCGTCGAAGCCTCCGGGCGCTGACCACCCCGCCACCCCGCCAGGCCGCCAGGCCGCCAGCGGACCGATTCCGAGAGTCGTTTTCGTCGCTCTGTCTCTGTCGCACTGATAGGGTGTCCTGTAAGGAGCGAGAGAGACAGAGCGACTCGCGCCGCCACTCGTTAATTCCGTCATTCCGCCCAATGTCGGCGGATCCCCTTTCCAAGGAGACGGCGAAACAAAGCGACGGGACGGAGCGACGACGGCGGCGGCGTCCCTTCCTTGGGAATGGAAACCCATTTACTGCGCATTAAAATTCGGCCCGTGGTCAGCCGGCCTGCAGCCCACTCGGCAAATGTTTCTCCGTCGTCCATTTGATTGTCCGAGGCCGGCCTGGGGGAGGAGGGGGGGAGGGGGGGCAGCAGCCTGGGGCACGCCGGCCACGTCCCCCCGAGAAAGTCACGGCAAACGGCGGACAAAAGGAGCCGTTGTCTCGTCCGCCATCCGGCCTTCCGGGCCTTTCACTACCCGCTGCTTCGCTGCTCCGCTGCCCCCGGGGCTAAGCGTCTCTTTATCTTTCATAAAAAACGGAAGACCTGGCTGGTATTTGAACCCCTGCCAGAGCGGCGCGGAGATGATTTCCAGTGTGGCGGCACACGCGCGCGCGCGCAGCACAGCAGGTCGGCCGCAGCGCCGCAGCCTGTCCACCGTCGCATATTTGGCGGTGCAGGCAGTTGGGCCAACCTCCAAACTGTTGCAACAGTTACCCCTCCCCCCCCCCTCCCTGAAGCCCATTGCCCATCCCCACGACGCCCGGCTGGGGGTTGTCCTTGTTCGCAACCTCGGGGGCATTTCCCCTCCCTCACCCCCTTCCACAATTAGCCGTGGGAGTGCGTGGGGAAACCTCCGGCGTGGCGGCGCCCTTACATGTTAGTTGGCAGCCGCCCCCCCCCCCCCCTCCCTCCCCCTTTTCTCTCTCTCTGACATAGCCCTCGCTTTAATTCCCCGTTGCTGCCCGTCCGCGAGGCCGTCTGTGAGTTCTTCGAACTCATAAAGTCGCTGGCCAGACGTTGCGTTCCATCCCGAAATACTCTCTCTCTCTCTCTCGCCGGACGCCGCGTTCGCTGTGCAATCTACCGCCCTTTAAACTTTTTCACTCCGTGCAGACTGATTCCGAGGGTCTCTATCACACCCATGGGGCGTGCCATACCGATGCAAGAGAGACAGAGCGACAAAAGAAAAACGACCCTCGAATCAGTCGGCGGCAGAACGCAACCCGCCAAATCGGCCGGGACGAAACGCGAAGCTCTTCACCAACCATCCGCCTAAGTTTAACTGGTTCCAACACGAAGCCTTGTTGTTGTTTGTTGTTGTTATTGTCGGTGTCAGCTGTTGAACGACGACGACCATCACGGCAGTGCAGCAGTGCAACGGCGTCAAAGTCCGTTCAAGTGGAATCAGGTGTCCGTCCGTCAGGTAAGCTAGGTTATGTTGGAGGCGGTTCTATTTTCCCCAGTCGCATTGTGGGCACGATAACACTATTGACTCTGGGACGCTATTGGCAGTGAGGCACTATTGGCAGTCAGCGAAAACATTAGCATCGGGTTAGGTGCAGTTAGGTTAGATTAGGTAAATATTCAATATTTCTCCGGATGTCTTCGTTGTTGGCAGTGCGACACTATTGGCACTCTGTCGCTATTGACAGAGCGAGGCTATTGGCAGAGCTCCGCTTCCTGGTCGTTTTCGAACAGTGTCGCTCTGTCTCTCTCTCGCTCTCATGTGTGGCGTCTCGTAGGGGAGCGAGAGTGACAGAGCGACGAGAGCGCTGTGTACGGCTGTGTACTGCCGTGTCGCCGATCCAGCTCTGGAATTTTAATTAAACACCCTCCGCGCCGCCGGGCTTTGGCATAGCGTGGCGTTGCGTGGCGTGGCATAGCGTGGCGTCGTGCGAGGCGTTCTCGGATGTCCTCGTCGCTCTCGCTCGCTCTCGCTGCTCCTCGCGGTCAGACCGCTACCGGCAATTACAGCCCGCGCGGCTAATGGACCGGGTGCTCCGTCTCTCTCACAGTCACGCCGCGCCCCGTGACTGCGAGAGAGACGGAGCGACGGCGTTCGGAACCGGCCACGTCTCACCCCTACGCCTGAAGAATGCGAGAGGAACAGAGTGATGATGTTCGGAATTGGCTGTCTCTCTCGCACCTCTGAGGGACGCCATGCGTGAGAGACGGAGCGACACTGTTCGGAATCGGCTGTCTCGCATCCCTGTGCGCCAGAAGACCGCGGCCAAAACTCTACGCGCGTTTTGAGCTCCAGAGTCGCTAAATGGGACTCGTACCGAACGTGTGACCCCACCAATGGATTCCTCGTTCGGAGAGCAATCCATTGGGTCACACGTTCGGTTCGAGTCCTATTTATCGACTCTGGGGCTCAAAACGCGTCCGGGATTTCGCCCGCCTCCACAGGTCTTCTGGCCCACTGCGGGACGGTGCCATGACTGCGAGAGACTCAGAGCGACGCGGGTCGCGCAGTATTTGTGTGCGCGGAGTGAGACGCCCGCCGCGTCCGGGGCTCCCATTGGCCCGCCAATTCCCAGAGACATTAGAGGCAGCCGGCATCTATTAGCGTGAGAGTGCGCTGCCAGGGCCTTGACGGCCCGACGCCCGCCCGACGCGAGCCCGACTCGAGCGAGACGTCGATTTAAGTTGATTTCGGGGTTCGGGGTTGGGGCGGGTCGGGCGGCGCGAGTCGCTTGTTCGGCGCCGCGCACGGCCAAAAAGAAACGGAGTGCACGCAAAAAGATACTCAGCCGCCGCGCTGCCTGCCGCATGCAGCCCATGCAGCCGCAGTGGTCGGATTGAAACGCCGTCGGTATTGCCCGCGCTTCGGCCCTGCCGGCAAAAACACTTCGTTTCCAGGCGTGTTTTTGCGCGCCGTGGTTCAAGCCGCGCTGGGGGCAGCTTTGCTTATTTTCCGACCCTTTTCGAAAAACACTGTGCGTTGAACGACTTGGAATTCCGAGAATTTCACTGACGAGGTGGCCGCTGAAATGAGTTTTCGGGTGGAGTGCTACTTGTTCCTGTGCCGTCGGGTCGGAGGTCCGGGGGGGGGGGGGGGGAGGCGAGGCCTGCCCGCGCAAGATTTACCGAAGGGGTCCGGCTCCCCGCTCCCTGCCGTGCAGGTCTGTAATCTGGGAGTAAGCCGCAATCAAGACGAGGCCAGGCGAAGCTCTGTCTTCGTCCTCACCAAGTGTTGCCCGCAACAGTTGGGAAGGGGTTGGCCCTTTCGTCGCCGCGTCTCTCTCGCACTCACGGGCCGACAGTGACAGAGAGGGAGAGAGAGGGGCGGTGCAAGAAACGGGTTGTCTGAGGAATGGAGCATGGCGGAACGGTGCGAGCAAGAAGGAATTCGTGGCTGCGAGGCTGTGAGTGTGAGCGCCAAAGATGGCAGGCCTGCGAGGGCTTTCGCTAGGAAATCCCTGCGCGCCAGAATCTAGAAACGTGTATAAGGAGGGATGAAAGCTTTCTCCGGCCCCGGGCTGCCTGCCTCGGCCGGGCTGCCAGTTTTTGACTTGTGTGAGTGTGTGCGTGTGCCGGCCCAGTGCCGGCCCAGTGCCGGCCGGAGGTCCCAAACCGTCCCATCATGGTGTCGAGGGGCTCATACAAAAGCCAGGCCGAGTGTGACAAAGTAGTGGGCGGGGCGGCGGGGCTGGCAGGCTGGCTGGGGGCGCATTGCCAGGCACGGGGCCTTGTCCGGCCCGACGGCCTGACGGCCTGACGGCTCCCCTTCTGTCTGCATCACAGGGGACTCGGGGCGGGAGGCGGGGGGTAGGCTCGCTCCAGGCTCCACGACGTCAGGTTAATAATCCACCAATCCGTTGCTCGGGTAATCCGGCGTCCTCGCCTCTGCCCGCTAGCCTCGCTGGCTCCGGGCCGGCACTGCCGGCAGGCGTCCCGGACGCTGAAACCTGCATGAGCCCGTTGTCGAGTCGACCGGCTCTCCGTGCCCTTTAGCCGCCTTCAGGCCGTGCCTCCGGGGCACGCGGCTCAACTGGCTCGACGCGGCGCGGTAGGTCAGGTCGGCCAGCTTGGGCACAGCCACGGCAGTGCGGCAGTACTGAGGCCTTCCCACAATCGCGGCGTTTGCGACCCTTTAATGCAAACAGAGCCACTGCGAGTCGCCCCCCCCTCCCCCTCCCCACGGCGCCATGTCCGTTCCCCCGGGACCTTTTCAAGGGCCACCGGGCCCTCGAGTTCCGGTCCGACCCCAGACACTGCTAAACGGGGCACAGTGGGCCAGAAGACCGGCGGAGGCGGCCAAAACTCTGGACGCGCTTTGAGCTCCAGTGTCGCTAGATGGCACTCGAACCGAACGTGTGACCCCACCAATGGATAGCTCTAAGAACGAGGAATCCATTGGTGGGGTCACACGTTCGGTTCGAGGCCCGCTTAGCAGACTCTGGAACACGTCTCAAAACACGTCTGGAGTTTTGGCCGCCTCCACCGGTCTTCTGGCCCACTGTGCAGGGGCGAGTACCTCATTGCTGCAGCATTTCTGGGCGTCGGCGGCAAACGGCAAGTCGACCAAAACAAACAAAAGGAGGAACGTAACTAGATCATCGCTAAGAGCCCTGTGTACTTTCCAGACCAATTAGTTGGGAAAAATAAAAGAATAGCCGCGTCGGGTCAGCACGAGGGGCGCAACCCGCGGCGCGCAGCGCGGACCGGGGCAAAGAAACACTTCATTCTCATTAAACGGAGTTAGCCGGCGGACAAGCTCACAAGTTGCGTAATCACGACAAGTTTGTGCCGTGGGTCAGGGGACGGCCAGGGTGCGGCCACGGCCCCCACCTACCGAGTCATTTGTGCAACAACTTCCATTCTTTATCCCTCACAAATGTTTCACTTTGTGCCCGGCAGCCGAGGGCAGCGCGGCAGTGGAGTGGAACCGAAGTGCCGTGCGGATAATCCCTCGCCGGTCTCGCGCGCTGCGGCCAACGGCCAGCACACAGTGGGCCAGAAGACCGGTGGTGCAGGCGGCAAAAATGCTAGACGCGTTTTGAGCTCCAGAGTCACTAAATGGGACTCGAACCGAACGTGTGACCCCACCAATGGATTGCCATCCGAACAAGGAACTGGTCCATTGTGCAGCACTGTAGAAACCCCGCCCAGTGTTTTCGGTGCGTCAGGCACAAATTGTTCACCTGTGCGAGGAATAATTTCGTCGTCCTTGTTACGAAGTGGTTTCTTTGTGGCCTTTTCGATCGCTCAAAATAATTATTTTTCAAAACAGCGTGCCATTTTTGTGGCGAGGCCCGGCGGGAAGTCGAGAGAGTTTTAAACGGCCCGTGTGACGCAAACAACGTCGGACCACCGCACCTGCGGTACCGACGAGGCCGCTTTAAAAATTTAAGCCTCATAAAAAGGGGCAATCAGGCGAGTCCCAAAAAAAGGGCGGAAAAACGCTTTGGGATTCGAACGCCGGTCCGACTGTTGGCGTGCGCGGCGGAGCGCCATCAGCACGTGACGCCAAGAGCATGCACTGCACAGTGGGCCAGAAGACCAGTGGAGGCGGCCAAAATCGCTCAGACGCGTTTTGAGCTCCAGAGTCGCTAACGAGTGACCCCACCAATGGGTTCCTCGTTCGGAGAGCAATCCATTGGAGGGGTCACACGTTCGGTTCGAGTCCCATTTAGCGACTCTGGAGCTCAAAACGCGTTCGAGATTTTGGCCGCCTCCACCGGTCTTCTGGCAAATCCAATGTGCGCTGTCCGTCCGGACATGGCTGCTCACACTTCATTTCGGAAAGTGCCGTGGGACGGCGTCCCAATGGGCTGCCCGATGGCCCGATGGGCGGACCGATGGCAAGACCGACGGGGAACGGGCCAGCCGGGGCCAGCCGGGGCCAGCGACATCGAACGGACATGCCACCTGGGCATTGGCGGTGGTATTGCCGCACATCGCGCAGCATCGCGCATGCAGACACCGCTTTGCACTCGGCTAAAACCGGCTAAAACACAAACACACACACACACACACACAGAGAGAGAGAGAGAGAGAGAGAGAGAGAGACGCGCGCATCTCTTTGTGTCCCCGCTCCCCTCTCTGTGCATGGATGCCCTTACAAATGACACGAAAGCCCATACATGGCTGGGTTTCTCGTATGTATGTCTGCATGTATGTGTGTATGGAGAGAGAGAGAGAGAGAGAGAGAGAGAGAGAGAGAGAGAGAGAGAGAGAGAGAGAGAGAGAGATAGTGCGTGTACGCGTGTGCACTCGATCGAGAGACTTCCCGGCTCAGCCTGGAGGTGACAGACAAGGGCAGTGCGGTGGCCCCACTCCGCCTCGCCCCGCCTCGCCCCGCCTCGCCCCGCCCTTTGGGGCCCTAAACGCTCTTCTCGCGGAGGCTCGGGGCCAGCCCACAGCCAGCCAGCCAGCCAGCCCGGGGCTGCGAGTGCCTGTTCCTCCTCCGTCCCTTTGCCGAGGTTTGGCCTTGGCGAGCACAGTAAATGTCTTACGGTGAAAGGCTGCACCACCATATAATAGTGGAGATTTTCTCCATAATATAAACAAAGTTCGTCAAAATATCTATAAGGTACAGTGAATTCTCAATGGTATGTTGTAAAGTCAGCTGCACCATCGTAATATGGAACATTTTCACCATAAGTTGGAGAATCTTCACAGTACAACATTCAGAGTGAGGCCTTCGCCGGGCCTCGGCCGCTTCCACTTGCATCAGAGGGACACGGCATCCCAAGGCTATACGCGCTTCAGCGCCACGCTCTAGTCCACGCTCTAGTCCTTGCTCTAGTCCACGCTCCAGCCAACGCTTCGTGGAGGCGAAACGCTGTTACAGCGCCACCAACCTAGACCGCACGGAAAAGGGCAAAACCATGGCTGCTTAAACGGCGGTGGAGGCGTCGTCGCAAGGGGGTTTAAGGCACCCGGCCCCCGCCCCGCCCCGCCCCGCCCCGCCCCGCCCCGCCCGGAGGCGATGCCGTCTCTCTACTGCGTCGGTCCCTGCATGGTTATGTTTGCCCACCCGAACGACCCCCTTAAACATTGATGAGCCACTACGGGCGATGGAGGAGGGGGAGGTGTCCGAGGCGTCGGCACTGTCACCAGATGTCCGTCGCAGCCCTTAGGCCCTGGGCTGCCTCGGTATGGGCCCCTTGCCGGCAAGCTCGCCAGGAAGGGACGTCGAGGGATCGGGGAAAGGGGGGGGGGAGCGCCACGACCCGCTCCAGGTCGGAATCAATCTGTCCGCCTCGACGTTGGACGACGACGCGGCCGAGTGGGTACACAGAGGCGTCGCAGGTGAAGAGCAGAGCAGGGTCCCGGGTTCGAATCGCCGCGCCTCGCCGCGCTCGTTTCGGGTTTTGGTTCCGAGAGTGGTATTTGTTTGAACATCGGAAACACACGACGACGAGATTGAAAAAGGCTCGAATGCCCCGGCGGTCGGCTTGTTTTCACTGTTGTGTACCTGTCGTGTGTCCCGACGGGAAAAAAGATAGCTCTCTCTCTCTCTGTCTGACGCACACTCAGTACGTCAGTACGCTGCGCGCCAGGCAACAAACGAGTCACGCGGCACTCTTAAAAACTACTCCAGGTAGTGTGTGTGTGTGTGTGTGTGAGAGAGAGAGAGAGAGAGAGAGAGAGAGAGAGAGAGAGAGAGAGAGAGAGAGAGAGAGAGAGCGAGCAGAAACAGCGGGCTGGTGCGTGCTATTATTCTATTTGTGGCTACATTTAAAAATGAACCAGCGGTTCGGGAACAAGGTTGAGGTCTGAGGGCGAAGCTGACGAAGGCCTCAGAGAGCCATAGCACATAGGGAGAGAGAGAGAGAGAGAGAGAGAGAGAGAGAGAGAGAGAGAGAGAGAGACGCTTTCAGGGTCATCATTAAAGATGGACGACGACCACTCGGCAGCGTTCTGTCGAGTCAACGGCTCATCCAGCCCAGAGACAGAAAACACGAAATAATTTGTAATTTTAGGGGGAGGAGAGAGAGAGTGAGAGGGGGGTTCAATTTCTCTTTTTCACCTCGAGGGTGTCATTTCCTGAGGGGGTGAAGACACACACACACACACACAGAGTGGGAGAGGAGGGCGGGGTTGTCCCCCGGGCCGCAGTGCAACATCGTTACGTTAACCAGTGTCCGTGGCCGCGGCCCCCGTAAAGGGACCGGCCGTAAATCCCGAGACGAATAGGGGGTCTTCAATGGCGGCCCTTCCTTTGGCCCAGCCTCCGTTTTAGCCAGATTAAACAGACAAAAGGGAGAAAACAACAAAGCGAGATGCGAGAAAATTTGTCTGTCACTTGGTGCGATGACGCCGATCATCGCAAGGAGTTTGGAAGGAATCATGGGGATATTTTTTTTACGGTGCGGCCGTCTTTGTGTTGGGACGTGTTTGGGCAGCCGTTCCTTTGACACCGCCGCCTCGGATCGTCCCGGACGGTCCCGGATCGCCCTGGGCAGCCGTACACCGGCCAGCCTGCAGCGGCGCGAGCGCCCTCCAGGCCCTCTAGGCCCTCCGGGAGTCAATACGTACGCGCGGAAGTTTGGCCGTTTGCTAACGGCCGAAGCGGAGCGGCCGGGGCGGCTGGGGCGGCTGGGCGGCGGCGCCAGCCGTTAGAACGTTTGAACTTCCCTCCGCCAATCTGCGCCCGCCGTGTTCGCGGCCAAGTAGCTCGTCTTCCACTACCGCGCGTGCGTGTCCGTCCGTCCGCCCGTCTGTCTGTCCGTCTGTCCGCGCCGGAGGGCGGCACCGACCTGTCTTTCTGTTGTGGCACCGCGCACACCCTTATCACCCTGCAACGCCCTTTGCACGCGCGCGCGCGCCCCTCGTGTGTGTGTGTGTGTGTGTGTGTGTGTGTGTGTGTGTGTGTGTGTGAATGCGTATCCGTGCTATTGGAGGCGCGTGTGCACGAGTGTCTGCAGCACAACGGCATGCAGTATCAGATTCGCAAGGTGTCACCTCTGTACCGCCACACCACACACAGAGGAGCAGGAGGAGCAGGGCAAACTTTTGAACGGAGCGCCACCGTGCCGTTCCGTTTCCTCATTCTCCGAGACGTCACGCGACATGTCCGCGACGCGGCTTCCTTGCCGCGAGCTGCGCTCAGTGAGAGTCGCTGTCGCTCTGTCTCTCTCGCACCCCTCGGGGAGTACGGAAGGGGACAGAGAAGAGCGTAGGCGGTTTGCAATCGGCAACAACAACCACAAAAACCAACAACGACAATCAAAAACAAACAACGACAAACAAAAACAAACATCGGCAAACCACGGTTAAAAACATTCCCGGAACCCCTATGTAACCCAAAGAAAATTTCCCAAACAAAACGTCGAAAGGACGAGGGATTTCCCCTGCAATTTTCAGAAGCCCCCTCCCATTGTAATCCAGGTTATTTTCCCAAGGAAACTCATCGCGACCCAAGAAACGGGCCAGAACCAACAAACACGAAGACGACGACCAACGCGAGAGCCAACTTGACAACCCCCCACAAACCCACTTTTCCACTCTATGTGAACAAGGAGGAGCAATATTGCGGCCGGAAAAACGTCGGGGATGCAGAGACGCAAACAGTTTTCTGACCCCGCCCACTCCCCGATCGCGATTTCCAAGCCACTCATCGGAAAAGAAACTCGGCGAAAGGAAGTAAATCGAAGTACGACGAGGAAAATCGCAAAGCCTGCTTGACTCGCCGCCCCCCCCCCCCCTTTTCCACTCCCACAGTGTGTCGATCAGAGCGAGCAATATTGCGCGGGAAAAACCCGGCGGCATGCAGAGACGCAAACAGAAATACGTTTCGTGACATCGCCTCGACGTCACGGCGCGATTCCCCGCCACAAATAAAGGAAAAGAAAAATTGGGGGAAAGGAAGTGAAAAAAAAATGACGAGGAAAATAACGATACAAAGACAAACGGCATAAAGGAGTGCGGTCTCAGTGGAGGCTCCCTGCCGTTTGTCAAGACGGGAATCAATTTCCCATTTCCCGGCGGGAAGTGGCGGCAAAGCTATGGGACAACAAGGAGAGGCACCTTTCGCGCCGACCGCGTAGACGGTCACCGCAGCCGCGGGGGTAAAAGCGCCCGCCTCGAAGTCTGCGGAGCGCGGTTCGAGTCCCCGCCACCTCCTGCATTTTTGACTCGCGCGGTGAGTTTGATTGACGGGTTTGACAGTATTGGTCGTGTATCGGTTTGGGGCGGCGAGCTTTTAAGAGCGCCACTGACGCTGGCCTGCCTGCCCGCCCGCCCGCAGCCCCTACAGTGGAGTGGTGGAGGGGGGTGGCCCTCGCCGCGCGCCTGCCGCGCCTGCCGCGCCGCCGCGACAGCCGTGCCCGCCGGGCTTGCCTGCCCTCGACTCCGCAGGGGCTCCGGTCCTTACGTCGCCTGGCTCGTGCAGCCGTGCACAGTGGGGCGCAGAAACAAGTCCAAGGACGCGTGGCTGTGTGTGCGTGCCTACTTACACTGTGTGGTGTGTGTGTGCGTGTGTGTGTGTGCGCGCGCGCGCGCGAGAATATGCAGAAGAGGCCGCGGCCCGGCAAGGCGGAAAACCTGTGCCAGGCGAAGCTGTCCACCCGTCTCTTTGGCCCACTGCTCGTCTGTCTGTCCGTCTGTCTGTCTGTCTGTCTGTCTGTCTGTCTGTCTGTCTGTCTGTCTGCGAGATACATCAAAGCGCGTCTCTTAATTCATTTTTAATTGCCCTGCGCCCGTCTTTTAGCGCCGCCGTTGTTCACATGGCTGGCCATGTAGCACCTGTCCGAGGGGCGCGAAGAGTTTCCTTGGTCCGAGCCAAAGCCTCGACTTAGGCAAATTACCCCTCCACCTCGCCCCGGCCGGCTGAAAGGTAGGCGAAAAGACACACTTTGCCTCCGTAAGTAGGCATAATGTGCTTCTTTTCCCCGCCTAAAGGTCGGCCCTGCGACCTCCACTGGCTTCGATTTCGGCGCTTCCACCAGGGGCCTTCGATTTACGAAGAAACAAAAAAAAAGCTTTAGAATACAAACTTTCTTGAACAGTTCTAAAAATTTCCATTCAAGGAACGTTCATGAAGGCATGCTTGTATACTCGTCTGTTACTGTCCTAATGCTAGTTGTGGCAGTATTCTCTTATCTCTGTTATTTGTTTTTATAAAATTGTGTATGAAACTCGAGGCGGTGATGTTTGTCCCCGCCGCCGCGCCGCGTTAGAGCCCCCTCCACTTTTCTGCGCGGACGGATGCGTTGCACAGACACAGTCTGGCTCTGTCCCGCCCCGGTAGCCAGCCGCTATTATATTGTTAGGATACGCGCTTGGTTTTTGGACTCGAGAGTAAAAGCACGCTGACACCTTCATGTGTGTAGTAGCTTTAGGTATGTTCCAAGTACCTTTAGATACCTTTAGTATCATCTGCTAAAAATTGGGTATCAAATTAACGTATTCTAAAATGTTTTTTGCGCGCGAGGGGCACACCCCCGCCGCTCCGCCTGCAGGCTGCCTGGCCCTCGTGACACTCCGTGACTGATGTTCGGGCCTCCGGCTCGGCACCAAGATCGTCTGCTCCGGGCTCACGTCGCCCATTTTGTCAAAGTTTCACACACTATTGGATTTTGAGTGACACGCCAGGCTGGCTGGCTGTCTGGCCGGCTGCTCGTCTTCCCCCTCAGCCCACGGGCGGCGGCAGGGCGACAGGGCGACAGACTAGGCTTGCTCTTGTTTTATGATTATTTTTTACGAGGCCGTTAAGCACCTTCGATGCGGACGGCGTAAAAACGCCCGTCGACAAATGGCGCTTATTACTCAGCAGCGACATCGATCTCGAGCCGCGGAGCCACGGAAAGCACAGCCACTCCCAAAAGTTTCTTGTTCCCTTTTTTAAAAAAAGAAAAGAATGGCAAAAAGTGGCTTTGAGTGGACCTGGCAGTAGAACCTCCCGCCGCGTGCAGTACGGCAGCGCACAGTGGGCCAGAAGACCGGCGGAGGCGGCCAAAACTCTAGATGCGTTTTGAGCTGCAGAGTCGCTAAATGGGACTCGAACCGAACCTGTGACCCCACCAATGGATTCCTCGTTCGGAGAGCAATCCATTGGTGGGGTCACACGTTCGGTTCAAGTCCGATTTGGCGACTCTGGAGTTCAAAACGCGTCTAGAGTTGCGGCCGCCTGCGCCGGTCTTCTGGCCCACTGTGCGGCGCTGAAAGGAAGTAACGAAGAGAAAACCGTTTTTTGGCAGTGTCGTCGCAGGAACATTGCCAGCGTGGAAATGCGGCTGGAACGAGGCGTAAACGCCGCTCAGGTTCGGTCTACTGTGTGCCCCTCAGCCTGCCCCTCAGCCTGGGCCTCAGCCTGGGCCTCAGCCTCCCCACCGCACAACCGCGGCCCCTTATGCTATCGCACAAAACTGTTGCCCCACTTTCTTTTCACATTATATGATTTCATTTTTTTTTATCTGCCTTCACTCCGTGCCGGGTCGCAGACGACGGCAGGCAGCAGCCCGGATGCCTCCATAGGAATGGACGCCAATATCTTTATTTTCCCTCTCATATTTTTTTTCCTTTTTCCACCTTCACGATGATATATTTCCCCCCCCCCCTCTATTTTTCCCTTCCAGCTGATGTGCGTCCCCCTCACGTCCCTGTAACGAGCAAAGTTTCATCGGGGATGTGCCTAAAACATTCGACACACGCACGCGCCCTCACGCACACAGTGCCACAAAACACACACACGCCAACACACACACACAGGCCCAACGCGCACGGGGAATGCGTGTGACACAAAAGGCGCGAACATGAACTCCTCCCTTTTAGAGAGAAATAAAACATGGAAAATAATTTTTAAGAGTTGAAAAGTGTGGACCCGGGCTTCCCTCTCCATTCTCTCGCCTCGTTCGCACCTGGCTCTCTCTCCCTCCCTCTCTCTGTCTCTCTCTCTCTCTCTCTCTCTCTCTCTCTCTCTCTCTCCTCTCTCTCTCTCCGCGGCAGATTTTCGAGTGGCGCGTCGTCCTTCAGTCTCGTGGGTCATTCGGGTTATTGAATTAGGCGGCTGCTGTGTTGCAGTGATTATGTAGTGCGGGGGAGTGGGGGGAGGACCCAATTGCCAGGTCGCAAAGTGGGCGCATTAACCGGATTACTACAGTGGACGGCAGCCGGGGCACGGCGTGCGGTCCAAAGGTTCATCTGGAGCGACGAATCCCGAAATCCCCCCCCCCCCTCTCTCTCTCTCTCTCTCTCTCTCCAGCCTTTTCAGAAGGAACCCGCCGCAGGTGTGTGCACGCGCGTCCTGGCCGTGGTCCTCGTGGCCGTCGTCGTGGTCCTCGCCTTCCTTGTGGTCAGCCGGGAGCAGAAAACCCTCCATGGCGGGCCCTGCGCCGCGCGTGTACCTTTGCGGGGTAAGCCCTTCAGTCGCCGAGGGGAGAGGGGGGGGGGGCTTTCTGTGGAATTACTCGCAGTCGGCGGCCTGCAGCGTAGAGTACCGTAACCAAGCTATTCAAGCGGCTTTGGTAGCCGTGCGGCTAGCGCCACTAACCCTCCGCGCTGAAGGTCCACGGTTCAAGCACCGTCCTCAATTTTTTTTCGCATGCTTTTTTAATATACATTTAGCCGCACTAAAAACTTATTGCACTTTTCCGAGCGCAAGCTCACTGACCACCTTTCCAAGAAAAAAAAAAGGATTTAAAAAAAGTCGTCCGGCTCCCGTGTCCCGTACCGTCAGTGGTTGTTGATGCTCGTCGTGTCGGCCCTATCAGCATCGCGCGGGGCGCTGTCGCTACACGTAGATTAGCAGGGCGGACCGGGGCGGGACGGGGCCATGGGCTGCGGGGGTTGCGTGTCATGTCAGCGCAAACAGCGTGTATTCCACGCGCAGTCCGTAGTACGTAGTAGTAAAGCCCTCGCTCGGGATAACTTCACCCCCCGGTGGGACCGGCCCGGCTCGGCCCGGCCTTGGAGGGCGGACGAGTCGATAACGCGATCGGGTTATTGAAGTAATGGAATTAATGGAATTAATGACGCGTGGGGCATGTCCAAGCAATCAACCGCCGAGCGCCGCCGAGCGCAGCGGGGGGCAGCCTCACTCGGGGAGGCTTCGTGGGGGAGGGGGGGCGGCTTTGGCGGGAAACACGTTGTGGAGCGACACGGCAGTGCTTCGGCAGGCAGAAAAGAATTTTCCCCGAAGAAAATCCTTTTCTCTGATTTCCCTTTTCTTTTTTTTTTTTTTTGCAGTGTTGCTCGCCGTGTCGAGACGAGGTGCGATTAGGCCGGTAGTCCCGCTCATCGCCCAGTAGGGCAGCCGGCGATAACGATACATCGCGATATATCGCGTCACCGGCAGGTAAACTCGATAACGCCATCACGGCCGACGTAACCGCGTTAGCGCGCTCTCTCTCTCTCGCACTCACGGGCCGTGCCGCAGGGGTGGGAGAGCGACAGAGAGAGGGCGCTGTCTACATCCAGCCAGCAAACACACATTAAATGTTTTTGTACAAAACGAGACATCACAGTTTTTTGTGCACACGAACTTTTCGTACAAATTTGTACAAAATTTTCTACAATTTTTTACAAAAATGGCGAAAAATGTGCAGTTTTTCGTACGAAAATTGTACGAAAAATTCCTGTGCACAAAACACTGTGATGCCTCGTACAAAATTGTACATAACATGCAGGAAACCGCCAAAAAGATTTTTCTTTCAAGATTTTTTTATGTTCGACCGTGCACCGTGCATAACGCGAGCATTCGCTGACTGCCGAGACGCGTCGAGACCGTCAAAAGCCGCACCGGCTTGGCGCCGCATTCACGGACGTCATCTTCACGGTCGTCCGCGCCCTCCGCCACGGCGCGCCACTCCACCGGGACACTTCCGGGCGAAACGGCGCGACCCACACACAGTGGGCCAGAAGACCGGTGGAGGCGGCCAAAACTCTAGACGCGTTTTGAGCTCCAGAGTCGCTGAAGGGGACTGGAACCGAGCGTGTGACCCCACCAATGGATTCCTCGTTCGAAGAGGAATCCATTGGTGGGGTCACACGTTCGGTTCGAGTCCCATTTAGCGACCCTGGAGCTCAAAACGCGTCTAGAGTTTTGGCCACCTCCACCGGTCTTCTGGCCCACTGTGCGACGACCCTCTCCAAGCGGCCGAGGCCTTCTAATTTCTCATATTCCTCGCCGTTCTTTTTACTGCCCTCCTTTATCGGCGCTCATCAACACCCTCCCTCTCCGTCTTACTTCCTCCCCCAGGTGGAAAGCGTTTTTCTTCTCACTCTGTCCTTCCGTCGGAAAATGGCGCGCGGTGAATTTTCAACGTGAGCTTTCCCGCCAAAGGCCGGCGCACTGCCGCCACCATCGGGCATCCGAAACGAAATCAATAAAAAAAACTCTCAGTGGCTGCTTTTTGCTATTCTTATTTTCTAGTTTATTTCGGTGAGTGCGGCCGGGCCCCCTCCTTTGCCGCGTGCGGGAGGCCACTGTTTACCCGTACAGGTGAAGCCAAGGGCAGCAGACCTCGTGGCTCACAGTCTGGCCAGACAGAAGGAAGTTGACGCGAAGCAACGCGAAGCCGCAGCATAGCGGCCTAGTTCAAAGGCCGCCATTACCGCATTGTTACATTCCCTTTATGATGCCTGCCGCGCCTGCCCCCTTTTTCGAAAGGCCTTGGGGTGCTTCCGAAGGCTCCGAAGCCACACAGTGGGCCAGAATCCCGGACGCGTTTTGAGCTCCAGAGTCGCTACACAGGACTCGAACCGAACGTGTGACCCCACCAATGGGATTGCTCTCCGGACGAGGAATCCATTGGTGGGGTCACTCGCTCGTTTCGAGTCCCATTCAGCTACTCTGGAGCTCAAAACGCGTCTAGAGTTTTGGCCACCGGCGCCGGTCTTCTGGCCCACTGTGGCGCACCTCTTTTGTGGTCATTGCGAACTGCTATTTTGCAAAACAAAACCGGAAACGGCCTGGTGGTGGGGGCGTGTGGCGCGTAGCCGCCGCAGCAGAGTTCTAATGGGGAACTTGTTCTCAGCCAGCGCCTCGCAGAGGGGGCGCCCCGTGCATGCCGACTTAGCGCCACCACAAAATTAAAAACAAAAACAAGAGGGCCAGCCAACGACCAAGATGAGGCAAAGATTCAACCCGCTCTCTTTCCAGCCCTCTGATTAAAGAAACGACCACAAAACAAAAAACGTTCCACGCGGCGCGGCGGAGTCGGTTCCGGAGCGCCTGCGGATCGCAGGGTAGGCAACACGCCGAACAGGCGTGTCAACTTGGTGCCAGCCCGCCAGGCGCTCTGTGTCTCAGTGCAGAGAAAGGGTTGCCAACCTCAGCCTGCCTCCTGGGCGCCTTCTCGAGCGCAGAGATCAGATACTGCTTCGTAGACGTGTTTAGGTTGGCAGCCCTTTCGACCCTGGCGCGTGGGAGGGAATTTTCGCCCTCCGCTGTGGCAACACTGCCTCGGTGGGTTGGGGCGGAAGTGGCGGAAGGCGGCGAGTACCGTGCCCACGCCGTGCCGCGCCACCGACACCGTATCAGACGAAAAGTTGCCATGCCAGCCACCTGTGCGGCGACAACGGGAAGAGCATGTCACGGACCGGCGCCGGTGCGCGTGCGAGAGAGACAGGGAGAGAGGAGAGAGGGAGAGAGAGAGAGAGGAAGAGAGGAAGGGAGGGAGACATTGCCTCTCTCGCTCCCACGCGCGGGGCCGCCCGGCCCGCCCCCTCCACTACTACTAGTGGCGCCGCGTCCCCTTAGAGTCAACAGCCCTGATGGATGTTGATCATCTCTGCAACCGAACCGTCGCCTTCATCTTGGTGCGGAGGCACGCCAGGCGCGAGAGGGGAGGGGGCGGGGCCGGCTTGAGCTTCGTGTGATGGTAAATGTCCAGGGCAGACGTCTGTTTTCGCTGGGCGATGGGGCGCAAGGCAAACAGAATCTCCCCCACCCCTTCCCCCTTCCCCCCTCCCCGAGTACTCGTGCCCGAGCTCTGGTCTCGTTAGAGCGTTTAGCGACGGACGCGTTCAAGGAGGCTCTCCGCGGCGACTTCGGCCCGCACCGCGCTCGGCTTGGCTCGGCTCGGACAGCCGGGAGTGCTGGTGACGTCCCCGACACTGATTCCACGAGCCTCTCTCTCTCGCACCTATTCAGGACGCCCCATGAGCGCGAGAGAGACAGAGCGACGACTCTCGGAATCAGTATGCAGCGCACAGAGTGTGGCCGCAGCGCCAGCAGCACGGACAATGAGAAAGCAACAGAATCAGTCGCGGAAAATGCAAAACGTTGTTGTTGCCATGAGGAAAAGCGGCGTGCGATCCAGATAGGCGGTTTGGCTCGGGCCCGGACCGCGCCACTGGCAGCCACTGGTCCGGGCGGCGGTCAGATTATTCCCCGGGAATGCGGGCGCTGCTCTAGCGGAACGTAGCGGAACGTAGCGGAACGTAGCGGAACGTACCCTTTGGGCCTGGGTCGCCCGGCCGGCGGCCGGCTGGCCGTTGGGCGTCGGAACGCGCCCGGCGGGCGGCCCGGCCCGGCAGGCTCGCTCCAAACAACGCCGCGCCGTCTCGCTCGCACTCGTGCGGCGTACAGTGTGGGCGCGAGGGAGAGCGCCGCCGGCCGGCGCTGCGTGGTGTGAGGGGTGTGAGTCTGCTGCCCGCCGGCCCCGGCTACAGGGCTTACAGGCCTCTTCCGCGTGCTTCCCCCCCGGATTCCGGACTCCTGGCCGGCCGGTCACGCCGCCGGCCTTGCTCGCCTTGCTCCAGAACGCACCCGGCGTGCACCCGGCACAGCAGCGCCACAGCAACGCACAGCGACGGCCCACAACGCAGCTCGATGGAGGTGCTGGCTCCCCAACTTTTAACACGCGATTGAGGTGAGGAAAAGTGGAGAGAGGGAGGTTCACACGTGGCTGGGACTGACGAACGCGAGCGGACATGAAGTTTACAGTGAGGCGCGGCTGCGCTGCCCTAGTGGACCAGAAGACCGTGGAGGCGGCCAAAACCTCTCCTCTGGCCCACTGTGCGCCGGTCTTGACAGTGTGGTAGTGGCGGTAGTGGGGATGGGGAGAGACAGCCGCCCCGCCGCCACCGCCAGGCCGCCCCGGCAGCCGGGCAGCCCCCCACCGCCGGACCCGTGAGCAACAATAGTTCATTGTTGGGTTGTGTGATCAAGTCGCAAATTTTGCCGGCAGGGCCCGCTCCGCCCGCTCGGCTCGCGCCACCGCCGCGCCGCTTGCAGGCCTCCACGGCTCTGCCTGTCGACAGATTCCGAAAGTCATTTTCCTCGCTCTGTCTCTCTCGCACCCTTACGGGACGCCCCATGAGTGCGACAGAGACGGAGCGACGCCTCTTCAGTCTCCAGGCTGTACGACCCACTGCTCCCAAAGTTGCCGCCCAGCACGGCATTGTTCATTGTTCACGGGGGCAGAACAGCACAAACAGCAACAACACCAAAAAGCAGCAACAACAGCTTGAAAGAACAACAAGGACAACGGCGTTCTGCTTCGCTCTAATCGTATTAATCCCGCCGTCAAAGTGGACGTCTCACAGTGACGAGGAGGAGCGGCGGGGCGCGGGTTCGAAACCCGGCGGCGGCGGCGTCCCTTTCTTGTTTGTTTGTTCTGTCTTCATTTACTGTTTTATTTACGAAACGTGCCCTGTTTGCTGTGTGTCTCGGTGGAGACGAGGACGCGATGGAACGCGGCTCGAGTGCTGCAGTGTCGAGGGCGGGCAAGTGGCACCCATACTCCACTGGCAGACTGCTGTCGGGGTCGTGGCCTAGGGTTCTCGCAATGCGCGTAGCTCGGTCTGGGTTAAAAACCCCAAACCATAAATTTTCCTAATTTATGCTTTACGTAGGGCCGGGCTAAGAAGTGCGGTCGTCATGGGGTCCTGGCAGGGCGGGCCGGCAGGGCGGGGCAGGGCGGGGCAGGGCGGGCAGGGCGGGCAGGCGGCAGGGCGGGGCAGCGGCAGGGCGGGGCAGGGCGGGGCAGGCGGGGCAGGGCGGGGCAGGGCGGGGCAGGGCGGGGCAGGGCGGGGCAGGGCGGGGCAGGGCGGGGCAGGGCGGGGCAGGGCGGGCAGGGCGGGGCAGGGCGGGGCAGGGCGGGGCAGGGCGGGGCAGGGCGGGGCAGGGCGGGGCAGGCGGGGCAGGGCGGGGCAGTCCGAGGGCTGCCCGGCTGTGCTGCAGACTGGTCGCTCTGTCTCTCTCGCTCTCATGGGGCGCCCCGTACAGGTGCGAGGGAGACAGAGCGACGCCGTGCCCTCCGAGGGCGATAACGCGGCGGGGTGCACATTGAGCGCCGCCACCGGGCTAAAGCTGATAACGAAAAACAATCGCCGACAAAAACAAAAACAAACAAACGCGAGAGGGAGAACCGCGGCCAGCTTGCGGCCGATTGCGAGAACTGCACAGCCGGCCGGATTACCTACTGAAAATAAAACCGCCCCGGGGAGGAGTCGAACTCGCGGATTTGGGTCGAGAACGCGGTGCTCCAGCCCACGCGGCCACGGCGGCGCGCTGTTGAGGTTGGTTGAGGTACAAAGCGGGGCCGCGGTTCGGGGTGATGGCCAAACGTGCTGACAAGTGGGGCGTCAGGCCGGGCCGGCCACGGCGCCACGGCACTGGCGGGGCTGGCGTGGGGCCGCCGCCCGGTGGGGCGAACCGATATCCTTTCTGCGCGCGGTGCGCGGTGCGGATGAGGGTGCTGTTTGTTTATGCGGAGCGTGTGGGGAACACAGATCTCTCCTTCCATCGTCTCGTCCGTCCGCTCGTCCGTCCGTCCGTCCGTCCGTCACCATCATCCCCGTGTACATAGAGTACCTGCGTTATTTAGCACGCTCTAATCCACCGCGCGTGTTGTGCCTTCAAGTTTAACGCGTCCTTTCCACTCGTCGTCCTTTTTCCGTTCTCCTCGCCGGGGACCGCGGAGCGTGTGGAACACGGCGGAACACGGCGGAGGCGTTTCCAATCGATCCTTGCAAAAGTGGCCTTTCTGGGAAGTCGGTAAGGGTTTCCAGTGTGCGTCCCTCTCATCATCAGGCCGTACAGTGGAGTCGCGAGGCATCGCACCGTGAGTAGCGACGGCAGGCAGCACACGGTCCGCGTGACAGGCCGAGAGCTGATTCCGAACAGCGTCGCTGTCTCTCTCGCACCTAGACGGCACGCTCCACGAGTGCGAGCGAGACAGAGCGAGACAGAGCGGCGACAGCGACGTTCGGAATCAGTCCGCAGTCCGCACTGCAATAATTGAGAAAGGCACACCACTGCCGCTGTCGCTCGCCTCCCATTGTCATCCCGGCGGACTGGTTCCGAGAGTCTGTCGCTCTGTCTCTCTCGCACTCGGGCAGCGTCCCGTCCAGGTGCGAGAGAGACAGAGCGACCCTCGGAGTCAGTCCGCCGCGGCCCTTTAACTGATTGTCCGGTCCACCTGGCCGCCATTGTGGCCGCTCTCTGTCTCTCTCGCACTCGCGGCGCGTCCGGCATGCCGTGGCGGGGCGTGCGAGAGAGAGGCACCGCTCGGAATCATCGCTCTGCAGCCCCGCGGCCCCGCGGCCCAGCGGCCCGGCCAGACAAAAGAACCAATCGGACAGAAATATGCACCAACGCGGAAACCAGCGCAGCCGCATTGCCGCGCCACTGCAAGCGTCTACCCTGCAGGGGGTAGTTTCGTGCGGGCAACCCTCTCGGTGCATTGTGGGGAGGCTACTCGTTTGGCGACACTGTGTTCCGCGCACCGCAAGGCGCGCCCAAGGCCGTGGTCGGCCTAGCCTCGCCTAGCCTCGCCTAGCCTCGCCTCAGGCCGCGTCGCCCACAATTTCATTATTTCTAACGAAGTTGCGGCGAGGAACGCGTCCCGGTCAAGCCGGGCAGCGGAGACAAGGACGACGAGAGCAACAGCGACGATAACGTGGACAACCAACGAGACAGCTTGCATTTCCGACGCTAGTGACGGGGAAGGGGAAGTGCTCGCCTAGCCTTGGCGATTCCAATCCACACTGTTACAAAAAAAGAAAAGAAACGTGTAGCCAATTTGATAAAAATTATATTTAGTTGCAGTTTCTTTTGAATGAACCAAAAATTTCAGTGAAAAAGTTCTGTATAAGTCAAAATAAAAATGACCGAGAAAATCGACCGAATCATAGTCGATTCGACGTAACTCTTTTTTACACTGGCGGGGGAGGATTGGTTTCCGATTCCTGTCCCGGGATGGCAACTTTTGTCGCGCCGAGTTTGCCTTCGCCGCCCCGCTCATCGCGCTTTTGTTTCTTTGTTGGTATTTCAGACGGGATGGGGGTCGATCCCTAGCCGGCCGGGGCCTCGAAAAACTAAATTAGCGACGAAAAACGCGGCGGACGGTGTGTTTTTGTTGTTGTTGTTGGTCGGCCCACTCGGCTGGGGCTTTTGATTCATGCCGACGATACGTCTTATTTCGACCTTTTTTTTTTTGCCATCGTGGGCAATATGTCGGCCCGTCTATGTTCGCCTGTCAATACGTGCGGCATTAATCCGAGATACCGAGAGTCAGGTGGAAAGATTGAGGAGGAGCAGGAAGAGGGAAGGGGTTGAAAAGACGCACACTGTTGAAAATAGTTATTTTCTAAAAAGTCTCTGTTTTTTGGGTTTTTTTATAGTTTTGGTCGTGTTGACTGCAGGCTACTTTCTTGGTCGGTACGACAAAACCAACCACATTTCTTTTAATTTTTATATATTTTTTTTTTTAGCTTTTAGCGACGGGGTTGGAGGAGCAGGGAAGCAGCCGTGTGTCGTCTCCACACGAGCTGCCCCTCTCCGACAAGCAGTCGCAGAGATATCCAAAGCACTGCTCCGGGCGCTCCGGCCGGCCTGCCAAGCCTGCCACCACCGGAGTTTTTTTCCCTCCACTTGACAGCAGGAGAGAAGAGGGGGAGGGGGGCGATTCGCTGGGTCCGAAGCCTTGGCTCACGCGCCGCGGCGCAAGTTGATTACTAATGGTTCGGAAACGCGTGGAATTCGGGAATCTCGATAGAACATCGGATAACATCCGTGCGGAGAAATTCAATGAAACTGAATGAAATCTTAGTTGAATCCTTTGCTAATTTTACACCGGCTTTCAACACAACGGAAAGCAATAGTCTTTGACCTGAAAACATTGTGTTTTTCGGTGTAATGCGTTTGGACCACCACGGGTCCCGGTTTCCGTTCTCGCCCGCTTTCGCCCGCTTTCGCCCGAATCGGGATGCATGGACCTGGATCAAGGTCAGGATCAGAACCGATCAGGATCTGGGCGAGGCCGGCACGCCGCGGCACGCGCGAGGGCCCGGGGCGAAAATCCTTCCGAAAATGGAGCGTTTGACGTGATTAGGCGTCAGGATTGACTGAGCAATCTTGATTAAAGCGCAAATCGAATGTGGGGAGGCGACAGCAAGATTGGCACGGCAAGATAGGCTCGGAAAAGGAGGGGGGGGGGGCGTCGACGAACCGCAAGGACGGCGAAGAGGAGTCGACGACGTCGACGAGTAGACTTCCGTCGCTCTGTCTCTCTCGCACTCGTGGGGCGTCCCGTATAGGTGCGAGAGAGACAGAGCGTGGACGTGGGGGCCGCGTGTATACAGCCAGCCAAGGGGCCCGCTTGTTAGCCGATATGGCTCTTGTTGTTCGTTGTTGCTGTCGTCGCGGTTGTTGTTGTTGTTGTTGTTGCAGCACCTCGTTACATGCCGCGGGCTGCTTTTTTATATGCCCCCCCGCCTTTCCACTTTGTTAGGCAAGCAGCTCCTCTCTGACCCTCCAGCTGACCACGCACGGCCGCTCCGGCCGAGGCCCAGGTCCCCGGTTCAAACACCAGACTTTTTTTTTCACTTTTTTCTCTAAGATTTGTGTGTGTGTCTGTATGTGTGTGTGTTTGTGTGTGCGGGCGCGCGCGCGCGTGTTTGGTGCGTGGTTCAGCCCGGGGATGGTCCACTGCTGCTCCCAAGGCCGTTGACGCTCTGGGCTGCGCCATGGCTGCGCCGCGCCCGGCTTGCCTGGTCGGAAGTTAGTTTGGAACCGTCGTCGACACCGCATCGCCTCGCTTGGGCCGGCCCTGCCCGGCCCTGCCTGGCCCTGCCTGGCCCAGAGGCATCGGCTTAATTCCCCCGGCTCTTGGTTCCAATCGACTAGATGCCGTGCGGCCGCGCCGTATTGTACCGGCGTCGCTCTGTCTCTCTCGCACCCCTACGGGCCGCCCCACGAGTGCGAGAGAGACAGAGCGACGCTGCAGCCCGGAGGCCGGAGCACGGCAAACAGAGTGGCTTCAACCCGCGGCTACTTTGCGCCAAGTGGACCAGGATCAGCCTCGTCGCTCCGTCTCCCTCGCACACGAGGGGCGGGTGGGGCGCCCACTGCAGCGAGCCCGCCCACTCTCCAAACATTCGCCATCCATACATCCATCTAGCCGCGCGTGAATCTCGGCCTACTCTGTAGAACCGCCGTGAACGGCCAGGGATGCCCATTACCTGAATGGCGTCGGCGTCCATCGAACACTAATTGAATCCAAGGGATTCACATTTCACCGCCTGGCCAGCCACCACTCGGGGCGTTTGTTAGCGCGGAATGGAAAAATGGAAAAGCTCCCTCTCTCTCATCTCTCTCTCTCTCTCCCCCCCCCCCCCCCAAACTTTTAGGCGCGTGAGTTAATCGAAATATTGAGGCGCATTGTTTTCCCCGTAATAGTCAATCCAAAGTTAGCCAGTGCGGTGGCGGCGTGGCGGTCGGACCGCTGGCGGCGGCCTCGCCGGGGACCTTTGGCTTCAATCCCATCTTCTTCCCGACCACCCGATTCGTCCACAACTTTGCCCCCACCCCCTCCCCCTCTTCAGGAACAATAATAAAGACTCCTTCTTTTGCATCGGCCTCAGTAAAGCGGATGGATTGGCTGCAGGTGGATAAAAAAAAAGAAAAAAACAGTAAAGACAAAGAAAATACGCTACGTTTAGTGTTTGTGTGTGTGAGAGAGAGAAAGAGAGTGTGTGGATGGAGAAATAAAATCAGCAAAAGCCAGTCCAGTAGGCCAGTCTAAATGCTTTTGCAAGAGCTCGGGTTGACTCTTCGCAACCGTTTTGTTTGAAGCTCCTTTTTTTTTGGTTTCCACGAGTGGGACAGACGAATCAACGTCAGCGCGTGGGCATCGGGCATCGGGTGGTACAGGCCGTGAGTGCGAGAGACAGAATGATAGTGTGGATTGAGCCTAGGCCAGGCGAAAGGCTCCTGCACTGTCGGGGGACTGCCATTCCGAAAGCACGAAGCTGCGTGGCGTGGCGGGGATTCGATCCCGCAGCCTGCGGCTCACGTGTCCCGCGCGCTACCCACTACGCCACGGCGCCTCCACGCTGTGCTTGTTGTTCCTCGCGCTGCACACGGCGGCCGAGCGGCTCGGCGAAGCCTGACGAAGCGGCCCAAGTGTGGGTAATACGGCGACTTAGGCGAGTTGCCGCTCCAACTAGAAACTGCGAGCCTCGCATGCAAGTCTTTACTTTAACTCGAGTGCCTCCTCCAAAGGCAGCGGGCGGTATGGACCTCTCGGAGCGTGAAGCCTCGCGTTTTCCGCGCACAGTGGGCCAGAAGACCGGTGGAGGCGGCCAAAACTCTAGACGCGTTTTGAGCTCCAGAGTCGCTAAATGGGACTCGAACCAAGCGTGTGACCCCACCAATGGATTGCTCTCCCAACGAGGAATCCATTGGTGGGGTCACTTCGTCCTTTTCGAGTCCTGTTTAGCGACTCTGGAGCTCGAAACGTGCTTGGAGTTTTGGCCGCGTCCACAGGTCTTCTGGCCCACTGTGCGCGGCTGCTAGCAAGTACCAGCCAGGAGCAAAGGGGGACTGTCCTTTGTTCACCGCCAATTACTTTCACTGGGTTTGCTCTCAAAAGCGCGCCGTTCTCAACTGACACTCGGTAAAGCTGCTTTCGTTGTTGTTGTTGTTGTTGTTGTTGCTGCAGCTGCTTCCTATACGAATTGGGCCCGTTTTCGGGTCAGTGTTGCCAGGTTCGTTCCGCTGCTGGGATTGGCGGTTGCAGTCGTATAAGAGCGCGGCTGACCGCTCCCCCCCCTCCCTTCGAACATGACCACCCCACCCACCGCCACCACTCCTTTCACAATCTGGCGTCGGAACGGGAAATTCATGGCCTTTCGAGGGGGCACTGCCTTGGCGCTGCCGGCCTGGCCGAGGGCTGGCCGAGGGCTGGCCGAGGGCCTGCTGGCGTTTCCCCGGCTTGCGCAACAGTTGGCACTTCCGCTGGCTGGCTGGGCTGGCTGTCCCGCCGCCGGCCGTGCCCGCGGCGGGCCTCCTCGGAGAGAAGCGGGCCGAAGACGCCCCACGTCGACGCTCTCTGCCTCCCTCGCACGGATACCGCCCCACGAGTGCGAGGGAGACGGGGCGACGCAAGGCGGGGGCCCGTCGTTGCGCACGCAAATTATATGCGCTGTCTTGGTAACGATCTTAAGCACGCCGGCGCACAGTGGGCCAGAAGACCGGTGGAGGCGGGAGGCGCCCGAAACTCCAGACGCGTTTTGAGCTCCAGAGTCGCTGAACGGGCCTCGAACCGAACGTGTGACCCCACCAATGGATCCCTCGTTCGGAGAGCAATCCATTGGTTGGGTCACACGTTTTGTTCGAGTGTCAGTACACCGCAACGACGCACCTCCGGTTTTGTTTTTATTTCTTCTGGACACCAGTTTTTCTTGTTTGTTCGTGAAAACGTGCTCTGTACTCGGAACACTTTTTAAGTGCTCCAAGTGCGTACTCAGTACAGACTCAATTTTCGAGTGCAATCTTTTGGTCCCGTTTCTCGCCGGGGGTTCTGTGTGGTGCTCATCAGGGCGGTCCCGACTGCGCGTCCTGGCGCCAGAGCGAGGTTGTGGTGCCGCAGAGTCGCTCTGTCTCTCTCGCACCTATGCGACCGGCCCGTGAGTGCGAGAGAGACAGAGCGACGAGGCTGCGCTTGCTGCGCCGTCGGCGCTACTGCTCTCGGGCTTCATATCCACGCATTCCGCGCGGATGGCGCCGACATGGGTCACCCTGGCTACCCTACACCGGAACCCGAGCGGCACCCACACCGTAAAAAACAACAACAACAAATAGACATGACGATTGAGGGGCAGTAAAACGCCTTGCCGTTGCCTTGCCGCGTTGAACTCACCTCACCGCGCAATAAAAATAATAACACCAATCCCCTTGCCACAGTGATTATTTGTTCATTTTTCTTTTCGAAAGTTGTCCATTCCCTCCCCCCCTTTTATCGCGGTGTTCTTTGAGGGGCGACCCCACTGCACTGCACACCCCGCGCTGGACGACTGCGTGAACGCCGGCCGGGCGATTCACACGAAACGAGCAAACGGGGGCGGGGCGGGGCGGGGCGGAGCGGAGCGGGAAGGGGTGTGGCGGGTTGGTGTGGGGTAATCACGCTCAATTCACAGTGGCGTTGCGCGCGTCGCGCCGCCCAAAGGACGGCGAGTATAATTCGAGCCGACCTGCGCGCCGCCATGGCGCTGCGCTTCCTCTGGACGTCCGGAGAGGGCATCAACAACAACAGTTAACAACAACAACAGCGGAACCAGTTTCTCATTTGAAAAGGATTTTCAAGTATTTCAAAAGTTGGCGCTTTGGTCGGCTCTGTGGCGGGGGCGCGCGTGCCGTTCGCGGGGTTGGCTTTGCCGCGCTGTAGTGGCTCTCTCTCTCTCTCTCTCTCTCTCTCTCTCTCTCTCTCTCTCTCTCTCTCTCTCTCTCTCTCTCTCCGTGCTTTCCGACCGGAGGTGATGTAGTGGACGCGGGACGAGTATGACACGGCCTTCAACATGTGTGTGTGTGTGTGTGTGTGTGTGTGTGTGTGAGAGAGAGAGAGAGAGAGAGAGAGAGAGAGGGTTCTCCGTCCCCGGCAGGTATGGACCCCACGCCCTCGCACGAGGCTCGCACCTAGCCGCGGGCGCCTTCTCACGCAAAGCGCGCTCCCACACACCTGTCACAATAAGACCGTCGGCGCCCTGCCCTGCGCCCTGCGCTCCGCCCTGCCCTTTCGCCCGTCGAGGGCGTCAAGGACGTCAAGGACCCCGAAAGGGCTGCGAAACCTCGCCCGCGGCCCTGTAAGTAGTGGCGGAAGAAAGCCCTGGGGGGCTGTAAGCGAATCCCCAGCGACGCGGCACGCACACCCACGAGTATATGCGCGCACACGTACACACACACACGCACACACACTGTCACACACGCGCGCGCACACACACACATCGGACTGGAGCGCCTGCGATCGAGGAGCTAGGCAGCCGGCCGCACGGGCGCGCGCTCGCGACACGGAGGTTGCCCGTCGATCGGGCGCTCGCTGTCTCTCTCGCACCGCGACGGCCCGACGGGGGAGGCCCGCGAGTGCGAGAGAGACAGAGGCAGGCAGCCGGAAGGCGGCAAGGCGTCCGGAGATGGCAAGGCGGCACACTGTGTTATCTGCTGGTTAATTGCGCCCAGACGCTCGCTGAGACAAACACGCCGAGCGGAGTCGTCGCTCTGTCTCTCTCCCGCACAGGTGCGAGAGAGAGAGAGAGAGAGAGAGAGAGAGAGAGAGAGAGAGAGAGAGAGAGAGAGAGAGCGACGAAAACGATTCTCGGAATCAGTGTATGCCGGGAGGTATGTCGTCTTCAATTTAGCCGCGCCACTGCAAGGCTGCCAAGCGCAGCGTTTCCAAGTGAAACAAACGCCATCGTGTGTGTGTTTGTGTGTGTCTGTGTGTCTCTCTGTGTGTACGTGTGTGTATGTCTGTGCTGCACGCCGAAATCCACCGCTCATCAGCCGCCATTCAGCTCTCTATCTCTCTGTCTGTGTCTATCCAGGCGGGACTATGCGCAGGCCCGACAGGCGCTTTCTGTCTCTCTCGCACCCCTACGGCAGGCCTATACGGACTACGCCTCACGAGGAGTGAGTGCGAGAGAGACAGAACGATGTTTGGAGTCAGCAAGGCAAAGCTGCTTGATAGGTGTGCATCCTGCGTGCGCCGTTCGCAGCGCCAAGCGTCGACGCCCCTACGGAGGAGTAACTCAGTGTCTGTCTGTCTGTCTGTCTGTCTGTCTGTCTCTCTCTCTCTGTCTGTCTGTCTGTCTGTCTGTCTGTCTGTCTGTCTGTCTCTCTCTGTCTGTCTGTCTGTCTGTTCATTCCCTTAAAGACCATCGAACCTCGGTTGCCCTTCTCCCTTCCTAATGGCGGTCGCCGAGAAAAAAAAGTTGGCCGCTGAAGACCCTCCGGTCGCCGACTGCGGACTGACTCCGAAGAGTCGTTGCGTCGCTCTGTCCCGCGCGCCCTGCGAGTGCGACAGAGACAGACACCCCATCTACACGGTGTGCGCACACTGTTAAAAAAATTCGGAAATTTCCAAAGAACTAGTAGAGTGGAACGAAAAATAACCGTCTGCGATCTTTGGAAAATTCCAGAAACAGGATTTTCCGGGATTTTCTCATTTATTTTTTTTTTCAGTGTCCCCTGCTTGGAGCCTGTGCCTCCGCTTCTTCTCCGCTCTTGAAAAAGTATCCCCATCAATAAGTTGGGCCGCCATCAGGGCCCTGTGTGTCGCTTGCTAATGACAACACTGGAGAGGGGGGGGGGGTCCAGGGGCGCGCGGAGGGTCTAACTAGGGAGGACACACGCACTGAAGACCCCCGGGGGACTTGGCGGGGACTCGCTAAGAGGCGGTAGATAGGGCTCAGACCGCTCCACAGTGGGCCAGAAGACCGGTGGAGGCGGTCAAAACTCTGGACGCATTTCGAGCTGCAGAGTCGCTAAATGGGACTCGAACCGAACGTGCGACCCCACCAGTGGATTGCTCTCCGAACGAGGAATCCGTTGGTGGGGTCACACGTCCGGTTCGAGTCCCGTGTAGCGACTCTGGAGCTCAAAACGCGTCTAGGGTTTTGGCCGCCTCCACGTGTCTTCTGGCCCACTGTGCGCTCAGGCACCGGTACGGCACCGTGCGGCTGGAGGCTCCAGCACGACCAAGCTGGGCGGAGCTGGGCGAAGCAAGCAGCCCTTGAACCTCGAACAAGGCTTCGGACGGCCATAGCCAAGAGTCCGGCGGGGCTCTGGCCGGCTTTTGTCGAGGCCACGACCGCCGCGCTCCAGCGTTACGCACTCCGCACGCTCAAAAATCTACCCAACTTTAGTTTTTTTGACTTTTTGACAGCGAACGCAGCTCGTCGACCGTTTTAATTTTTGTTTTTAATTTCTGGCAACGCATGCTTTGGGCTCGCTCCAGGCTGGCCCCACGCCCTGACGATCTCCAAAGGGGATCTCGAAGGGCAACGCGCAGCGTCCTAGCAGCGCACAGTGGGCCAGAAGACCGGTGGAGGCGGCCAAAACGCAAGACCTGTTTTGAGCTGCAGAGTCGCTGTAAACAGGACCCGAACCGAACGCGTGACCCCCCACCAATGGATTGCTCCTTCTGAGAGCTATCCATTGGTGGGGTCACACGTTCGGTTCGCGTCCCATTTGGCGACTCGGGAGCTCAACGCGTCCGGGATGTTGACCGCCTCCACCGGTCTTCTGGCCCACTGTGCGCCGCAGCAGCGCCTAGCGGCGCCTAGCCCAGCCCGGCCTGCCGCGTGCCCGTTGCCCGTCCACGCTCCTACGCTGCAAACCATTTGCAATGCAGATTCGAGTGACCCTTGGCCTGCCTCCATCCTCCAGCTTCCTAGAGGCCTCCTGGCAGCTGTCTGAGGCCTGTCACCCGCCAGCCGGCTGGAGGCCTCGCAGCCCGCTCGCAGCGCACACGCACCATGTGGCTGAGAGAGAGGGAAGGTTTCACAGTGCGCCGTCAGCTTATCGGGTGCTTCGACTTCGAACCAGGCAAGGACAGGTAAATATTTTTTTCGGGGGATTTTTCATAACGGGTTGGCCAAGTTGTATCAAAACCTCTGAGTCAACGACGTTACTGCGATAGACCAAAAACTTGACTCAAACTTTTTTTACTGTGTATTCACTCAGCCCCCGCCCAGTAGTGTGACGGTGGCAGACGGCGGTCTCTATCGCGCCCCTGGACCGGATGATCCATGAGTGCGATGGAGACGGAGAGTGGATTGGGAGGTGGCACCGTAGTTTCGCAAGCAGCCCGCGCGGCGCGTGTGGGGGTGGGGGGTGGCAAATGCTTCCGACTGCGAGTTGGATCCGAGGCCGCTGGGCTGGCTGCGGCTTTGCGTGTTTACCCAGGGGAACACACACACACACACACACACACACACACACACACACGCGCGCGCACGCACACACACACACACGAGCACGCAAACTCACACGCGCGCGCAGAAGTGATGGCGTGCCTTCGCAAAGCGCGCGGCAGCAAAGCAGCAAAAGTGTCGTGACTTTGGTCGTGATGATGATATCAAACCGAGGGCTCCCCTGCAACTAGTGTGTTTGGGGCGTGCCGGCCAGGCGTGCCGCCCGGGTGTTGTTGCCGCGAGCCATGGTGATTGTTTCATGCGGGGACTACTGCACTGCGAAACTTGTTATCTCTGGAACGGCGAGGAAGCGAACGCAAAACGCGTCGCTGCGCACGAGTTCCGAAATAGATCGGCGGCCCCTGGGTGAGGACGTCGCCTCCTTCTACAAGTGAGTCGCTGCCGGTCGCGGCCCGCAGTGCGCCAGACCGGCGGAGGCGGCCAAAACTCGACACGCGTTTTGAGCTCCAGAGTCGCCAAACAAGACTCGAACCGCACGTCAGTCACCCCACCAACGGATCGCTCTCCGAACGAGGAATCCATTGGTGGGGTCACACGCTCGGTTAGCGTCTTGCTTAGCGACACTGGAGCTCAAAGCGCGTGTTGAGTTTTGGCCGCCTCCACCGGTCGGTCTTCCGGCCCACTGTGCGGCCCAGCCTCTCCCCCACAGTGTACTGGTATTGTTGCCTGCAATTCAATTAGGCCGGGCTGGCCGTGCGTCCTGTCGCTCCGGAACGCGCAGATCGGCCGACGGGGTGACGGGGTCGCGCCAGATAGGCCCTCAAAGCTCCCTTCGCGCCGGGCAGGGCCGGGCATGGCGGGGCATGGCCGGGCCCCGCCGTGGGGGCCCTCTGGAGGCCCCGGCCCCTCTCCGCCATACAGGAGCACGCCGCTGGCTTGGCTTGGCCTGCCCTTCGCCACTTCTCCGACTCCGAGAGCGTGGCCCCGGGCCCGCGCCGTCGCCCTGCCCTCCAGACCCCCCTCCGCCAAGCCCGCCCCTGGGCACTTCACTTGCCGACACGCGCCCGGACAAAGTGGTGGGAAGGGGGAGGGGGCGCAAAGGCGGACCTAGGCGTCGGTTTCCACAGGCGGTCGTCGGGCCGTGGAATGCGATTTGAGCCGCGTGGCGGCGAAGCGGCGAGCGGCCAAAAGTGTGTGCGTGTGTGTGAGTGAGTGACTCCGTGTGTGAGAGGGAGACTTTAAGGTTGCATGTGTGGTGACGTGTGTGTGCGCGCGCGCGTGGGTCTGCCAGATGCTCGTTGTGCGGTGGTATAAATTCAACACACACATCCGGCGTGTTGCTGCTTTTTTTGCCCGGCGCACTTCCCCGCTGGTGTGTCACTGCGTGTCACTGCGTGTCACGTGCCGCAGTGTGCCTTGCCGCCCACACTGCAGGCGAGTGCGTCACGGCGCGGTTTGCGAATAAATGATGAGGTTATTCAAAGGGAAGGAAGATCCTTCCTCCCACGCTAAAAGGTTGGGCCGTCTCTCTGTCTCGCGCGCGGGGCGAGACGCGGGGCGAGACGCGGGGCGCGTAGGGGTGCGAGAGAGACGCGTGGTTCCGTTGAGATTGCCGTCGTCTAGAGTGGCGTGGCGCGGTCGGAGAGGCAGCAAGTTAAATGCACGGCGACCTAGTCGTCGTGGCGACGGCAGTGGTGGTGGTGATGGTGATGTTGGCGGTGATGTGCTTCCGCCTCACCAGCCGCGAGCACAGTGGAACACAGTGGAACACAGTGCCGAACGCTGTAGACCACAAGGGAGGTTCTCTCCGCCGGGCGGCCCGGGCCCGGGCTGGAACTGGGGGCTTAGCTAACAACGGCAAGTGGTCCCCGCCTGGTTTGACGATCTCTCTGTCTCTGTATTGCACTGCTCTCGGGAACGGCGGCGGTGGTGGTGGCGGTGGTGGTGGCGGGTCCCCGTGCAAATGAGCAGTAGACCACCCCTCCTTCCCCGAGCTTGATTTTCGTCTCCTCCATCATTATGGCCTTCTTCGCTACCCGAGAGTCTAAGTTGGGGCGACCCCGCACTGCCAACCGCTTTCGATTTTTTTTTCACCGTTTCCCCCCCCCCTCTTCTCTCTCTCTCTCTCTCTCTCTCTCTCTCTCTCGCTCTCTTCTTTTTCGCCACCTGGAGTCACCGGCGAGCCAGTCACCACACTGGAAACAGGCAGCCGAAACTTGGCCGGGGAATTCCCCCAACGCAGCGCAGCGCGCCTCTTTTGCAACTGGATCTTGCTGTTTTTGTTTTCGTCTTTGTTCCTCGCGGTGCCTGGCGAAAAATGCAGCGCGCCGAAGTGCCGGCCCGGTCGGCCCGGTTTAGGGCTGATGGGCGCGACAGGGTCGCGTCTGGAGGAAACTATGGAGGTGCTCCCTGTGGAGGCGTCGGGTCAGTCGGCGCAAGGCGCAACGGGAAGGGCTTTCAACTCCCTTTGTGACGGTTTTCTTATTTTCCTTTCTTCGACACCATAGAGAGAATAATAATGGCAAACTTGAGTAGATGAGACCGACGCAGTTAGAACAAAAAAAAATTAACGCAGAACGAAAACAAAAACCCTGACAAGGGGGAGAATCCATCATGTAATCCATCTTGAATGAGACCGGAAAAGGGAGAAGGGGGGAAAGATTTTTCATCATTTATTGCAGAAACAGCAGGGAACGGCTGTGTAAGGCGTGTCGGTATGGGCCGGGTTTAAGTCACTCAAACAATTAGAGAGAGAAGAAAAAAGTGCAGCTCAGGAACGAGGAACCAGCCGGCTTTTCTTCACAAAAGGACATAACTTCCAATTTAAATAACCTTGTCGCTGGACTCCTGGAAGAGGCTTTCAGTTTCAGGGCGAATTTCGATGAGGCGCGATTTCCGTTTCTCGGAGCCTCTTCCCGCGCCCCTCTACAACTTGGTCCCCTTTTTTGGGCCCCCTTTAAAACGCGATGGAGTCCCGCTGATCCGGTCGCCTTCGAGTCTCCCGAGCTGAGGCGGCTTCCTCGAACGAGGCTTTCTTGGACGAGGCTTTCTTGACCGAGGAGCGGGCTTATCATCGCCAGTCTTCAAAGAGGCGTGATCTCCTTTCGCGCGCATCCTTTCATCGCCCGTTCTAATTAGCACTACACTGAGAAAAAAATTGGGTCACTCCCTGGCATCTTTCATGGCAATGAGAAGGGCGGTGCCGTCTCTTGATATGAAATAAACAACGCAATTTTTAAACTTGTTTTCGACTCTGTTTTTGGCGCGACATTTCAATACGTTTCTGCCGGGCAGCAAAAATGGCGTCTCTGAATAATTTGGAGGTAGCCTTTGTCTATTTCTCGGAATGAACGTCCTTCGCCCCTTTGTCGGGCAGTGCTGGGCGCCGGCCAGGTTGTCGGCTTCTGACTCTAGTTTCTAGTTTTAAGATATTAATGTAATTGGAGTTAGTTTGGCGTCCCGCTGGTCTCTCTCTGTCGTCGAAAAAGGCTATTATTGTTCTCAGAACTCCATTCCGAACTTGCCTTCATATTTTTTAAAACTTCGGTACGGAAGGGGGAAAAAGACTACCTGCTGGTGCAGCGCAAACGAAACTACAGAAATCAGGATGGAAATGATGCAGTCGAATTTGTTTTGATGAGGTGAGGTATGGATGGAGAAAACACCACGAAAAAATCAATCCCACTAATACTTATAAAAGATTTGAGTGAAAAAATGTGTGACTGACAGTGTTTCGTTCTGTTTCTTTTCCCGACAGGACGGCGTCAGCCTCCGTGCCGAGACTTCGTGTGGAACCACAATCACCGCGACTGCGGGAGAGAGCGAGAGAGAAGACAGAGAGGTGAGAGAGCGAGAGAGAAGCGGGAGAGAGGAGGGAAACGAGAGAATAACACAGCCGAGCCGAGCAACCGCACCGTTTGACTAGCGCGGCGTCCCACTCAAAGACAATACGCGGAACTCGAAGCGAGAGCGAGGCAAAGAACGATGCTGGTTTTACGGTGCAGGAGAAAAGAAAAAGTCGTGGCGACGAACCAATCGCGATATGGCTATGCTTGTTAATCTACACGTCTCAAAGGTTGGCACGGCATGGCATGGCACGCCGAGGCAGGCAGGCCGCTTCAGAGTGGGCCAGAAGACCGGTGTGGAGGCGGCCAAAACTCCGGACGCGTTTTGAGCTCCAGAGTCGCCAAGCAGGACTCGAACCGAGCGTGTCACCCCACCAATGGATTCCTCGTTCGGAGAGCAATCCATCCATTGGTGGGGTCTTTCGTTCGGTTTGAGTCCCACTTAGCGACATTGGAGCTCAAAACGCGTCTAGGGTTTTGGCCGCCCCCACCGGTCCTCTGGCCCACTGTGCGCCCGAAAGGGACCCAAGAAGGGGAATGAAAGACCTGCGTCGCGTTACTCGCCGATATTGCTGAGTGCCTCCTCCCACCCCGGCCAGAGCCAGGCCCTGCGCTCGTTCAATACACTCTATAAATTTGATTTTCGGCGTGCTCTGTTGGCAACACTCATAACTCTGAGGATACGGCAGCCTGTGTAAATCTGAAGGAGGGGCGCCGGCAGGGCCAAGGGAGGGGGAGGCTGGCCCGCCTGGGAATAAAGAAGGAGCAGGTGTCGGTTTCTCGGGAAGGCGATGGAATTTTGCCGGCAAGTCTCCGTCCTGCGGCGGTGCGCTTTAATTTTTGTCGCGTTGGCGCCGGACCGTCGAAGCGCCCGCTGACCGTCGGCTAGGCAACACGCCGCGCTGCGTTGTCGCGCGCTTGCCTGCCGGGCAGGCGCTTTCTCTGTCTCCCTCGCATTCACGGGGTGTCTCGGGAGGGTGCGAGAGAGACGGAGAGTGACAGAGCCAGGGTGCACAGTGGGCCAAAGGCGGCCCAAACTCGAGACGCGTTTTGAGCTCCAGAGTCGCTAAATGGGACTCGAACGGAACGTGTGACCCCACCAATGGATTGCTCTCCGAACGAGGAATCCATTGGTTGGGTCACACGTGCGGTTCGAGTCCTGCTTAGCGACTCTAGAGCTCAAAACGCGTTTAGAGTTTTGGCCGCTTGCGCCGGTCTTCTGGCCCACTGTGCGGCGGTGCTTGCGCTCCGGAAACGGTCGCCAGATAGCGCGCGCCGACGTATTTCAGTTTTTCCCGCGCGTGTGACAGAGACAGCACACTGTGTCGCCGCGGCCCGCGCGGGTGCGACGAAGATAGCGACGAAGATAGCCTCACACTGTGGCCGGCGCGGCGGAAGACCGGACCGCCGCGAATGGAAACACCGGAATCAAATGAGATAGAAAACGCGGTTGGATCGTGACGCCCCCCCCCCCCCAACCTCTTCACCGTGATAAATGGCGCGGGGTGGGCAGCTCGTGTGGAAGCAGTCAGTGGGGGTTGGGGTCGGGGTCGGGGTTGGGGCCACCATTAGAATCGAATCTCGCGCCAGAGCCGGCTGCCCTGGTGGCCCTGGCGGCCGCCGGGCTGACGAACGATACTTTGGCGGGACTCGCGACAAGCCGACGGGACGGGGAGGGGGAACTGCATGATGGTGATGGTAGTCGGCGGGCTGAGGCCGGCTGGCTGGCTGCTCGGTCTGCCTGGCTGCCTGCCTGGCTGCCTGGCTGGCGGCCTGGCGGCGTGCGGCCGGCCGTCTGTAAAGCGCTGAGGGCGCGATATTGGTGTCGCTCCGGGGCCCTTCGCGGCGGGGGAGGGGGAGGGGGCGCTATCAGCGAGTCAACGCACAAAAGCAAGCGTCCCCGCTGGGTGGCGCGGTGGCCCGGTGGTTCGGGGCCCCCGGTGGGACACGAGCAGGAAAACGCGCCGCCGTGGGGAACGCGAAAACGGCGACGGCCGGGGATCGAACCCTGGACTCACCTGATGAACGTGATGACGCCGACCTGGGCCACGTTGTTCTCTATCTCCTTCCAGGACGTGGTGAGCAGCTCCTTCTCGTGGTCGGTGAGGTCGGGCGGCGGCTCGGCGTCCTCCTCGTCGTCCTCGGGCTGGCCGACGCAGCCCAGGGCCTCGACGAGGGAGGCCTGGCGGCCGCGGCCCGGGATGAGCGAGAGGCGGCCCGCGCGGTCGCCGCCGACGGAGGGCCTGGCGGCGGCCCTGGCGCCCGGCTCGGCGAGCGACATCTGCCGTCGGCGCTCGCCGCCCGAGCCGCCGGGGAGCGCCATGGAGGACTGGCGCTGCTTGGCGACGCTGGGCGCGGTCTGGCCGCCCTGGGGGCCGCCCTGGGGACCGTCGGCGCCGAGGCTGCGGCCCGCGGGGGCGGTCGGCGGCGGGGACGACGGTGAGGGCGCGTCGCCACCGGAACTAGACTCGGCCGCGCCACCCGACGAGGACTGTCGCTGTGAGAGAGCCGAGGCCGAGTTGCCGCCCATCCTGGAACAGTTCGGGACGGACCGCATTTTGAAACGCCCCGAAACAATCCAGTCACTTTCAACTTGCCAACTTCCTCGGTCTTCATTCGATTTATTTTGTTCTGAGTTTTTGTTTTTTGAACCTGGGACTAACTAGAGGCAGAGATACCGTCGTCACGTTTTCACGACCCCCGTTGGGCCGGTCGACCTGCATTTGTAATTGCGCTGCCCTGGCCTGCCTCAGCCTGCCTCGCCTCGGCCTGTCGGTTAGTCCCCAAGTTACGACCGGGTCATCACTCCGACCTCCCCGACACTGCCAGTGGCGTGGCCAGTGCCGCACAGTGGGCCAGAAGACCGGTGGAGGCGGCCAAAACTCCAGACGCGTTTTGAACTCCAGAGTCGCTAAACAAGACTCGAACCAAACGTGACCCCACCAATGGATTCCTCGTTCGGAGAGCAGTCCATTGGTGGGGTCACACGTTCGGTTCGAGTCCCACTTAGCGACTCTGGAGCTCAAAACGCGTCTAGAGTTTTGGCCGCCTCCGCCGGTCTTCTGGCCCACTGTGCGTCGGGGACTCGGGAACGCGGTCCCCGGCCGCCACACGGACGGAACGTCACTGCGGTGATGGGGAAAAATGAACGATCGGGACGCGTCGCCGTGCCCGCCCACCACACCGGAAATATATATTTTAAAAGTGTCAATCTCTCGACCCGTTTTCGACCTTATGAAGGACAAGAAATCGGATTTTCAAACCAAGTTGTGCCAGGCGTGGCGTGCGCGAGACAAAAAGATTTGGTAAACGAGAACATGGGAAAGCTGGCTGAACACGGACCGATGTGTGCCACTTTGCGGGCCGATTGCCCCAGCGGCCCGCCCCAGGCCAGATGGCGGCGCGGTGGGCCGAGGCAGGCCGGGCTCGAGGCCGGGGCGGGCAGACGCAGCTCAGCGCAGCTGGTCCCCGTGACTACCGAAGTGAGTGGTGCCTATCTCTCGATAACGATGTCTCCTCCGGCTGAGCCGCGCTGCCTCCGGAGCGCCTCGGGCTGCGTCATGGAATCGCGCGGAGACGGCCAGGCACTGCCAGTCATGGTATTGAGATGCTGATCCAGCCGCTTTGCACCTGGAGCTGGGGTGGTGCTGGCGGCCGACTCTGGGGCGGGTCTGGAGGGTGGTCCTGGAGGACAGTCCTGGAGGACAGTCCTGGAGGACAGTCCTGGAGGACGGCACTGGAGGACGGGCCTGGAATGGACCACAAAGCCAGTCGGGCCGAGGGGGCGTGGAGCGTTGGACAGGTGCAAGGAGTGGCTGGAGCAGATAAGAGCAAGGCCAAGGGCCGCCCAGGGCCGCCCAGGGCCCCGATAGGACGGAAGGGCAAAGGGTAGAGCCCGGACTACAGTGGGCCAGAGGACCGTGGAGGCGGCCGAAATTCTAAATGCGTTTTCAGCTCCACAGTCGCTGAATGGGACTCGAACCGAACGTGTGACCCCACCAATGGATTCCTCGCTCGGAGAGCAATCCATTGGCGGGGTCACACGTTCGGTTCAAGTCGCGTTTAGCGGCTCAGGGGCCCAAAACGCGTCCGGAGTTTTGGCCGCCTCCTCCGATCTTCTGGCCCACTGTGCGGAGGGCGGAGGAGGGGATCGGGATGTGGAGTAGAGGATCGGGATCCACGGGGGAAGACAATCGAGCCAGGGGTTCCCTTTTCGTTTTTCGTTTTTTTTTTTGTTTGTTTTGTTTGTTCCTGGAGCTTAGTTTTCGAGCGTGCACTGCGGGCAAGCGGGACGGTGGCGCCGGTGGTGCCGGTGGCGTGTGGCCCATCACAGCGACGCGCGGACATCAGCAGCCGTCCTCTAAAGCGACGAGAGAGAGACAAAGTTTTCGCGCGCAAAAGCAAAAGTTGGAGATGACGGCGCGCAACGGACGGCGGCACGGTGTGGCGCGGTGCGGCTGGTGGCCGCAAAGTGTGTGCACGCGCCTGGCCGCGCCCGGCCGCGTGTTGGCGCCTTGGTCATTACCGCCACCACTCGCCGAAACAAAGCGCTGCTTTTCCTTTCTCTCACACTTTTCTTGTTTTTTAAACAATCAATCCGTTTTTGTTTTCAAGTTTTTTTTTGCTATCTTTGTGTAATGGACATGCCAAAAGTAGAAAGGACATTGTCGTCGTGAGTCCTACCTACCTGCTGGCCGGGCCGAGGGCCGGGCTGGTGTAAACTGATTGGGGCCGCGCAGGCTGGGCAGGCCGGGCTGTTCCCGCACCTGGCCCTGGCGGTGGGCTTTATATGGGGCGTCATCAACGAAGCCAGCGGGCCGATTCAGAACAATGCTCTCGTCGCTCTGTCTCTCTCGCACCCACGGCACGCCCCGCTGGGGTGCGAGGGAGACAGAGCACGGCTCGGACTTGCAGTGGGCCGACGGTGGCCGACCGACGGGCCGATATGGGGCGGGCCGCCGAGTCCGCGCGGCTGTGGCGCCGTCACACGCAGCAACGCAGCGGGCGGTCTCTCTCTCTCTCTCTCTCTCTCTCTCTCTCTCTCTCTCTCTCTCTCTCTCTCTCTCTCTCTCTCTCTCTCTCTCTCTCTCTCTCTCTCTCTCACTCATTCGTCCCGCAGTCCCCCAGGGGTGCGAGAGAGACAGAGCGAGCGCCGCCGCCAGAATGTAGTCGCGTTTTCGCTTTTATTTGCGGCCCACGCCTTGCCGACCGCAGCGCAGGCCGCATCCAACATTCATGCGGCTCCCCGAGCTTGCGACGAGAATGCAGGCCGTGTGGCAGTGGCTCACTGGTGTGACACGCTCTCTCTCTCGCAACACACACTCTCGCTCTCTCTAACGCACTCTCAAGGGTCGCGAAAATCATCGACAGACAGACAGGCGGACAGACAGACAGACAGGCGGACTCCATCACGTGGATGATTCATCAGTTTTTGCCGGGCCGTGCCAACAATAAGGCATGCTCTTCTTTTCACGTCCCTGCTCAAAGAAGAAGGTCTCGGTGTACACGGCGGGCAGCAGGGCGGCACGGCGGTCCGGAGGGGCAGGCCGGCAGGCCGTCCAGAGCGGACCCTGGGCTCGCCTCTGCCTCGCCCTGCCTCGCCCTGCCTCGCCCTGCCGGGGCCTCAAATCCCCTCGCCCAGCTGGACTTATATTAGAAATTTCCCCGCCCCGCCACGCCCCCTGTTTTCCTCGTTCACCTCTAGGAGGCCGGTGAAGTCTGCAAACTGAGGAAAATTGTACTCCGCCTATAGAGCGAGAAAAGAGAAGAAAAAAAGACTCACAAAAAACACACTCACACACAGATTCTAAAGGTGGCACATCTCAGGTAAACCTCGTCCGCTACACCGCGACGTCTTCGTCGAATGAAAGGCTTGCCTTTACAGGCGCAGGGGCGCGCTGCTCAGGGGGACTGTGGACAGACTAACATCAGACCACACCGCCAAGCTTGATGTTGATGAAATGTTTCTTCTCATCATTTTTTGGTCCTCCCTTTCGCTTGGGAAAGGGAATGTTGACCGCGTGACTGGCGAGCGGAGCCCTCCTCAGTGTGAAAAGTGAGTAACTACACGGCGTCCTCGGCCTTGGAGTCGTCCTTGCGAGCGCACCCTCAGAGGAGCGCCTATAATTCAGGAAGGCAGGTGGCACGGCCGCAGAGGCCTCTCGGAAACTAAGCTTTATTTTTCAACCTTTTCTCCATTTTTTATTTTTTCCCCTTTTTTACGGCATGCTGGATCATGTGTAATGTTTGCCGAGCGGCATTCATCCCTTCGTGTAGGCAAGCGGCAGTGCAGGCGAGGCAAAGGAGCCCATTTATCGCTCCTCCATGGACTCCTTGGGGTGGGGCGGCCTTCAGACTGCTCCGTTCAGAGAGGAAATAGATGTAGATCGTCTTATAACACTGGAGACGGGTAGAAGGAGGGCCGGCCGGCGCGCGCCCGTGGCTTCGTGCTCTCTCTCTCTCTCTCTCTCTCTCTCTCTCTCTCTCTCTCTCTCTCTCTCTCTCTCTCTCTCTCTCTCTCTCTCTCTCTCTCAAGGGGCGGGATGACGCGTCCGTCTCCCATCCGGCAAAAGTTATTACGTAATATGCGGACGATCCCTTTCGCATCGTGCTACGGGCAGGAGAAGGCCCCATCAGGGGCTGTGCTGCCGGGCCGGCCGGGCGCATTCGGTTTCTATCTGATTATCGAGGAGGCCCGCCACGCCTCGCCAAGCCCCGCCACGCCCCCCACGCCCCCCACGCCACAAAAACCAAAACCCAGACGCCCCACCACGCCCCACCCGCCGGCCACCGGCGCACGCCCTGCCCTGCCCCGCCACGCCCCGCCACGCCGATCGAGAAAGAAGCTCTAAAGAGGGAGAGCTTTGCCGATTGGACCGCTAACAGGGACCACGCCTCATCACCCTGACCTGGCCACTGGCGTCACTCTGTCTCTCCCGCACCACCGGACGCTCCATGAGTGCGAGAGAGACAGAGCGACGCGTGTTGGGAATCAGACTGCTGGCGTCCCGCGGCCGGGCCGCCCCCTATCCGGTTGCAGTCTGTGTTTCCGCTTAACCGAGACCGCCGTCGTGGTGATCCACCCTCGTGGTGATCCACCCTCGTGGTGATCCACCCTCGTGGTGATCCACCCTCGTGGTGATCCACCCTCGTGGTGATCCACCCTCGTGGTGATCCACCCTCGTGGTGATCCATCCTCGTGGTAATCCACCAACAGCAGACCCACTTGAAGGCAGTTCACATTTTTCCACGAAAAGGATGCATTTTTCCTAATTGGCATCATAAAAGCCGAACGGCCTTCGAAAATTCTGTTTTGATTAATAGTGAGGAAGAGTTTTACTAGTTTTAACGGACAGGCAAAGGCCAGGCTGCCCGCCGGCCTGTCTGCCTGGGTGCACTCAGCGGCAGTCCGATCCCTCTTCACTCTACGGCCTCCTGCTCCAGCCCCGGCTCCATGGCGGCCATGCAGCCGGCAGACTGAGAGTCGCATTCGTCGCCTTGTCTCTCTCGCTCTCACGGCGCGCTCGGTGCGAGAGAGACAGAGCGACGCCCCTCGGAATCAGTCTGCTGGAGGAGCGGATTATTTGTTGGCGGGCCGGGCCTCGGGCCGGGCGGACGGGCAGGCAGGCAGCATCAGGTGGTGGGGCTAACGAACGACGCGAACAATGGCACGCCGGCGCGCCCCATGGCCCCATGGAGTGCAGCTCCCCGTCAGGCCGTCAGTCGATCGCCGTTGTCACCGTGGAAACCTATGGTGGAAACGCGTCTGTCACCCCGTCCCTCTCGCACTCGCGGGGCGTCCCGCAAGCCCGCATGGGTGCGAGAGAGACAGAGCGTCCCGGCGGTGGCCAGAAAGGGGCGCATTCAAATGTTGAGCAGTCGCGGCAGTCGCACCGCCGCCCCGTTTGATCCAATGCCCCCCACGCGGCGTTCCGCACGCGCTTCCCCTTTCCTCTCTCTCTCTCTCCCTCAGAATTCACTCTGCGTGCGCCATTTCCGCGCTGCGAACGGGGTGATTGGCTCCACTTCCGGCATTCTCGCGGGAAGATGGAATGTACCGGAAGAAGAAGAAGAAAAGAAGAAGAGAGGAAGAGAGAGAAGAAAAAGTGTGGGTGGGTGTGGTGTGATGATGATGATGATGATGATGATGATGATGGGTGATGATGATGATGATGATGATGATGATGATGATGATGATGATGATGATGATGATGATGATGGTGTGATGTGGATGGATGATGATGACGATGATGGTGATGGAAGAAGAAGAAGAAGAGAAGAAGAAGAAGAAGAAGAAGAAGAAGAAGAAGAAGAAGAAGAAGAAGAAGAAGAAGAAGAAGAAGAATTCCTCTTGCCTCGATTATCCCAATCAATGCACTCGGAGCAAAACAACTGGCATTGCTGCGCGTCGCTGCGCGCTGCTGCGCCTATTGCATTATCCCCTTTAGCGCTTCATTACGCTCCCCCAGCCCCCTCCCCCTTTTCCTGTGGAGTGGAGAGGGACGCCCCCTGACACCGGCACACAGTGGGCCAGAAGACCGGTGGAGGCGGCCAAAACTCCAGACGCATTTTGAGCTCCAGAAGTCGCTAAATGGGACTCGAACCGAACGTGTGACCCCACCAATGGATTGCTCTCCGAACGAGGAATCTATTGGTGGGGTCACACGTTCAGTTCGTGTTCCATCTTGCGACTCTGGAGCTCAAAACGCGTCTAGAGTTTTGGCCGCCGGCGCCGGTCTTCTGGCCCACTGTGCGGCACCCTCTCGGCGCCCCGGCCGCGTGAGGCTGCGTGAGACACAGCGCCTTCTAAGCTTATTTCGGCTTATTTCTGCTGACACACTCACGCTGCGTCACTCCAGTTCAGCCCTCGTGCCCCCCTCCCCTCTCACGTCAGTCAGGCCGCGACGCGCCCTTTTTCGACGCCTCCTCTCTTTTTTAAAAGCGTAGGGGATTATCGAAGGCAAGGAATCTAGGCTATTCCCGTCGCTTTAGCTGCTTTGGCTGCTTTGCGCCGTCGCGCGTCTGAGGAGGCCGCCTCGTTAAATGGGGCAGCAGGGAGTGGGGCTCGCTAAATTATTCGCAAAGGGATTTAACTGGCAGTCCCGGCGGGACTATGAGGCTCGCGCGCCAACAACAGGGCGGCGCGGGCTGTGGCGCAGACTGGGCGCAGCATCGGGACGACGTCCAGGTGGAGCCGAGTCCACCAAGTCAGTCAACATTCGGTGAACGCGCAGTGAAGGCCCGAATCAACCAATCGAACCAACAAGTCGACAAGTGAACATCGAGACCAAAACCAACGAAGCAAGATGAAGTCCACCAGCATCGAGGCCAAGTCAACAATCGGACGAAGTCAACGCAAGGCGGCGCATGAGGCGAGCGAAACCCAGACGAGCAAGACGAAGTCCACCAGCACGAAGTCAACAAGACGAAGTCAACGCAAGCGCGCAAGCAGTGAAGCGGCAGACGAGCAAGACGAAGTCCACCAGCATCGAGGCCAAGTCAACAATCGGACGAAGTCAACGCAAGGCGGCGCATGAGGCGAGCGAGGAAGCGGCAGACGAGCAAGACGAACAAGACGGAGCGGGGCTTTGGCGTGAAACAGCGGGCGGCAGGAACAATCGGTCACCGAGGCCGGGCCGAGGGCCGGGCACTCCTAGAAGAGGGCAAGGATTTGGGAGGAGCGGAAGACAGGCCTTGTCGGGTCTCGTTTCGGAGTGCATGCGAGATTCGAGCAAGACGATCCTAAAGTGGGCCAGAATTCCGGCGCAGGCGGCCTAAACTCCAGACGCGTTTCGAGCTCCAGAGTCGCTAATCAGGTCTCGAAGAGCACGTGTGACCCCCACCAATGGATTGTTCTTTCAGAGAGCAATCCATCGGTGGGGTCACACGTTCGGTTCGAGTCGCATTCAGCGACTCTGGAGCTCAAAACGCGTCCGGGATGTTGACCGCCTCCGCCGGTCTTTCAGCCCACCGTACGACAATTGAAACTTTGGCGGGATGTCTCGTGAGTTGGCTGCTGGCGCGTGCGAGTGTTAATAATTGGGAGCTCTACGGTGAGTTGGTTGCGAGGATTTCGGATTTAAATCTGGGGCGCCAGGGGGTGGCCCCGCGTGCCCCACCGGGGCCCACCGGGGCCCGCCGGGCCGGCCCGCTGGCGATACGATGATCCGTGGCGGAGTGTAAACTTGGTGCTCGAGCCAGCCGCAGCACTAGTTCCCGGCGCTGGAGGCAACTCTCCGGGGGAGGGGGGACATACTTTTCGGCACACCGGCCAACATTCCAACCAGCATGGCGCTCGAGGCAGACACAGCGACATTATGCTGGCTGTCTGGCGCGCTGCTTGGCTTAAGCCCACGTCAGTGCTCGCAATTATCATTTTTCGGCCTTTTTTTGCATCCTTGCTTGCGAACAGCACGGAGCGTAATTTTCACCCTGCCAATTACCAACTGGCCGTCGGGGCGCGCGCTCAGCACGCGTGGTTCATATGACTAATGAGTATTTTTACCAGAGGGAGAGAGGGGTGGGGGCTGCCCAGGAAAACAAGGGAAAATGTACAAGGGAATTAGCAGGCGTGTGTCATTAAGCCCTCCAGCCTGGCAACAGTGGCACTGTGGGCCCGAGTCGAGGGGTTACCCACTCGGCACTTGGGCGTACACACGATTCCGGATTCCCGCGATTCCTGAACAAATCTTGCATAAAAGGAGAGGTTTTTGAAGATTTTTCTTACCTTTTGAGTGTCTTGTGTCTATTACATATCCCTCTCCATTGAAACTTTTAAGATTTTCGATAAAATTTTGTGCAAATTACGAACGATTCCCGGACTGAGAGTACACACGATTCCCGGAGTGGGTAACCCCTCGGCCCGAGTTCGACTCCCGGCGAGTGCGCGCCGTTTTCGGCCGGGTTCTCCGCCTCGCTGTTTACCGGTTTCGGTTTGATTACCCGGGTTAATCCGCACTGCCTCGTTCCTGCCGGGCCCCCCTGGTCCGCTTGGGCCCATTGCCCATTCGGCTATTCAGCCCCCGGCAGCACTGTGGGCCAAGACCAGGTGGCCAAAATTCTAGACGCGTTTTGAGCTGCTGAGTCGCTAAACAGGACTCAAACCGAACGTGTGACCCCACCAATGGATTGCTCTCCGAACTAGGAAGCCATTGGTGGGGTCACACGTTCGGTTCGAGTCCCATTTTGCGACTCTAAAACACGTTTGAAATTGTGGCCGCCTGCACCGGTCTTCTGGCCTGTCCCCTGTGGGCCACTGTAAGACTCCACTTGAACTCACCTGCCGAGCCCCGCACTAATCCCCCACACAACTTGCTGGCCCCCGCAGTAGTCGCTCGGAACATCCCCGATGACGGATCAGGGCCAAATAATCTCCTTGATGTGATTCAGTATCTCGCTGCCACAGTCCGTTCGCCTTAAGCTGCCGCCTGTTCCACGGCGTCCTCGTGACCAGTCCGAGGGGCAGTCCCCCCGGCTGCTGTCTCTGTCTCTCGCCACTGGCCAGTGGTCAACAGTTGGCCAGGAACAAAAAAATACCACGTATACTTTACTCCCCTTGGTGTAGTGATTTCAACAGCCCTCGGCACAGCGATCGCCCTGGCCCCTCCGGGAGGCGAAGCGGGCGGGCCAGCCAGCAGGAGGGCAGGGAGAGGGTTCAAACCGTTCAAACCGTGGTGGGTGCACGGGCAGCCCTTCCTTCTCTGGCCTCGGAGCGGGCGGTCCAGGGCGAGCAGACAGAGCGGGCTCCTTGATGACACGCCGTCTCTCGGGCCACGTGCCACGCTGCCGGGCTGTGTTGCCCCAGTTATCGCTTCCCTCCAGGAAGGGCCTTTACTGCCTTTCCACCGCTTTCCACCGTCCGGCAGCACCTCCGATCCCAGCGTTTGCACGATCATCGCCGTAACGACGACATCGCCCCGAAGGCTGATTAAATTCCCCGCCTCTACAACCTGCGCCGACACGCACAGTAGGCCAGGAGACCGCTGGAGGCGGCCAAAACTCTAGGCGCGTTTTGATCTCCAGAGTCGTTGAACAGGACTCGAACCGAACGTGTGACCCCACCAATGGATTGCTCTCCGAACGAGGAATCCATTGGTGGGGTCACACGCTCGATTCGAGTCCTGTTCAGCTTCTCCGAAACTCAAAACGGAACAAAAAATGGAAAAGAATGTTGGGAGTTGAACCCCGGACCCGGCGTTGATTTCGTCGTTGCTGGGCTGGCTCCTCGATTCACTAGCAGCGCGGCGGCATTCCAGCGAGCAGTACACAACAAAACTGCGAGGCATGCGCTGCGCTCCGACGCCACAGCGAGCGAGGGAGAGAGAGGGTGGGGGAGGGAGTGAGAGAGACGACAAAGCTTTTCCGGCTCTCGACACCGGTATGTCACGTTTCGAAATCCCCCACTGGAAAATGGAGCCGGGAGGAATCCGCTGCACTGCCTCGGTGGGACGTACCGGGGCATTCCGGCCGAGCCTGGCGAAGCCTGGCGAAGCCGAGACTCATCGCCAAGCGCCGCGACGCGCCGCGATCAATCCGCGGACTCTGTCTCTCTCGCACTTTGCTTCCCAACGGACAAGAGAGAGACAGAGTGATGGCGATTCCCCGCGGACGTCAACGGGGACGTCATGCAGCTGCGGCGCAGCGGCGCAGCGGCTCGTGTGACAACGTCGTGGTCGCCCCTGCCAGTCGTGTCCCCTCCCCCGCGGCCGCTGGACCCGGCCGCCTCCCCGTTGACGTCAAGTTTCCCCCGGGCTTGGCGGCGGCGTGGTGGCGACGTGGTGGCGGCCTTCGCAGTGCGCCGGCGTGCCCCGGCAGTGCCCTGGCAGTGCTTCGCAGCGCGCCCGGGTGGCTGGGGACCGCAGTGTGGGCCAGAAGACCGGTGGAGACGGCCAGACGCGTTTTGAGCTCCAGAGTCGCTGAATGGGACTCGAACCGAACGTGTGACCCCACCAATGGATTGCTCTCCGAACGAGGAATCCATTGGTGGGGTCACACGTTCGGTTCGAGTCCCATTTAGCGACTCTGGAGCTGGAAGCGTGTCTGGAGCTTTATGGCCGCCTTCGCCGGTCTTTTGGCCCACTGTGGACCGGCGGGTAGCGGTTCGGCCAGGAAGTCACCCGCGTCAAACCAGATTCCCGAATCCCTCCCACCAGTCACACTTTTCCGAAGCCCAAAGCAAAGTTTGCTTTTGTCGCTTGGAGCTTCTAGAGCGACAGCCGGGGAGGAGGGCCCCTCAAAGAGGCTCCGATTTCGCTCCCTCCTCTTCGTCACCAAGTGGCGCAAGTCCGAGGCGTTAGGAGGCCGTTTTCTGTTTCGCTCGCGTCGGATGATCGCCAGACACGCAATCAGGCTGGACGCGAAAGGCGAGACGCCAGGGTGCGGTGGAAGGGGGAGGGGGAGGGGGAGGGGGCGCGTGGGGGGCGTCTTCCAATCAGCCCCAATAATTGCAGATCATAATCAACTCTCTTTTTCTTTTTTCGCCGGCAGTGCTGAGGGAGGCACCCTGCGCTCTCGGCCGCGTCTACCTACGCGCCATTCCGACAGCGAGGTTCGGAGGTGGGCGGCCCCGGTCGCGAAAAAAGACCAGCAGAGCTTAAAAGCAATTTTAAAACGTGTTCTCGATGTCCTCGGTGCGCGGACTGAAACTGAAAAATGAAATCGGCTTCACAGGGTATCGAACCACGGACCCTCGTCGCGTCGCCATTAAGCACCATTTAGCGAGCTCGGCTACGACGCGCCGCTAAGCCCCTGCACTCCTGGCGCAGCGGGGCGCAGCAACAGCGCGCGCGAAAGTCTGTCCCGGTCCGCGTGCCTCGGAGGCACGGCACGGCGCGTCGCCTGGGACGGACGAAACCGGATACCAGTCTGTGCGGGAGAAAAATCGTCGCCCCCGCCGGGAGTCGAACCCGGTCCGCTTGCTTCGCTTCCGGCCGTCTAGACGCGTGCATCCTTTGCGTGTTACGTTTCCCCGAGCGAATCAGCCTGTCTCGCGGTGACCGGGGTCGGGACAAGCAAAGAAAAGGGGGGGGGCTCGAACCCGGGCCCGCGCGGTCGTTACGCTTCAGACGCATCCTTCCGATGGCGTGTTAAGTTTCCGTGTGTCACGCTGTGCCTGTGGATTAACCCCGCTAAGCGGGTGGCAGGGGAGGGAGGGGGCCACGGTGGCTGGGGCCGCCCGGAGCCTGGAGCAGCACGGCAGGGCGGCAGCCTGAAGAAGGGTCCCTGGAGCCATGCTGGAGCAGGGACTAGCCAATAAAAGCCAGCGACCCGCGACCGGGATCGGAACCCCTCCTCGTCATCCCCTTTTCTGCACCGCCTCGCCCCAATGTTCCCCGCCGGCCCGCCGGCCCGCCGCGTCGTTCTTTCGGCTACTCTCCCGTTTATGCTAACCAGTCCGCCACAACACGTTGGCCCGGCCCGGCCACCCGGCCCGGCCACCCGGCCGCAAACTCGCTTACGGTGCACTTTAAGGGAGAGCCGTCCTGGCGGGCCGCCTTGCCGCCCGTCAAGGACCAAGCTTAAAGTTTATATCACATTAGCGACTTATTCCAAAAGCCCTGGCACTGCTGGTCGCTGCGCCGCGACTTCCCCACGCGAAACGCGACTAGTTGCCATTAAATATTAGTGGTTTCGAGTGGTTCCCACTTCTTAAAGATCTCGCACTGAGTGCCGGGAGGGCCGAATCCGGCCGAGTCCCCGAGGCGATGCAGAGAGTGATCAAGCTTGTCCCTGTTTTCCCTCTCGCCAGGCCCTGATCAATCTTTGGTTGGCGTGCCTGCACTGCGGAAACACAGAAAAGCGGGACGGCGTCGAGGAGCGCCTGCGCGGTAGGCAGTCGACGGACGTCGCGACACGACAGTGTGGCGGCAGGCCTACCCGGCCGATGACAGGCGCTCCGGCGTGGAGGTTGGACTTGCGCGCAGCGCGCTCGGAGGACGGACGGACGGACGGATAGACGGACAGACGGACAAGGAGGCAGACAGACAGACAGACAGACAGACAGACAGACAGACAGACAGACAGACAGGCAGGCAGGCCTGGCGGGGCTTCCTCCGCTCATTTCCTCCAGCATGTCGCTGCCGCTCGCTGCCGCTCGCTGCATCGTCGATTCGGAAACGAACGGCAGGGAGCAGCCAGTGCTAGCCAGCGCCACCAAGTGCTGTTTCATTGGCGGAGCCCCCCCCTCCCCCTTTTCCCCCTGGCCGTCCACATCCACTGCCGTCTCTCTCGCACTCCCTCAGGACGGCCCTCGAGTGCGAGAGAGAGAGAGGCCGCGCTCGGGCTGCTTGGAGGGAGCACTCTGGCGTGAGCGCTGAGCGCGCTGAGCGCGGCGTCGGGCCTTACTACCGAAATCATTTTTGTCCTGCAAACTTTCCGCGGGACAAGAAACAGACAGAGACAGCGCCTTGGCTTCCTTTTTTTTCGGTGCGCCCTCCTGCGGCCCCTGCGGCCCGCGCCCTCGGCTCACCTTTTTGCCTTTTTGTTTCTGCGAATGAAAAATGCTGGAAGTTTGCGCGCTGGCGGGGAAATGAGTCAACAAACGAATTTCGCGCGGCCGGCGTGGCGCGGCGTGGCGCGGCGCGGCCTCGGGGAGACGGCAGCTAGCATCAGCATCGCCAGGGTCGCGTCTATTTAGTCACTGTCGACCCCGCGGACTGGCCGTACTGGCGGGGAAGACAAGGCTTCCGGCCGGCCGGGCCTCTGGCTCTCCCTCTGTCTCTCTCGCACTCAAAGGGGCGTCCCGAAGGGGTGCGAGAGAGAGAGAGAGACAGCCCGGTGGGACCTCCCCTCGGAAACAGTCCGCTAGAGGACCAGCAGCATCCTGCAAAAGGGATGGATGGACAGCAGGGCAGTCGCTCTGTCTCTCTGCCGCAGGCCCGGCCTAGAGTGCGAGAGAGAAAGCGCCCGCGCTGCACTTTTGGCCTGCTTCTGCCAGGGTTTTACTGGTTTTGCACGGTGGCTGCCCGAGCCCCCGCACAGTGGGCCACAAGACCGGCGGCGGCGGCCAAAACTCCAGACGCTTTTTGAGCTCCACAGTCGCTAAATGGGACTCGAACCGAACGTGTGACCCCAGCAATGGATTGCTCTTCGAACGAGGAATCCATTGGTGGGGTCACACGTTCGGTTCGAGTCCCGTTTAGCGACTCTGGAGCTAGAAACGCGCCTAGAGCTTTGGCCGCCACAGTGCGGCGCGGTCCCCAGGGCGGCATCGCTGCCGGGTACGTCCCGTCCGCTTGGACGCTTGGACGCTTCGTCCGACGTCCCGCCACGCAACACGGCCACTCTTGCGGGGAGAAGTTTCCCGCCGCCAAAGTTGCAGCCGCCACCCGGACCACCCAGTCTCCCTCAAGAATTCCCGCCCAGGGGAGCGGGAAATTTCCCTCCGAACATCCGCCTTCCCGCGATAGCGGGAAATTTCCCTCAGGGGAGCAGTATCTCACCAACACTTTGCTCGACTTTTGCAGTGCAGCCACTCTTCCGCCTCCAATCCATTCCGCTTCCCTGAGGTCGCCGCCGGCGATGAGGACACCCTGACGACTTCCGGCGAGGACTTCCCCGGAGTCTATCGCTGACGTCAGAGGGAGGGCTGGCAGTCAGACGGGGCACGATCGAGTGACCACGTGGCCGAATGCGCCCTGTCTCTCTCGCACCTCGAGCCCCACGAGCGCGAGAGAGACAAAGACACTTGCCCTCGCCCTGCCGCACGAGTGGGCCAGAAGACCGGTGAAGGCGGCCAAAACTCTTGACGCGTTTTGAGCCCCGGAGTCGCTAAACAGATCTCGAACCGAGCGTGTGACCCCACCAATGAATTCCTTGTTCGGAGACCAATCCAATGGTGGGGTCACACGTTCGGTTCGAGTCCCATTTAGCGACTCTGGAGCTCAAAACGCGTCATGAGTTTCGGCCGCCTCCGCCGGTCTTCTGGCCCACTGTGTACCGCGCGTGCAGCCCTGCAGCGCCACTTTTCGGAACAGTGCCGTCCTGGCGGCGGTCGTCTCCACGGCGCCGTGCCCGGCCGTGCCGCGGGGCTTCCGAGGAGGCGGTGCACTGGGAGAGGAAGCCCCACCGGGCGGCTGGAGGCACTGGAGGCAGGCTGGAGACACCTATCTGGGGAGTACCGCGCCACGGCGCCACGGCACCACGATAGCGGCCTGGACGGCTCCAGCGGCAACGGCGGCAGCCCTCGGGCAGCCCAGCAGCAGGGCGCAAGATGAAATAATATCGTGAGGCACACGGCAGAGCCGCGCGGGCCTGGCTTCTAATACCCGCGCCACGCTGCTTTTATTTTTATTGCTTTTTTTTGTCGTGAGTGACTTGCTGGCAAATTGCGCGTCGCACCCGCTTTCGAACGCCACCTGTTTCCTATCTGCAGCTGGCTTCGGTCCCCTTTTTTTTATTTTTCTCTGTCTGTCTCTCTCGCTCTCCGAAGAGCGTGCCGCGCGTCAATGTCGGACAACGAAGTTGGACGCAAGTCCTATCAACTAGTTTTCAGCTTGGGGCCGCGCTTCGCTCACGCACAGGGCGGTCCAGCCCGCGTCCTCTGCACCACGAAGACGCACCCTGCAGGAGTCGTCTCTGTCGCACTCATGGGGCTTGGGGTGCGAGAGAGACAGAGCGACAAAGCGATCTGCCGATTCGCTCAGCTGGTGGCAGGTCGGGTAGGGCACGCTGCCCGAGGCGCGGCCTCGCTGCCCCGCGTCGACAACGACGCCCACGACCTGCGCGAGGGGCGGCGCGGGGTGAGTCAGAGAGAGAGAGAGAGCGCACGATTCCTCGGGGAAGTCCCTCCCACCGGGACACCGGATACGCACTTCCGGGAGGCTCGACCATGGGGATTTCCGGATTTCCGGTCACCGCAAACACGTTTCTTTTCGGTTTTTTTCTAAATTTCTTAGGCTGTTTACCTCTAGGGCCCGGCTGGCATTCTCCTGCTTGCGCAGCGGCAGGCGTCGTCCGGGGGCGTCGGGGTCGTCAGCGTCCTGACGAGTTGTCGTCGGCGCGCGTGGCGGCGGCGCGGGCTGGGCGACGGTGGCGTGCGCCCCTGCTCGGCTCGGCTCGGCCCGACTCGGCCGGCCTCGGCCTGGCTCGGCTCGGCTCCTCTCGGCTGAGGGTTGCACCGCACCGCGTACCGCGTCGCTACGCCTGGCTACGCCTGCCTGGCTACGCGTCGCGAACGGACCGGCGCTGGGGCACGGTCTGGTCTGCGCCGTCTGCGGGGCCTGAGCTTGGCGCGGCGGCGCTGGGGGGCTGCCTGGGCCTGCCTGGCCTGCCCCGCGACGCGGCGACGCGGCCTGCCCGAGCACGCCGACGGGGCCCGGCGCCACGCCCCCCGCCCCCCACCACCGCGACCACGTGCGCACGCCGCACGCCCCGCCGCACGCCCCGCCGCACGCCAAGCACGCCCCGCACGCGCGTGCCGCGTGCTCCCTCGCCCACCCCGGGCCCGGCCCCGGTCGGCTGAATTGCACCGCGATTCAAGCTGGACGAGGCCAAGCCTTTGCGCCGCCTGCGCTTTGAGAGTGTAGCCGCTGATGGGGCAGTCATTCAGGAATGGCTGGTAGCCGCGTGCACAGAAGCACCGCTCTGCTGATGTTCGGACCCGGGTTCGATACCCCCACCACCCTCTACCTTCGTCTTCTCCCAGTGGTGCCGGATGGGTTGCCTGCCTCGCGGGCGTCTCCCAAAAGCCTCTTCTCCCGTAAAGTCGGCATCCCCCTCCCTCGCCATAAAAATCACCCGGTCGGCCCGCTGCCCGTAGCGCCCGCACTGGGCCACGATAACTAGGAACCGCGCCCGGACTAGGCCCACGGAGTTTGCCGAGGCCGCGATGGCAGTTGCGAATCGGGCCGCCTCACCGTTTTATAACTCTCAAGTGGTTTTACGGGGTAATTGTCTTTGGAATATCATTAGCGGCTGCCAGGGAATTCCTCAGCGAGGAGAGGGGGGGGGGTTGCGACTGCGCTGCCAAGTAGTCGGACTTTTCTACATCCAATGTTCAACCCCCCCGGAATGTAATACTGTGTTCTCGCAACTTTGGCTCCGCGTCGCCCCGCGTCTAGCAAAGACGCTGGAGGGCCCCGTGGCGGCACTGCCAGCTCTACACCGCGTCGTTGTGCCCGGAGGCGACGCATTTTTGTTTCATTTTGGCAAGTAAATGTGCGAGGCGCGCGTGGCAGCTACCGGCCCGCCCTGTCGACGGGGAGGTCTTGCAGCTCTAGGTCCACTGACCCCTGAGCTGCGGTGCTGCGGTCCCCTTCGCGCCACACTCAGGGTACCAGTAACGACAGATTCATTTGGGACTTGCAAAGGAACGACACAGGAGTGACGGTTCGTGAGCTTTTTATTTAACTACTAATTTACATTTAGTACGCAGGATGACAAACATAATTTATCTGTTTGATTTAATTTTTTTTGGCAAGGAGACCAAGTATGTTAGATTGAGAATTAAAAACGGCCCTGTTAAAACTGCATAAGTTATATATTACAAGTTATACTATATGTACAAAGGACACATTTGTAAAATAGTGATTCACAGATAAGAATGATCACGTCATAGAGGTAATATATTGCACTTCAATGTAAACATTTACACTGCAGGCTAGCAGGTCTATTCAACTTTAAATATCAAATGTTACAGATGTTATGAGTATAGGACACACTCCATTCTGATTCAGATAAAAAAATTATCACAATAATCAGTACTTCTTCCTTTTTAAGACAGTGAGAAGTAGAGGTTTACATGTTTCAATAACTGAATAATTATTTTGGTTATAGGAAGCAGTCAAATACAATAATTCTAATAAAATTAATCAAAATGGAATATCACAAGAGTACTCTGAGGGGAGGTAAAAACAACTTCCAAAAGCTTTCACTTCTAATGCCGCTGAAGTGAAAACACTCAGAGTATTGGATGTCTTCTTCCACTTCTTTCGAAACTGACAATATACTCTAAATGAGACGTTAACGACTGGCTATGACAGCTTTTAAACTATTCATGCTGCCTCCTGCTGCATGGAATGCAACACAAGCTGTTAAAAGTACAAGTATGTAATTTGGTATAATGGCTAGCATAGAGTGGCCACTTGAGTTTAACAGAGTCAAAGTTGATGCTAACAGATGTGTGACAAGAACCCAAGCAATTTGAACCATATTTCGCTGATCGAGAGCTGGGAAAATGATGATGCTCCAGAAAATATGCAGAAGGACAAAGCAAAGAGTGAAGCAGGCCGAGACCAGGATGAATTTGTCAGAACCTGTCCTCAAGCCCATGGTTGCAGGACCGACCGCATCAGCCAAAACATTAATCAGTGAAAATATACCACTCATGACTCCAAAACCAATACCTGCAGCATAGGCCATCAACTTTCTGTCAATTAGATGCGTGTGTGTCTCCAACATATTTTTCAGACCATTATCAAGCAGTGTTAGAGTTTTGTACAAGAGAAAACGGAATCCCTCCTGACAGAGGACAGACAAAATTACAGATAAAGCTATTTGAACTTCCTGTGACATACCAGTAAGGCCAAACAATAGCCAAATTATTGAAGAAAATAAAGCTGACAGAAGCCAAAAGAATGCACTGGCGAACACAGTTATGACTGCGATGGGATCTTGGGCAATCGTTAGGGTCAACATTGCAATAGCAGGACCAAATGCCAAGAAAGTACATCCAAAAAATTCACACAGGGTCATGGTGAGATGAGTGCCAGCAACTTTGCTGCCGAGATCTTAAGCAGACGGTTCTCCAGCAGATGGTAGAAGCTTTTGTAACACTCTGCGACACGGTTGTGTTCAGACACACAGTCTAGTCTGTAAAAATAACAAAGGCAAGCATATAAAATTAATAAAAACAAAAGGCCAACTTTGTTTGATTTCCCAAAGATAAAATAACTGTACCTTGTTTGAAAAGTTCCTTTAATCAGTTTGTAATGAGAGGGACGGATTTTGTATCTTGTTCTCTAGCAGATGTGTCAAACCAGTAAAATCGAGAAGCCACCTGCGAAAAAAAGAGAGAGGAATAAATACCAGAAAACAAAAGTGTTCACTGTTACTTAAATTCTGTAGGAATTAATAGGTTTGAAAGTGGTCCAATGACAGATACCGCATAGGTTAGGTTGTCAGACACAAGGCCTAAAGACAGCTTGTTAAGACAATTTGAGAATTCTAAATACCTAAGATTGGAGCACTATTAATGAGTATTCGACCACCGTGGATCAGTACCCATTCCGGGAGGGTTTAGTGGAGAAAATGCAGAATTTCTAGCATATTGTTATTGTGCCGACTTGTGTTTCTCTGTCTGTCTGTCTCTCTCTACTCTACTTTGTTTTGTAGGTGCAGTAAGGTAGGGTGGTAGCTCGGCAAACATATTTCACCAACATTCGAAAATTTAAAAAGTTGAAGCTCGAGTTTGAGCTAAAGAAACTCTAATGTCAAATGAATCTGGGGAGAAAGGGCTTAAGAAAGAAGCACTTGTTAAGTTTTTCAGTCACTCATCGGAAATAAAAACGAAAGTTAGCTAAAACTGTGACATTTGTTTGTTCCGTCCTGTTGTGATCCATGCTGCTGTGTACTTCCCCCTCTACCAGGCGCCGTCACCCACCAGTGAGAAGCCTGAGTATTGCTATTATTTACCATCAGTGATCCGAGCCTCGAGATAGCATTTTTCGCCGTTTTCAAGGATCCCAAGAGCCTGGGCAGCCCGAGGATGTGCCGAAGCTGATCCCAAGAGCCGCACCATGGTCGTCGGAGCGCCCGACAAGCCACTGCACTCCAGATAGTGTACTTGTCTTTGTTCGCTGCGAATGAGAGTGCCCTGTAGCCCTGCAGCAGAAAGGCAACACGGCTCTAACGGGAACGGGGTTTTGATCCCTGCTGGCGCCTGGCGCAGCCCGAAACCCCTGGATGGTTTCACTGCATGAGGAAAACACTGCTTAGCATGATCCAGTCCAACAGGAACAAGCTGGAGGTGAGTTCGGCGAGTGGCCGTGAGGTTATATCATTTCTCGACAGGTCCGCCATTCCCGAGGCTGAGGCTTTCAGACCCCAAACAGCTGATCGCCGCGCCCGGTGCACTGGCTCTAGCTGCGCTCCCGGGCTACCGACAGGCTATCTGTCGCCTGTCGGGGCGCGAGTTCGACTCCCGGGCCGCCCGGCCTTCCCCGGGGCTGGGAGAAAACCGCGGGTCTGTGACCTTTGGCGGGATGTGGACGGTTCCCTCGAGCCTCGAGCCCGCTGGCCGGGAAGCGGCGCCCGGCCCTCCCGACCCTACTGCGCATTAGAACCAACTGGCCATTCCTTTGTTCATTGGAGTTGCTTTCCCGGATTCGAGTTTGTGCCGCGGCCTCGCTCGGCCACACAAAATCCCAATCTACATAGCGTTGAGTGGCCCCTCCTGTCCCCAGTCACCTTGTCCCTTTGTTGAGGGCACTCCTGCCAAAGCCTTCCCTAGGGGGAACTCTACCTGCCCCACTATGGATGTGATCTAAAATGCCGTTTGTCTATTCTTGTGCTTTTGGAATAATATGCATCAATGCAGAGAAGTTATCATCTGTCCCACCTGCCTTCTGTTTTACTTTTAATTAATTTTTTTTTTTCAAAATTTTTATAATAGAAATTGTAGTTTTTACAAGAGTTCCTTGTCAATGATGAGGTTTTTCATGAAGACTAAAGCAAGAGTTTAGAAGTTGAAAGAGTGGTTACTGTTAGTGTTTCAATGCTTGAGCAAATTTTGAATACTTTTGTCGCCACAGGTTTTGAAACAACCGTGGTGGATCCCTCCAATCCTTCGCAAGAAACCTCAACATAGTTTTTCTGTTTGCACAGGCTCCATGAAACAAAGCTACGTGCAGGTACACGCCTAATCTGTTTTGCCAGTGAAACCCCTATATTTGTCTAAAAAAAAAAGACTTTTTCTACATGAAACCGAAAATCTCTTATTTAAAATAGCAAAAGTGTGCTGTTAATCACATTTTGAATAATTCTTTTGAATGCTTCTCCATTTCTCTGAGAAGCAGAAGTTGGGATTTCACTGAAATTTGCATAGCTTCTGGACTACAGTTTTTTAGCATAGAGCCAACCACTTTGGAGCTGTCAAAGCTGTTATCCCACTGGAAGTAGTTCTTTGCTTAAATTAATAGCTATTAGCTTCTTAACACCCATACCTATTCCTGTACCCCTGCTGAAATCTGGCAAAATGTCTTTTCTACTGAAATGGCCCGTATCTAAATTATTTCATATCCTTCTGTGACTCCATCTCAAAGTTTTAAGCATGTTGAGATATGCTTCAACCATTTATTATTTTTATTTTCTTTATTTTTTCAATTAGTCTTCAGTAAATCTGTGCTTTACCTTTAGTGAACATCCCAAGTAGAGCAAGAGAGCTCCCCTTAAGTTTTACTTCCACAGCTCATTAATTTTCTCTAAACAATTTTTGCCTCTCTTCCTTGCAGTTGAGGCGGGTGTTCATGGAGGAAGAAGCTTTAATCAACAAGAAACTCCCCAAGGAGTTGTTACTTAGGTAAAAGTCAAGAAACAAACGATACAATAAAAGGTTTGTGCAAAAAGCAGTGTTTGTATATTCACCTTACGTTATTTTACAGGATATTTTCCTGTTTGGATGTGGTGTCACTGTGCAGATGTGCACAAGTGTCAAAGGCATGGAATGTTTTAGCCTTGGATGGAAGCAACTGGCAGCGCATTGACTTGTTTGATTTCCAAAGAGATGTTGAGGTGAGTGTTTAGTGAAACTGTCATTAAGCAGGGCTCACAATTTTGTTTGTTAGTTAGTCACCCTAATGATTAATTGGCTTTTTAAAAATTTCAGGGTCCTGTTATAGAAAACATTTCTCGAAGATGCGGGGGCTTCTTGCGAAAGCTCAGCTTAAAAGGCTGTCAATCAATTGCTGATGGGTCAATGAAGTTATTTGCACAACTATGTCACAATGTAGAAGATTTAAATCTCAATTTATGTAAAAACATAGGTGACAGGTAATCTATTTTATGGTCTGGATTTCTCGTTGCTTTCTTTCTAAATCTTCATTTTTTTGTCTGACTAACTAAATTTAACTTTTTTCCCAGCACTTGTCAAGCTCTGAGCAAACATTGCCCTAAGCTACAGCGTATAGATTTGGGGTCATGTTGTGAGATAACTGACAACTCTTTGAAGGCATTGTCAGATGGCTGCCCAGCTCTTACACATTTAAACATAGCATGGTGTGATAGCATAACACATTTTGGTAACCATCATCTTTCAATCAATTTGATGCTGTAAAAATAAAAGTTTTATGTGACCTTATGAATTTTGAAATTTTTTCCAGGTGTTGAAGCATTGGCTCATGGGTGCCCCAAATTACGTTCTTTTATGTGTAGTGGGTGTGTCCAATTGAATGATGCTGCTATTCGTGTTTTAGCAGAACACTGTCCAAATCTTGAGGTTGTCAACTTATTTGGCTGTAATGTAAGTATTCTCTTCATTCTCTTCCCTTTTGTCCCGTCTACCACGTCTACCCGTCTGTCCCGTCTCACACGTGTGATTCTTGCTATAAATTTCTTTTCTTTTTGCAGTTGGTCACAGATGAAGCAGTCCATAAGCTAGCTGAAAACTGTCATGGTTTACATTATCTTTGCCTCTCAGGATGCACCCTGCTGACTGATGCATCTCTCATTATTTTGGCTCAGCAGTGTCACTTGCTTAGCACACTGGAGGTGGCAGGGTGCTCACAATTTACTGACACAGGATTTCAGGCCTTAGCCAGAGTAAGTCATAATTTTGGGAACTTAGCTATACATAATTACATATAAATGGGTATTCTCTTAATTTTTTATGTCATTTCAGAGCTGCCGCCTTCTTGAAAAGATGGATCTTGAAGAATGTATTTTAATAACAGATACTACCCTTATGCATTTGGGAATGGGTTGCCCTAGACTTGAAAAGCTTGTGAGTTTTAAGAACAAATAGCTTTGTTATAAGCATTTTTTCATTATTGCAATGTCTAATATTTTTGAAATCTTTCTCTTACAGAGTTTGTCACATTGTGAGCTCATTACAGACGAAGGCATTCGACATTTGGGGATGTCACCTTGTGCTGCAGAAAACTTAACAGTCCTTGAATTGGACAACTGCCCTCTAATAACTGATGCCTCATTGGACAATTTAGTTTCTTGTCACAATCTTCAGCGCATTGAGTTATATGACTGTCAGCTTATCACTCACACAGGAATTCGAAGATTAAGGGTAATTATTTCTTGCTACTTTTTTGCTGCATGTGATGATTTGTAAGTCTCATTCAATTTCCTTTCTATTTCAGAGCAACCTGCCGAATATATTGGTTCATGCATATTTTGCCCCAGCAACACCCCCTCCTGCTGTTGGAGGCACTCGCCAGCGCTACTGCCGTTGTTGTGTTATATTATGAGGAAATTATACTGTCTGACAAAAAATAGACTTGAGTTTGGTGCCTTTTCAGGTCGTATGAGGCTGAAGCTTTTTGTGAGGAAGTGCGAGTGGAAGAATCTTTACATCGAGTAAAAACAAACATACTTTATGATATTTAGTCATTTACATTCTTAGTCATTATCAAAACCATATTAGGACTAAGGAGGTAGATATGCTGTAGTAGCTTCCTTGTTGTCTTGCCCTTTTAAAAAAAATCACTATTTTAGTGCAGTACCAGTACTCTCCAATTAAGTTTTAAATTTAAAAGATAATTATTTCATTCTTATGAGTTTATGACCAATTTTTATAATAACCATACATACATTCAGTCTTTCAGACTCCTATCTTCAAACTCCAATCTTACAATTATATCCATTATATGTATGTCAGTAATCTTTTTATTTGAGGCCTTATAATTTTTGTTTTTGTTGCCAACTGACCAGATAAAGCTTTTTACTTCATTGTCCCATTGTGTGCCTGTGTACTAACTGTTAGTCTTCTGGTCATACTTTTAAAGTTGCTCGTGTTCCATCTCTCTTTCTTTCTTTTTTCAAATTTTGCTTTTGTTTGTTTTCCTTAGCCCTGGGTTCATCCATTTAATTACAAAACTCAAATGGGCATTGCTTGAAAGGGCTTTTACCACATCAATGAACCCCCCCACCCCTTTCCTTTCTTTTTAAAAAAAGAACAAGTGTCCAAGTGACCAGACGACTTGAGTACCATCGTTGTTTTATGCACCTGTTGCATAGTGCCTTCATGCTTTTGTTGTTAGCGTTTCTTTGGCTGTGGTTTCTTACTCAAACTTGCAGATCCTTTTACATTTACCAGCCTGAAATTTATAATTTTGTCTAAAGTTCATGTCTAGTTGGTGCGTGAAGAATTGATTATGTTGTGTGAGTTTCATAGTTTATAATATTTTGCTTTTGATTTAGAAACGCATTGTGATTTATGTGCAATATGTTGCTTGAGCATCCAGTATCTTTTGTTTTGTTTTTGTGTTCAATTATGTAGTTACTGCACCGTTTATTTTTGTTACAATTTGTTATCTCATAGCAGATCGGTGTAATATTATCACCCGCAATGAAATCCCTAATTTCAAATGCATTTGCTTGTCCCCTGACAGCAGTCAGACATAGACTGTCGCCATATGAGCATTGGGAGGCTCCTAAATTTCTTTGTCAGAAAGTACTCTTTACTGCGATAAATTATTGTTATTATAATATTACTATCATATTATTATCAAACGTCTTGTATAAAAAGCTGTGATTGTTATGTCAGATAAAGCTTGTAGTGTGTTAAAGTAAAAATATGTGAAGCTGCATATAAGCATGTGCCTTGGATGTGAGACAAAATGCCTCTAGTTGTCATTAAATGGTAAGATTTTTGCTTTGGTTTTCCTGCGACCATTTCTAGTATGCCTGAGAGCAGTGTGGAAAAGCTACAGTTGTCTGCCATTCTGCATTTATATTACTCAAACATTACTTTACCTAGATGGTCTTTGCTGGTTCTTTATACATTTTTCCCAACTGTTTTTTTTTTCTAAACTTTGATTGATTGTAATTTATTGAAGCAAATCAAATATGCTGGTATTTGCTAGTTTTGTAGAATCAGTGATATGAAAATCGAATCTGCTTAATTAAGAGGTTTGCAGCTGTACAATGAACATTTTCTGTGTACTGCTCTGTGGATAAAGTCTGTGGCTGTGAGATATTAGTGGAGAATCGAGGACTTGTGGCAGTGAATGATTAATTTCTACCTTGACTGAAAGAGAAGTAGATTGATCTGTTTTAATTGTGTTGCTTTTGTGAGGGTTTCACACAGATTTTTTTTCTCCATACCTTTTTGAGATATCAAGCGGCTTTGGTAATTCAAATGAGATCAACTCTGTGTTTTAGCCATATTGGTTTTCCATTGTAACTAATGTAAAACCTACAACACTTGCTCAGTAGATTAGACAATGAATCACTGAACCGGGTCAGGCGTCTGAAGAGCAAAGTTGCCCAGCAGTAGTAGTGCTGGCTGCTGTGCGTCTCAACTTGTCATCAAGTATTGATCACAAAATTTATCCTATTTTCTTTTTTTCTATCAAACACTGTATTGGACAGAGTAGGGAACAGAAATGTGAAGGAAAAGCTACTGAAGTCAGTATTTGTTGTTTTTAATAAAGAGTTGTGCTCGTTACTGCTTTGAAACTTTGGAGCACAGAACTAAAATGCTGCCAATTGCACAATTTTATGTAAAATTGTGTGACTTTTTTGGTGGCTGATGAAAAATAGACACTGGCATCTGGTACCTACATTTTCTTCCTTCCTTTCTGCATCAATTGCGTCGAATCTTGATTGTAACTGTGATAAAAAGAAGGTCAATTTTTTGAAAACTGATAATGAATGCTATCATAAAATTTCATTAATCATCATGTTATGAGACTAGTGGTCTCATGATCATCATGTCATATTACATTAGTCAAACTATGTATGCGATGCCTTATATCATCGTAGTGCTGTTCCCCGTTGGCACCTTTTACTTACTTTGATCTGACCTAGCAGACTCCCAAAAAATGTTGTTGAGTTATTGTGCTTTTTCTCTTGTCAAGTACATATTATCTTCTTTGTTTATTGTCCAATTAAAGTTGTCACTGAAACTAAATTGCAGCCATAGAAATGAATGAACAAAGAAGACCAGTGGCTGTTTTTCTGTGTCCACAACGACTGCTTTGTTAAGAGGATTTTATTTGTGAACAATGTACTACATAGGTAGCCTTAACAATTATTTCTAAGTTATTTATATTTAAAACTTTCCTACTGTATTTATCGTATCTGTTCGTGGTAAGTGTCCATTGTCTCATGGTGAGATAATAAGTAACTTATTAAATAAAGATTTTTTTTTATTTTTACCATTTTAAATTTGTCTTATATCTTATCTGTGTTTGGGGGTGGCATTTGTCCATTCGGAAACAGGGGCAGTGAAATGAAACCAAGTCAAAGACACAATTTAACACTTTGAAAACTCTATATTGCCTTGTCTTTGAGTGGAAGCGATAGTTCCTGACATCCTGACCAGCAGGACGGGGAATTTCTAGATCACAGACGAATGCTTGCATGAAGGGATGGATGCTCATTTGGAATGCAAAATGGACTGAGTCAAGAGAGAGCGGACTGCTCATCTCATCGCGTGTAGACGGCCACGTAGTCCCCCGTGCTGCCGATGGGCGTGGAGGCGTCCAGCTTCCAAGGGCTGGGGATGTCCTTGGAGAAGGGGTGCGGGTGGCAGTGCGCGGTGGGAGCGGAAGGGGCTGCGTGCCCGATGTGGCTGGCGTGGACGGGCCCCGCCACCACCAGCAGCCGTCCCCGGAACGCCCGTTGGTACTCCAGGAAGGCGGCCGTGTCGTTAAAGTAGCAGAACATGAGGCAGGAGTCACTGCGTCCTCGCAGCGCTTCCTGCGGCCATGCGCCCGGGACTCAATTAGATCACCTTGTCAAAATATCCTCCATTTCCGGTGCTCGAACCCGGGTGCAGATTACACCATGGTACACACTACACACCTCCACCGCCGACTGGTCACCGTCCTCGTCCGGGAACACGAGCGGGAGGAACGTCGGCGGCGAGTAGCGACTCTCCCACCAGCCGCGGTTCACCTCCAGGCCGAGGACGTCGAGGCCTGGAAAACGTAGAGGGTCTTGACCACGCGCCGGCGCCCGGACTCGAACCCGGGCCCGGCACTCTCACCTGTGGCGCTGGCGAGTAGCCACTCGAACAGGCCCGAGCCGCAGCCCACGCTGATGACGTCCCGGACGCCGTGGCGGCGCGCCGCGTCGCCGATGAACCTCAGGATGTCCATGGTGGGCTGCAGCCACAGCAGCAGCGGGTCGTGGCGCGCCGAGCACGCCGCCAGCGCCGCCTCCCAGTCGCCTGCAAGCACGCCGCCAAGCACGCCAAGTCGAAAGGGGAAGCGGATACGAAAATCGAGAGCGATGGGCCTTAAAATTCTGAAAGGCTGACGTCAGTGGACTGATTCCGAGAGTACTTTTCGTCGCTCTGTCTCTCTCGCACCGATGCGGAACGCCCCACGAGTGCGAGAGAGACAGGGCGATGAAAACGGCTTTCGGAATAAGTCTGCAGGGAACACGAAACACGTGCCAGGGTGTTGGCAGGCTCCCAAGAGGTCCAAGAGGGAAGGCAGTGGACCATGGGGTGCCTACCTTTCCGGCACTTGCTCAGATGATTCCAGTTTTTCGCTATAAAAAGACTGTTTAGGGCCGAAATGGCCCTTGAAATAGTGCCAGGAGTTATTGGAGAGTGCTCTAAGACAACATCCTAAAATTTGGGCCGTTTTAAATTTGTGGCCCAAAACGTCAAAAAACCAATTGCCTTAGCTTTTTTTCGACAAAAATGGTCGACCACCTCCGATTTGTCTGAAATTCATATGGAACGTTGCCATGGGTCTTAGAAACAGATATCCGGTGCCCAAGGGTCTTTGGCGCATTCTTTTTGGTGTGAAAATGGCATTCCCCATGATCTTAGTTGCACTCTGGTACGGTGTGGACGATGGGTTGCCTTCCTTTCAGGCGCATATGCTCAAAGCTTTCCAGTTTTTCGCCAGGAAAACACCGTTTATGGCCGGAATGGCCAGTGAAATAGTGTCAGAAGTCTAGAGGAAGAGCTCCAGCACTACACACCCTTGGGCCATTTTAAATTCTTTGCCCTAAACGTGAAAAAACCATCGACGAAAATGGTCGACCACCTCCGATTTATGTGAAATTCATATAGAACGTTGCCATGAGCCGAAGGAACAGATATCCGGTGCCCAAGGGTCTTTGCTACATTCTATTCGGTGTGAAAATGACTTCTCCCGTGACACTAACGGAGTACATCGGAGCACCCTGATCCGGGCCGCCTGATCCGGGCCGCCTGATCCGGGCCGGGACTCACCTTGCTGCCTGAGTCTCTGCAGCTCGCCCCACCTGGCGTCCCGCTCCACGTCCACCATCGTCATTTCGACCGCCGGCCGAGATGTTCAATTTATCTCTTTGCTAGAGACCAACAGAGAAACCAGAAGCAACGCGGTCTGTTTCATGCATAAAACGCCTCGAAAAGAAAAATTTGGAAATTAAAACTTTTGGAAGGAGCAGCTTCCCTCTTTTGAAAGTGACTTACTTGCTCTGTTTGACTCTTGAGAGCCCCAACTCTTCTCGACGCCGGACGGACGGCTTCTGACGTGGGCCTCGCCCTGGCCGCCCTGGCTCTGGCCATGATCCTGCAGCCATCCTCTGTCCCCTGGCAGTCATCCCTATCTTCTATCGCCTCGAACCTTCCCCTTAGCCTAGGCGTTATCCCTACCCCCACCCCACACGCTTGGCAGGTGCGTCCGCCGGCAAGGCTGCCAGCACCTTTACCTTCAATTCCTTACGGTGTAAACCAGCCGAAGAACAAGGGGGGAAAGAGTGCCAAATGCTGCAATTAACTCACACGTTAAAAAGTTTTCGCAAGGATTGGAAAGGACTGACGCGACAGGCATGTGCTGCGACCCCCGAAACTGAAGTTTGAAGTTAGCGCCGTGAAGGCAGGCAACCCTCCAGCTATCGCATGGGTTGCCTATCTCCAGGCGTTGCAGGTCAGAGGGTTCCGAGGGCAGCTATGAGACACCACGTGCTTAGGGCTGGGGCCCCAGGCCCCAGTTGGCGCCCGCCGGGGCCCGCTGGTCATCTGCTGGGTTGCGTCATGCCTTTGCCGGCCGCCAAATGTAGGCCCTCTCTCTCTCTCTCGCTCCCGCGCACCTCTTGGCTTGCAGAGGTTAGGCGGCGGCCGAAATTCCCCACCCATGTTTCCCTGGACGGGGCTGCGTCATCCGACATGATTCATAAATGTGTTACGGCGTGGGAGATGGAGGTGGGTCTCGTCACGTGTCGACTATCGACCCGCCAAAGACGTGCTGGCGGGCAGGCAGGCCACCATCTGATTGTTCTCGGCGGCCGCGCTCTCTACGAGCCCGGTTAGCTCAGTCGGTAGAGCGTGGGACTTTTAATCCTAAGGTCGTGGGTTCGACCCCCACACCGGGCGCCTCTTTTTCGTCATAACAGTGCGTGCAGCTTAATATTGTCGTTCTGTTCGTGTTCTATTTGGCTTAACTGTACAGCAACTTTTGCTCAGTGTTCGCAGAGGTGCTTCTTATTCATTGGTACTACGAAACAAGAATAACCTATGTTCAGCAGCAGATGTTAGCAGTCGTTAGGTGTCAACTCTGTGAAGGTGATGGGCTATCAGGGAATTTCAAATAAAGAGAAGTGAAGTTTTGTTTTATAGCTTTATGAACATTTCATGTAATTACAAAAAAAAATCTTTATTACAATGCCATACAGCAGTCTAATAGTAATTTAACTAAAATGAGATGTAGAAGATGTAAAACTTTCACACCAAACAAAAACAAAAAAAAATTGAAAATAATGGTAACACAGATATTCAGTCCACTTTAATTTTGTGTGGCAATGAGGAGTCAGTTAAGGAGGTATAAGAACAAAAAACAAAACATTGGAGATTGAGCAATGCAATGCCCTGCACTAAATAATGCAGATGGATTCCAAAACAAGAAACAGTGTGCTGCGTTCCCTGGCAATGAAGGGTCCACACCTTCACGCTCCATGTAGTACCAATGAGTATTTCTTTGAACTGAGTAGTTTGGCATACTGGGGAATCCATACTTTGCATTGCCTGCACCTCATTGGTCACATGCTTAATGTCTACAGTCATACAAATAGATTATTAAATACAAATTTGTTACAGTAATACAATAAAAAATGAGCTAAAAGAATTACAATTTAATGTGGACTGATTTCTCAAAATCCCATCACTCCTTTCTTAACCATCTTCCTCCAAGCCACAATTTTTGTATTAGGCTCCTCTGAACCACATGTGAAATTTTCCTTAACAATCAGTATTTCTTTAAATGCTGCATACAGCAAATATTATAAATATTATAAAGCATCAATTTACAGTACTTAAAGAGAAATTAGGAAAAATGTAACATGGAAATGAGTGGACACTCATGCAGATACCACTCTCTAAATATTCAAATACTGCTCTTTGTTCACATGAAAAGACACTTGTATACTTGTAAAACAAATGCGTCATGATGCAAATACTACTATTCAAATCAAACAGCAATGATTTGATTACAGAAAAACTTTAAGTATGATTAACTTTATTTAAGATCATTTTCAGGGCACACTAAGATAGTGAGAAGTAATGATACCACTAATCACTACGGAGAAGAATCAATCGTCACAGCACTTTTGATTAACTAACATTCAGATATTGTATGAGCAAAATAACATAAAGGGAAGGAAACATGTCATGCCAATTCAAGCCATTCACAACAACTTTGATTTAAAGACTCAAAGAAAAACAAAGGTTTACGCTTACAGCTTATTTGCTAAACAATTTAACAAAGGCCAACTGTGGGCACTGCCAAAAAACAATTTACTAACGACATGTTTCCTTTCCAAACGAGCCAGTGCAATATGACCACAGATTGCAATCAATATCATGCTTGGCAAGTGCTGCTTGAGTTTTCTAAAATAAGAACATTTATAAGATAAAGGATTATTATAATAATAATTATTTTAAGATTTGAAGCATTTTAAGAGAAAGCCCTGCTTCTCTCGTAATGCTTCAGAATTCAAGCATTACCAAGCACGATCTCAAAGAGCAAAAGTGCAGCCTGTGCTTGGGAATTAAATCAAACACACCACATGAAAGTGAATCATTACAAATGATGCCAAGACATACAAAAAGGAACTTTCTTTATCAATTATCAGACTGAAATAATGACTGGCTTACTGTGATCAGGCTTGGGTTTAATCTAGCACACTAGTGCAAAAGAGGGAAAATAAACCCACTACAAACTTGGTCACAGAAGTTGCTCAACACTTTTTTTTTTTTTTTTTTCAAAAGTTTGTAAAGCAGATACTTAATACATAATTATCAGTACTGTTCCCGGATAGAGGGATATTCCTTTCAAGTTAACATATTTGATAATTAAATAATCATATTGTGTAACATCATGTAACATAATTTAGCAAGCACTCATGACCTTTAATACACAAATTACAAGCAGAATCACACACGTCTATACTGTTGAAATGGAGGAGTAAGATGGCGCAATAAGTGTACCAGAAAGAAACAGCTGTGAGGCATAAACATGAAAATTCAAATTTCACTCAACCATCGTATACAAGAACTCTTAGGCTTCCTCATTCACACACAAGCAAGAGCGCAAATCTACATTTTAATTAGATTAAATGCACACTCCATAACACTTTCATTCTCTTCTCACACATTCATAAATACATACATACTGCATTGGCCCAAATGCAAGACAGCACCCTTAAAAATTAGAATATAACGCTTTACACACACGTCAACTTAATACAGAATAAAATAATAGAAACTCTAAAAGTTAACAGAAAAAAATCACACAACACAAGGGAAACAGCAACAAATTACATGATTGAAGAAAACTCAATCCATGACGGTTTCTCACAAAGTAAATCACAAATTAAACGAAAATGAAAGTGTGATGTTTCAAATAATCGGTAGATCATAAGTAACTTTCATAAGCTATGTCCGATATTTCCTCCATATACTTTATGCCAACTTCAGAAAGTTGGAGAACTCAGAATTTATGGCAGGTACGGTAATTTTCATGCCACTCAAAGAAACAATGGTAACAATAATCATGACAAAGGCAGACAAAGACCAAAATCATAAACCTTAAAATCATGTAAAATAACAAAAGATGTCAAATGGAAATGACATCAATCATTGTCCAAAATATTAAGATAGTTTTACCTCAGAAACATTGTCTTCGCACTTAGGCCAATCCTGTGTGTATCAACACACAATCATTCATGCATTCATTCATCCATTAAATACTCCAAACATTGAGTGTGTAACAGATCCACACATATTCGCAAACAAAGAGTTAGAAAGAGGAAAAGAAAACAACGAGGGTTGTCCTAAAACAAGGCCAGGAATTGGCTACATACAAAATGTAACAAAACTAACAACCTATTTACAATTACTTCTCTGAGGGGTATACAAAATAAATTTATGAGAAGAATGATGGAGAAAACAAGACACATAGGGAGAGAAACATAACAGAAAATAAGTAGCGAGAATACAGCATGAAGCATGACAAGTTTGTCTTAATCACAAGACGTAACACAACAGTACAGTTACATATGCACCACTCATTTCGCTGCTTGAAAAATATTCATCCTCACAATTTAAACTTAAAGGTCTTACATTAACAATTGAATTGAATTCTGAATATACAGTCACAGGTTTTACCAAATTTCCTAAAGCAAGAAAAAATGGGAAGAAGTGTAAATAAATAATAAAATTCAACCTAAATCATGTAGGTCCTAATTAAGAGCACACAGCAACAATAATAACAACAACAACAACATTAGATCAGCTGGCTTTTAAACAACTGCCAGAAAGTCAATGCGATTACTGTTTTAAAACAATTTCATCATCAACTAATAAAAGAAGTAAAACGAAGGGGAAGATGAGAAAGAAATTGAAAGATGAGACGAAAGACAGTGAATTTTGAAAGTTTAACAGGCAATCCCTTATGTGTGTTTCACGACAATTACTCCTGGTCGATGCTGTTGTTGCTGGTAGGTAAATGAGTCCATTTTCATCTAAAAAAGAAAAAAAACAAAAAACAGACCATTAGACAAGTGACAAAACACCGTTAACAGGAATAATGGGGTTGCTTAATATGTTTTACATACCTTCAGTATTCTCTGGTCTGCGCTCTGCTGAGGTAACACTCTTGAATTTGTGGTAAGAGCAAGGGGCATTTCTTGCGCCTCATTTTCAGGACATCCCTGCAATCTCTCTTGAAGATGGTCTTGGTGAGGGACAATAACTTCTGTTGTCACTGATGTGACGACCGATTGAGGTGGAAGAACTGGAAGTCGGTGAGGGGAAGGATCGTCACTGAATAAGTGATCACCCTCCAGGTGTCTTATCGCTTCTACGATGGTTTCCAGATTCTGCCTTGAAGTATTGATAAACAGCCTGAAAAACATATGGAAAGATGTTTATAATAACAATCGATCCCTAATAACAATTAAAAGATTCACTTTCCAGAATTTTCAGAACATTACCTTGCTTGATCATCAGAGATGGAAGGGGGAGATGGAAGTCTCTCAACTTCTACTTTGGGCTCTGCTTTGATTGCTGCTTCCAAGACGCTGGGTTGTGCAGGCTCCAAAACCGGAGAGACAGGTCCCAAGATGGTTGTTTGAATGGGTGAAGGGCATGGGGATGCAACAACAGGAATTGGCAGAGATGCCATTTGAGGGCCCTCAGTATCAGCAGCGAAAATGAGTGACGGAGAAGCGACAATTGCTGAGGACTGGATAGAAGTAACACCGTCAACTTCATCTTTAAATAGTCTGCTGCCACTGTGAGAGGAGCACTGTGACTCTCTTCGAGGGGGAATCTCTCTTTCAACAACCTGAAACATTGAAAAATTAAAATTAACACAAATAACATAAATATTACATTGGTATAAGCAACAACTGTTAAAGCAAGTCACAGTGGTTTCATCTGAAACTTACCGTCTGATGAATTATTGAATGGGAGAGCTCGGCATCTTGTTTCAAATCTGGGTATAAATCTTCCTCTAGTGGGGGATCCTCAGGCCATGCTGCAACCTGCACAAATGTATGGAAATTAGAACCACTTGCCATGGATGAAACAGATAATCAACAAAAAGGCAGCAGAGGAAGTCATGCACTTACCTCATGTTGGTATTGCAGAGGAGCTCGGTCAGGGAAAAGCTGGTTTTCTAGAGACTTGACTTGATCCTCCAGAACAAGCCTGATGCGTCTCTCCCGTTCCAGGTGGACACGCAAGTCCATCATCTCTCTGCGCAACATTTCGGTGGCATTCTCTTGCTCCGGTGTAGGGACAGTGGTTCCTCCAGAGGCACCCATGCTGACGGGCTCGGGAGACATGCTTCCAATGCCTTCGTCAGAGGACTCGCTCACAGGGGCAGGGACAACCGTGACAGGTCCTGCAAATCAAAAGGATCTCTTAAGAATCGCCACTCACTTCAATGCCCGAATATTGACCTGTGTGCACGTCGCAACAAACCCTTACCCGAGTCAGTCTTCCGCTTTTTGACTGTAGTGGAGGTCTCTCCTTCATGCTGATTGATAATTCTCTTCAGCTGGCAATTCTGTGAAAGAAGTCTGGTCTTCTCCTGCTCCAAGGTGTAGATGTACTCAGCGGTCTGTTGCAGTATCGCAGCCTGGAACACACAAATGAAGAGCCACAGTGAGTCAGTCTGCCGCGACAGCTTCCAAAATCCAGTCATGGGTACTGGCACGGGCCGCGACTTCCACGCCGGCCCGTCTCGTCTCGTCACCCTGCATCCTTTGTTCTACGGAGGGAAGTTCCAGGGCCACGGCCGCCTGGCCGTAGCCCAGCCCAGGGCCGGCGCACTGGAACGCAGGCGCTGCAAGGCCAGCCTAGGCCCGCCATTGCGCACGCCGAGGTGTCCTTGCGGGGCTGGACAGCCTGGACCTGGGCCGCCTCTCAATTGAAGCAAGGAGACGGAAACGCACTTCCCTGCACTGCCCTTCGGCTTCGGTTCGGCCTTCCCGATTCCTGTCGGGCCAAGTGACGCCCAACAAAGGCGTGGACTGCACCGGGGCAGGGCGGGGGAGGAGGGGGACGCAGAGCACGTCTTGTCTTTGTCTGAGGGGGCAGGCCAGCCAGGCCGCCAGGCCAAGAGGGCATGTACAGACAAGCATAAGCCAAGCCAGAACCAAGTCGAGCAGCTGTGGCAAGAGGCAAGTCCGGCGACATGGCGTGGCGGTCTTGAGCAGCCGGCCGGCCGGCATCTACCGCTTCCCTTCCCCTCCCCTCCCCGGCCCCGCCGCTCAAGGTCTCCCCCTCCCTTCTCCTGGAGACGAACAGGCGCGGCGCGGCGCGGCGCGCGGTGCGGTTGAATCCAGCCGGCAAGCACGCCAAGCAGGGCCCAGCGCTGCTCGCTCGGCGACGCGCCCCGGCTGCCCCGGCCCGCACGCCACGCCGACGCCGTGCTCGCGGTGCACGCGGTGCCCCCCGCGAGTTCGCACCGACCGCGTGCTCTGAAACCAGCACGCGGCCTCCGTCGGCGGTGCGCCAATTTTAGCGCGGGGGCGCATCGCTCCAACCTCGTCCAGCCCGAAGCTCACGGCGAAGCCCCACAAGGCCCCCGCCGAAGCGTCCCTCCCGACGGAGGACCAAGTGCGCAGATCCTAGAGCCGGCCAACCTAGCGCAGCCCATCGCAGCCCAGCGCAGCCGGGCCACAGCGCGGCGGGACACAACAGCTGGGATTCGCGGAGTGGCGGAGCGCGGCGCAGAGCGATGCCCGCGGCCCGCGCGCGGGGGCCGGGAGGGGCCACGGGGGCCCTGGCTCATTGAGCCCCCCGAGGCCCCTCCGAGGCCCCTCCGAGGCCCCTCTCTACCCGCGAAGGCCTCCGAGGAATGCACCCCCCCCCCTCTCCGCGCCGTGGTCGAAGGTTAGCGCGGCCAACCAACTAACCAGGCAGGCAGCGGTGGCGCGACGTAGCGGCCAAGCACAGCGTAGCACAGCCAGGCGGCACGGCATGGTCCAAGAGTTATTTATATCCAGGGACCCCCACTCCACGCCACTCCGCGGTTTGAGCCGCCGCAAGTCCTGCCGCGCCTCTCTCTCTCTCTAGTCGCGCCATGTGGGACGGACGACGGGTCGGGCTGGCCGTCAAACCGCGACAAGGGAAATGGGAAATGCACGCCGGCACTCTCACAACTGGTGTCGGCGACGCCGCAGTGCAGAGACCCCGCGGAACCTTGAGCCTTAGGGATCAGGTTCACACGGCTGGGGAACGCCCCACCCCGCCCCGCCCCGCCGCGCCCCGCGCGTCAAGCATGGCGGCCAGCTGCAGTCTATCCGCGACTCCTGGGGCAGGTCAGGGAACACGCGCGATGCTCGCAATGCTACGCTACTATGCGCCGCCAAGACATAGCCAAGCCGCGCCCATTCCGCGACCAGCCTCATTCCGTCCCGCTCGCACACATGGGGCGTTGCACAGCGCCCCGCGTGGGTGCGAGAGAGACAGAGATGCGACATGCGGCGGCACGGCCAGACGATCGCCACGTGCTTTCCATCGAAACCGCCAAAACCAGAGCAGGCAACCGGCGGAAGTGAAAAACAAAACCCATTCCACGGTTTCCGAAACTCGCTTCAAAGTCTCCCGCGCCGCCTTCGGGTCGGGACTCGCGGCCTCCTCTCGTGGCCCTTCGGCTGGCTCGGCTGGGCGGCCTTTTCGAGTTCAAAAGCGGACGGGACGGGCGGCGTTTCGTGGAATGGGCCGAGAAAGGCGAAGCAAAGCGAAGCGAAGCACGGCCGAGTCGAGCCGAGCCACGATGTGGTCGGGCAAAGCGCGGGATGGAGGATGGGCGGAGCCGAGGCGGCCGACGACGGCGGCGCGCCCAGCGCCTCGGCTGGACTCGGCCCTCGCTCGGCTCCGCTCGTCTCGGCGCGGCTCGCCACGGCCCGGCCGCTGCGCGCCAGGTGAAGGAACCAACGTCCTTCGACGTGTCCTCGCAGTGCGCGGGGCTGCGGGGCCGGTCCGTGCCGGGGACGGCGGTGGGGCGGGGCGCGGCGCGGTGGTGCATTCGGGGCCAGGCTCTTTGGCCCAAGCGCCGCCGTGTATGCACCATTTTCTCCATTTTCATTTTCCCCTTTAAGTCCGCGCTAATTGCCATTAAATGCGAGATGCCGGCGGGAGGCGCCACCTGCCGCCAATTAACGCGGCCCGCCACGCTTCGCCGCCCGCCGTCTCTCTCGCACTCGCGGGGCGCCGCGCGAGTCGCGCATGGGTGCGAGAGAGACAGAGCGACCGTCGGAAACAGCGAGCACAGCCCTCGCGGGGTCCTCGCCGCGGCCCCGCGGCCGAGCCCGGTCCGCCCTAGACGGCGTAGTCCAGGGGTCCAGGGGGGCCCCGCTGGGTTGCCGGTCCCGCCTTCCATCCGTCGGGGCGCGTGTCTGCCCGCATTGATCCGACGCCCAGCCCAAGCCGCGGGTCGGGCCCAGGGCCCAGGGCCCAGGGCGCCAAGGGTTGCGCCGAGGGCCGCGTCGTTACGCCCTTCGGGCCCTACACCGTCGGGCCGCCCAACAGGTACGCGCCGCAGCAGGCCGCCCTCTAATCCCACCGCCATCGCACACCATCGCGTGCCAATCGGGGAAAACAACATCGGCCCCGCGGGGACGCGAACCCGCGCCACCGCCGCGGCGGCAGCGCCACGGCAGCGCGGCAGCACACGCCACGCCGCATTCCTAGGCAGGCAGAGCACTGGCAGAGCGGGGCCGGGTGGCGCGCTGGAATGCAGTAGTCAGAATGCAGCAATGCAAAAAGGACGAGGCAGACGTGCGGGCCCCGACAAGCATCGCGTAGCACCGCGCAGCACCGCGCCGACGTGTACAGCAGTACAGCCCGCGCCAACGCGGCCAACGCCGACCGGGACGCCGGCACGGCCTGTGGCACGGCGGCACGGCGGCGTAGTGGTAGTAAACTTGTAGTAGAGTAGTGGTGGGGCCGTGGGGCCCAAACCCGAGGTGGGGCGGAACGCGGGACGAGACGAGCATGGCTGTAGCACGGCGGGGCCATCCCAACTACGCAGCAGCAGCAGCGTAGCCGAGCAACAGACAGGACCCACCAAAATCCGCTTTGCAGTGCCAGCAAACAGTTCGCACCACAGCCAAAAAATTCCAACGGCCGAATAATTTGAATAAGTCGTCGATGAACGGTCATCGAAAAGGGTAGACTTGAGTTTTAGTCAAGGCATGCCTTGAGCTACCAGAACCTTCACCCAAAGGGCTCATGCCGTGTCGAGGAGCCGGCCGCCGCCTTCGGCTAGAACGCCATGAACATGGTAGCCAGAACATGATGAACACGGTGGGCCAGACCAGAGCAGCAAACCACAGCAACGGCGTGGCTGGGCTCCCTGCGCGGCAAGGCAAGCAACGCGCTTCAAAAATGGGGACCGGGCGCGCCGCAGCGTGGCAAGCCTGGCAGCCCTCCGTCTTGTCCGTTCCGTCCTCCGAGTCCTCCGCTCCGGCAGGTTGGCAACACCGCCAGTGGCAGCCTGGCCGGCCTGGCCCGGCAGCCTGCGCGCCGCGCGGGAAGAGCGGCGACAGGAGGGAACTGCAGCGACTGCAGCGCGCCGCGGCGTTGCAAGCGGTGCGGCCGCGCAGGCAGCTCGAGGAGTGCAGCCTGCACGGCGTGCACCAGTGCACCAGCAGCAGCGCGCCGGGCAGACCGAGCAGCCGGGCAGGCATGCGGCAGCGCGGCACCAAGCTCACCCCAGGTCCACAGCTGTTCTCCTGGGCCGCCCCTGCGCACCCCGCCAACCCCGCCGCTGTAAGGCTGACCCTCCCACAGCTGTTCCCCTCTCCTCCCCGACGTCCCCGTCCACAACAACAAAGCTGCGAGCGAGGCTGCAGCAAGCAGTGCTTGAGCTGCAAGCGCTGCAAGCATCCCCGGGGCATCCAGGGCGACCAGCGACCACGTGCAAGTGGCTGGCTGGCTCGCCGAACACGCCGTGGCCACACCACGTGGCCCAGACAGCGTCGCCCAGCACCTCTCGCTCGTACGGGGCGTTGCCGTGAGCGCGAGAGAGGCAGAGCGACGGAAAGATGAAACCAGGCCGATTCTCAGCGCGACGCGAATCGGAAAACCACGGGAAAACCCGAGAAACCCAACCGACGCGCAAAACCTCGAGTCACTGAGTTCATTGAGGTCGTGGAAAAAGCTGACAGGTGAAGGGCAGCGTACGGATTTTACGAGCCATTAAATCATCGCACAAAACTTGCGGCGCGGCCGAGGCGGGGCTCCGCGGGGCTCGTCCCGTCTCTCTCACACCCCCCGCGGAACGCCCCGCGGAACGGGCCCCCGGGCCGCGAGAGAGAGAGACGGCGCGACGGGTACGTACTGTAGTTCCGATTGTGGGAACCCGAGGCGAGCTTCCCGCCAGATAAAGTAGAGCAGGCAGGCCGCGTCAGCCCGACCGTGTCAAATTAACCAAATTAATGTTTTCATTTCCTAATTAATTAACTGACTGACTGGCTGACTCCGCGGAGCCAACCCTTGGGCACACCGCGATGCGCCGCGAGCCGCGGGCAAACCCCGACCGGCCCTGTGACCGGCCCGTACACATAAAATAAAATACTCGCGCCGGTGGAGGGGGAACAGTCGTAAAGCAGCAAATCCAGCCGGACAGAAAAGGAATAAAACAAAAAGATGGCGCGAAACGAGAGGGAGAGAGAGAGACGGAGAGAAGGCGGCACGGCGGTCGCACACCTGTCACCCGCCTGACTACCCACAGCCCACAGCCGCACTGACCCCCCGACCTTGGACTCGGCCAATCAGACTCAAACGCGTCGGCAGAGAGACGGACAGACAGTCGGAGGCAGGTGCCACACGGTGCCACGGCACTTACAAATAATTCGGTGGTCCGATTATGGGAATTGCCCGTCGCGACTTTTGGCCGCGCGCTTTCTGGAACTTTCCGGAGACCGGCTCACACCAGTCACACCGCACCGCCACCAGTCGTCAGTCTCCAGCGACTCCAGTCCGGCGCGTGCTGGAGGAGGACAAGCAGAGCCACACGCCGGCCAGCCACATCGCCCTCACCGTCTCTCTCACACTCGTGGGGCGTCTGGTGGTCGTGCGAGAGAGAAAGAGCGAAGACGGGGCCCGAATTCTAGGCCGGGCGTATTGTTCCCCAGCAGGCTGATTCCGAAATGCGCTCTCTCTTTGATGCACTCGCGGAGCAAGCGGAGCACCCCGTGAGGGAGCGAGAGAGACAGAGCGACGGAATGACTCTCCGGCTGTGACGCAGCACCGCGCTTGAGGCTCCAGCAATACCCCAGCCCAGCGCCACTCCAGTGGAGAGACTCCAGGCGGGAGCAACAGCCTGAGCCAACGGAGCAGCAAACTCGGATCCAGCTGTACAGTACACTGTGTACCCGGCTCGCATAGTACTGCGTAGTACCGCGTAGTACACAAGAGCGCCAAACGCCCGAGTCACCTCGCCGCATCGCTTGCCGCCATCTCCACCCCATCCTCCAACAGGACTCGACCGACACACCGAGGGATTCATCGCTACGTTCGTCCCAAGATTATAGGCAACCCCATGGGCAACACACGCGGTGGTCTTCCCCAGTTGCGTCCCACAGTGGGCCAGAAGACCGGCGGAAGCGGCCGAAATTCTAGACGCGATTTGAGTTCCAGAGACGCTAAATGGGACTCGAACCGAACGTGTGACCCCACCAATGGATGGCACTCCGAACGAGGAATCCATTGATGGGGTCACACATTCGCTTGGAGTCCCGTTTAGCGAGCCTAGAGCTCAAAACGCGTCTTCTAGAATTTAGGCCGCCTTCACCGGTCCTCTGGCCCACCGTGCGTACCAAACAAGCTCACCCCTCCTCCTCGTGCCGCCCTGCGGCGTGCACCGTTGCACCGTCAGCTGACGGGACAAAGCCATCCCCAGAGCACCGTGGGGTCGTGGGATGGTCGCGGGGCACCCCGGGGGTGAGGAGGGGGAGCCACCTCCCTCCCCAGCCGTGCCACCTTCGTGCAGGTCCAAACAGGTAGGCCGCGCCAGCACGCTCCCGCTTTCGTCGCGCTGTCTCTCTCGCCGCCGCGGGCCGTGCCGCAGGGTGAGAGAGACAGACAGCGCGGCGCTGCTCGGAGGCAGCCGGTGGGACCCGCGAGCTATTGAGGCGGGAAGGAAGACGGTCGGCGAGGCAAGGGTTGTCGTCGACGAAGGCCGCGGTCGTCCCGAGACGTCCCGAGGGGGGAGCGACGCGCATCCGCCGCCTGCAGCGCCGCAGCGCCTTCAGTGTAGCCCCCCTTCCGGGTCGACCGAAACGTCACGTGCGAGCGGGGCGGGCGGGCCGACGGGCATCATGTGCAGCAAAAGGAGCGAGGGGGACGCCCGGTCCCGGACGCGGCGGGCGGGGGACCAAAACGCGCCGCGCTGCACGTTGCACGGAGTGCAGCAACTTGCGTCAGTTTTGTCTCTCTCGCACCTGTGCGGGACGCCCTGTGAGTGTGAAGGAGGAAATCGGAATCGAGCGCAAGGGCGTGTGGGACAGGGCGAAGGGCTCAGGCTTATGCAACGAGCCCATTGAGCGAGCGGCAATGGGCAAGGGCCCTGCAAGGGCCGAGGCAAGCAAGGGCCCAACGCGGCCGCGACTCGCCACGGCCCGGCGGCTCGGCCAGCCAATGGCGGAGCGCAGAGCGGCTGACGTCGTAGCGTAACGTGCAACGTACGGCGCAATGTCCGGTCCGGCGGTGCCTGGGCCGTGCCGGCGACGCGACGAGGACGACGACGCCCCTGGCGTGGCCCCGCCCCGAGCCGAGCGCGACCCGAAGACACCCGAAGCCGCGGCCGAAGCGACGCCGGCCGCGCCGCCGCACCACCACGTGGTGGCGGCGCTACCCACCCAGCAGCGTCGGCGTCGCGGCCGGCAGGGCCCCCGGCCCCGGCCCGCGGCCACACCTAGCTCGCGGTACGCCGCGCCATGACGTGGCCAGGCCCCAGGCCTCCACCACGTGGTCACACGTGGTCACTCAACCTCGTTTCGGAAAGAGAACACGCCGTGCCGGCACACCGGAGCACCGCGGCGAGGGCCTGCACTAGAAAGCCGGCGTGGGCGGCACCGCGTTCTAGTTGTCCGCCAGGAGGTCCGGGAGCGCGTGGGCGTGCAGACGGACTCCAGTCGGCCGGCGTCATTTCATCGCCCACCCTCGCGATCATTCGTGGTCCAGCCTATCGCGATCGAGCTCGCAGCATGCAAGCGCGGTGACGGAAATCAATGTTCGGCTCGGTGTCCGGGAGGTCCGGGACCACGCGGCCGGCGTGGCCGGCGTCCACGTGTCGACCAGGCGGCTTCCGGCGGACATGCCGCGCGGAGCCGCAGCCGCCGGAGCGCCAAAATGAGAGCCCACCACGTGGCCGACGAACGCTATGACCTGCGACGCGGTGCTGCCTCGCCGCCGCGCCACGCCGCCACGCCACCGACCGCGCCCACTCCCACCACCCACGGGGGCCGAGGCAGGCCGAGAGGACCGACCAACCACCTCCAACGGCGGCAAACGGCCTGCCCCCCTCCGGACCCCTCACCACCGCGCCAGCGACGCGCATGCGCCACGGCGGCGTCGCCAGGACACTACAAGTACACCAGCGTCGTGGGCAAAACGCGCAATCCGCGCGCGGCCGGCACGGCCCCGACAGGGCGGCAGGCAAATGCACTCACCGGCCGGCCCCGCCAACCACGCCCAGGCTGGCCCAGGCCCTCAACGCGGACAAAGTAACAAAATGTGGATCCGAAAACGGAGCCTCTCCCTCCCCTTTACCCATTGCGCCCACGTCGCGATTCACTCGAGGCTCCGCGACGAGCTGCAGGCTGATTCCCTCGTTCCGTCTCTGTCGCACTCATGGGGCCACATAGGAATGAGAGAGACGGAGAGAGGGTATGTCTCGCAGGAAACCGGCGCGCCATGCCATTCGCCGGCAAGGCGAAGCAGCGACACCCACACGCACGACGCGCCTCGCCGGCCATCGGCATCGCCGGCTCCGCCAGCCAGGGCACCGCCCGCCACTGGTGCTGCATCAGCTGGGAGTCTGGGAGCGCGGCGTGGTCGGCGTGGGCAGCCGCCAGGCCCCGCCAGGCCCATCCGGTCCACTTCCACGACAGCAAAACAGAAAACCCGCCCCGCTGGTACTCAAACCCAGGGCAGGGCGCCGCCACCGCCCTGTGCTGGCGGGCTGGTGGCTTGGCAGGACGTAGGGCGTGGCCGCGAGGGCGCTGTGCTCGCCGTGCTGCCAGGCCGGCGGCGCCGACGCCGGGTAGGCCGGGCTGAGCTGGCACAGCGACCTCGGGGAACGTCGCCGAGCGAGCCGGGGCTGGCGGGGTGGCGGTGGCGGGGGCGACCGGGTCGATGGCGGAGCGCGCTCAGCGCGCAGCCTCCACGCCCCAGCTGACTGGCTGGCGGGCTGGCAGGGCTGGCCAGCACCCCCATTCACCGCGCCACCCCGCGCGTTTCCCGCGTAAAGCCTCCGTCTCGCTCGCACCCGCCGCGGGGGCTGCAGGCTAGTGCGAGTGCGACGGAGAGGGGATGCGCTGCGACGCCCCTCGCCCCGGCTCTAGCTCTCCGGGCCGCCCTCCCACCCTCCACCCGCCCCGCAGCGCCTCCGCGCCGCGGCCCCGCGGTGGCGCCAACCCGCGCCAGCCCGCCAGCGCGGAGTCCGGGGAGTGGGGTGAGGCTAGACCAGGCCCGGGAGGGCCCGGGACCAGGATCGATGGTCACCATGGAGACCGTACGCTACTACGCCAACCCCCTGCAGCCAGCCCCTCGCGGAGCCCCGCAGCCCCGCAGCCCCGCGCCCAGCCCGCGCCAAGCTACCCGGGCCAGGCCGCCAGGCCGCCAACCCCGCGGGGCCCCAACAAACACACAGCTGTCGCCGCAGACAGGCCGGCCAGGCTGCCGGCCAGCTTGCCCTTCCCCGGGACCAGGACGGCGCCAGCGGCGCAGCAGCGCCACCAGCATCCCCGGCGAGCCCCACCACGCCACTGCCACTCCCGGTTGAACCGATCCGGAGGCGACGACCCCGTGCGCCCCAACGGCCCCAACCCCCAAAGCGCTGCCGCCTGGCGTCGCGAGCTGCAGGGCTGCGGGGGCTGCGGGGGTGCCACGCCCAAGCCAACCCCTACCTCCGCAACCCGCAGCGCGCCAGCAGCGCCCGCGCATTATAAGAAGAGCCTGCCCGTCTCTCACTCGACATGATTGAAACCGACGCGCAAGCCTCGCACTGTTCCGCTACATTATGCAGCCGGTGCAGGCAACGTGGGAGCCAAGACGGCGTCATCCGCCAAGACGCGCGTCCGTCAGTCCGTCTGTCGGCCCGTCCAGGCAGACAGGGGCAGCGAACGGGCCGACAGCGCTCGCAAATAACGCAGGACTGCCCGTCAAGGGCCCAACTGACGGGAAGGGGCAGCGTCGGCCGGATGCGACGGGAGGGCCGCGAGGGAGCGCGTAGACCACGCCACTCTCAAGCTGGATGAGACAGCGGGCCGTCCGCCCGCCTGTCTGTCCGGACGATTGGATAGCTCAACATCACTTAAGCAAATCCGCCATGAGCGCGGGCTGCGCGGGCTGCACAGGCTGCGCGGCGGCAGACAGGACGCGAGTCCAGGACCCCCTCCTGTTGGCTAATTCAACATAATTGAGTCCCCTCCCGGCCTCCAGGCCTGCCTCCAGGCTTCCAGGCCTCCCGGTCGGAAGGACGCCGCGCCGACGACCCCGTCACCCAATCCAACAAGAGCAAAAACCGAGCGCGGCGGCGGTACTCGAACCCGGGCCGGCCCAGTCTGCACATTGACCCCGGTGCGGGCGGGACGAGGCGGGGCAGGCCGGCCCCAAGGCCTGCATTGGACCGTGTGGGGAAAAGAGGGGGGTCTATTAAAGGGCCCGGGGCCCAACGGCGGGCGGAGGGGGCAGCGCGAGCGTCTGGGTGTCTGGCCGCCACGCCGCGCCACGCCGGGCCACGCCACGCCCAGCCCGGTTCGCGAGGCGGGGGAGGGTGGGCGAGGGCCGTCTGGCTGTGGGTGCGGGGGGCGCGGAGGGGCCGCGGGCCGCGGGAGGGGCCAGGAAGGGGGAGAGGGCGCCCAGCCCAGCCCTGGCTCAGCCTGCTCAGCCTGGCTCAGCCCCTCGCAGGCACTTGCCGCCGGCTTCACCGCAGCGAACAGACCGCCATTGCCAATTTCCCCTCTGGCGACCGCCAGCACCCGAAAAGAGGTTCTTCCGACGCGAAGGGCCCCAGACGGCCAGCCAGACGGCACGGCGTGGGCCGGACGGAAGTGGCGACAGTGCGCGGACAGGGTCTCCACGTCCACGACGAGGTCCAAGCAGAAGTCGCGCCGCCGCGCCGGCCGGCAGTTGCATGCCCCGCCACCGGCCCCGCCCCAGCCACTGACCGGCACAGCGCGGGGGCCGGGGCAGGGGCGGGGGGAGCAGACATAAAGCAAGGCCAGCACAGCCAAGAGGCCAGCCGGCCGGGCAGCCAGCCAGCCCAGCCAGGCCGGCGACATGGCTGCTTGCTATTCGCCGGCCGGCATCGCGGCGTGGCGGCGAGCGGCGGGCTGCGTCCGAACCGCCGGAACGAGCAGCGAGCGCCCCGCGGAACGCCCCACGGAACGCCCGGCGGAAGAACGCCCCCACCGCCGGCGACGCCGACGACGGCAAGGATACAGCCTTGGCTACATCGGCCCCCTCCCCAACCCTTCCCCCGGCTGGCCCTGACGGCGTGCACGGCCCGGGTCCCGTCCCGGGCTCTGCCGGCTCGGCGTGGTGCTTCCCCGAACCGTCGCCGCCGCGCGCCGCGCCGCCGCTCGCTTCCCAGGCCTGCCCCAAGCGGCCGCGGCGTGGCGGAGCGTGGCGTTGCAGCGCAGGCAGTAAAGTTTAGTATAGACGGGGAACCCACCAGCAACGGCGCTCGGCCAAGAGAAGAGGGAGGGCGTCGTGCAGTCGGCGACTTGCAGTGGTGCGCGCGCACACACATTCGCTCGCTACATTGTATGGAGCGGCGGCCTAGAAACGTCCTCCCGCGGCCTGCTTTAAATAATACTAATAAAAGGAAAGGGGCGCCGTCAATCACATCGAGTCCACACGGACGCGCGCACACACACTCCGACAGGAGCACGCCGATAGAAAGCCCCATGGCCCACGCAGTGCACGCTCACGGTCTCAAAGTGCAGCGAAACGTGCCCGGCCAATTCGCCCACCCCGTCCTGCAAGCCTGCAAGCAATCTATGTGGGCCAGACTCCGCCACCAACGCCTCGACGGCTGCCTCTGCCAATGTGAGTGTGTGCCGTGGCCAGGCAGCGCGGGGCGGCGGTCGCCCGGTCACCCCGTGACCATGTTCTGCCATCTTTGGCGCCGCCTCGCCGTGCCGGGTGGGGGCCCCGCTGGGCCCCGCTAGGCCCCGCGGAGGGTGCAGCCCATAGTGCATGGTGCCACGCTAGGGGGCGCCAGGGCCGGCCCGCCCGGCCCGCCCGACTGGGGGGACCGGGGGCCCGCCACTGTTACGGCACTGCGCCGCGCTGCGCGGCCCGGACCTCAGACAATCTGCGCCGCGCCCGGCCACGCGGCCACGCCCCAGCGCTAGCTAGCTAGACGCAGCGACTCAGCCAAGCTGACCTAGCCAACAAGGCGGCGGCGAGGCGAGGCGAGATGCAGGCGAACAACAACAACATGGAGGCGACGCTTGGAACGCAGCGGCGGTCTCGGTCTCGCATGGCATTATCCGAGCCCACCGCTGGTCCTCGCCGTCACACTGTCCGCGAACAGGGAACCAGGGAACCAGGCGCCGGCAGTGGGGCACAGCAAGTCTTCTCCACGCCAGGTCGCCGCGTTGGCAGACAATTTCCTCCCGCTTGACGCCACGGCCGGGCACACTCCGCACTTCCAAGAGCCATTTTAGTCGGAACATGCGCGGCGTGGCAGCGGGACGGCGCACAGTGGAATTGCCAGAAGACCGGTGGAGGCGGCCAAAACTCTAGACGCGTTTTGAGCTCCAGAGTCGCTAAACAGGACTCGAACCAAACGTGTGATCCCACCAATGGATTCCTCGTTCGGAGTGCAATCCATTGGTGGGGTCACACGTCCGGTTCGAGTCCCATTCAGCGACTCTGGAGCTCAAAAAGCGTCTTGAGTTTGGGCCGCCTCCACCGGTCTTCTGGCCCACTGTGCGGCGGGGTGCTGCAATCGGGTCCTCACCTTGCTCAGCTTCTCGCCCTCGTGGTGCGGCAGCAGCGTCCGCAGCGACTGGAAGCCCGCGTTGATGCTCTGCATTCGCCGCCGCTCGTTCGAGTTGGCGATCTCCCGCCGCATCCTCTTCTCGTGGTCCATGTGCATGGACGGCGACCCCGCCCGGTCGCTCAGCCTGCAAACAGCAACAACAAAAATGAGCAAAGCGAGTCTTGCGGCTGGCTGGCGGGGCTGGCGGGGTTCGAACCCACACAGCCTCCTCCGCGGCCAAAAGTCGTTTCCCTTTCAACGCCGCTAATCGTCCCCGAGTGGCCCCCGTCTGGCTGCGGTGCGGGGGCCGCGGGGCAGGGGAGGGGGAGAGCATTTTCTCATCGAATTACAGGACGAGGTTTCGTTGTTCGCTCCCAAGGCCAGCAGAGCCGCAGACTGACCCACGCGAGTGGATTCGCCAGGAAACCGACGCGACGCTTTTCCTGGCTGCGCCTATCACTTTCGCCGTCTCTCTCGCACTAGTGGCGCGTCCCCGTTCAGGTGCGAGAGAGAGACGCAGCCTTCGGCGGATCGACATGCCGGCGTTATCAACGCGTTATCTGCGACAGCTGGCACCTTCCTTGTCAAAGCACGCCGCCGGCGCCAGGAAGACTCGAACCCCCACGCCGTGGCCACACCCCGCCACACCAGCCGCCCGGCAGGTAGACAGTTCCGCATGCACCAGAGCCTTGCGGGATTGCCTTCCCGGCACGGGGCTCGTGAACCTTGACTTGAAAGGCTTGACCCGAGCTGTCTCTCTCGCACCCAGGCGGGACGCTTCGTCTCCATCGCAAGTCCCCAGTCTGCCAGCAGAGCGCTTCCCGTCGCTCAGCCCTCTAGCACTCATGGGGCGAGCGACGCAAACGCCTCAACCGACTAGCCTAGTCCGGTCCGAGCGAGCGCACAGCTGTTGGCCTAAACCTGCTCGGCCCAGAACAACGCCCTGCGCTGCCCCGCACCAGCTGCCGACCCACAGCGCCGGGCAGGTGTTCCCCTTAGCTGTCTCTCTCGCACCCCTGCGGGCGCCCCACGAGTGCGAGAGAGACAGAAAGCGCTGCTTCGGAACCGGCCTGCAGCTGACCGCTCCTTGATAACAGACCGCGAGTCAGCTGACGACCTAAACCTGCCGCAGGCCGCCCTGGCTAGGCCTGGCGCTGCACAGTGGCCCGGAGGCGGCCAAATTCCCGAACGCGTGTTGAGCTCCACAGTTGCTAAATGGGACTCGAACCGAGCGTGTGACCCCACCAATGGATTGCTCTCTGAACGGGGAACCCATTGGTGGGGTCACACGTTCGGTTCGAGTTCTGTTTCGCGACTCTGGAGCTCGAAACCCGTCTTGAGTGTTGGCCGCCTCCGCCGGTCTTTCTAGCCCACTGTGCGCAGCGCTGCGGCTGGTCAGCTGACGACGCCGACCGGGCCGCACCCGGCGCCTTGCCGCCGCCACGCCGTCCTAGAAATAGCCTCCGCCGGGCGGACGGCGGACTTTACCTGGGCCGCGGCACGTAAGCCACCGCGGCACGGCACGGCACGTCGCGTCGCCACCGCAGGGCGCAAGTGGAACAAGGTCGCCCCGCGTCGCACGCCATGACCCACCCCAACCCGGCAGGCCGACGGCAGGCGGAAGACGCACAGGAAAAAAACGGCCAAAGTTACCCGCCGTTCCAACAGGCCGTCCCGCTGGGAAAAAAGAGAGGCCTGCTGGGATAAATGGACCATTAGGCGACGCTCGTCAACAACAGGCGCCGATCCCCTAGACGTCTCTCTCGCACCTGGGGCAAACGAGGTCGGCGTTATCTTGGACTTACAGCAGCTCGCGCGCTTTCGGCCTCTCCAAGCGACCAAAACACTGTCTACTCACGTCTCCAGTGTACCCACGCCGCCACGCACGCTGCCAACATCGATTGGCGGGGGAGGGGTGGGCCGTGCGCGTCACGCGCGTGCCGAGGCCCGTCACGCAACCCTACAGTGGCGTGACTGGCGCGGCCGCGGGGCAGGCAGGGGCAGGCAGCGCCGGGTCGAGGTCAAGTGTGCCTAGGGCGCGCTGTGCGGCCTGGGGAGGCAAGCCTGGTGACAAGCGCCTCATTCGCAGTGCAGGCGTAACAGCGCCTTCACCTTCGAGACCGCCTTGGGGTCCGCCTTGGGGTCCACCTTGGGATCCACCTTGGGGTCGCTGGGGATCAGCATGCACTTCACTCCCGGCCGGGTCCCTGGGGGCCGCGCCGCGCCCTGCCGCGCCCTGCCACGCCCCAGCCGAACGGGAGTAGAGCACCGGGGCGTTCACCCGGCCGCCGTGGCGGGGGTGTGGCGGGGCGCGGCGGGCACCCCACCTGGCACGGCGCCCCGACGCCGGCCTGCATACCAGCCAGCACTGCACCCCGCGACGACGGCCGCGGAAAAACCCCGGCGACGCGATGTAAGCCGTGCGCGCCGCGGCCCCGGCCGCTGTCTGGTGCTCGCCGGGTACCCACTGGTGCATACCCGTTCCCCGCAAGGCCGCGCCGGGCCGCTGTGTCAACCAGGGTCGTTCCATAATCCTGCCCTGCTCTTTCTCTCTCCCTCTCGAAACCAGTCTTCCCCCGCGGCTCCTGCGTCGGCCGATCGGCGTCCGAGATCCGCGCACCTCGAAGGCATCCTATTTGACCTTGGCGGCGCGGAAACAGTTAAAGCAACATTGCAAGCGACTGCAGTGTGTACGTCGTAGACGTCGTGCGAGGCGGCTAAGAACCGCTCGGCGCTGTCGGCCTGTCGGAAGCGCCACCTGTCGGGAGAGGCGCGAAGCGCGAAGCGGCGCGTTATGTAAGCCTGTGACGCCCGCCTGCACGCACTCACACACTCACGCACACAGCGGTGAATGTCAATCACTAACGCCGGGGGGACAATTTCCAATCAGACTCGGGGGGAGTCCACTCGGCCTCTCCCTCGCACTCACGGGGCGTGACGTCCGCGTGCGAGAGAGAGAGAGAGAGGCAGGGCGGGACTCTGACCGGACCGGGCCGACAAACGCACAGGAAGCGACGCGGCGTCATGCGGCCGGCGACGCCGAGGCCCCCGAGGACGCGAGGCGCGGCCCGGCGCGGCCAGACGCACAAGGTCGCAACCTCCAGACGGCCGGCCAGTGCATCACCGAGGAGTGGAGGCAAACCGGTGGCATCGTTGGCGTTCGTTCGTTCATTCATACGATACGCGGCGGCGCGGCGGGGCGGGGCGCGGCGGGGCCGCGTGCCGCGGAGCTCATTCAAGCGAAAGGCTAGGCCACGCCGCCGCGCCACGCCACGCCGCCGGCCGCCACAGCGATAGCGAGGCATAGCAAAGCGCGGCAGTGAAGCGAGCGGTGCGCGCGGTGCGGCGATAGCTGTACCAGTGCACCAGGCGGCACGGCACAGCCTGCCAGCATGGCCTGCCCGGCGCCTTCTTGTCGCGGTGTGTCGCGGTGCGTCGCCATGCTGTTCAAGTTGTTGTTGAAGGGACTCTGAGTGACGTCATGCAAGACACGCTGCTTGGCTGGCCCATCGACCGGCCGTCGGCGTGGCCGCGCGGGCCGCGCCCCAGAAGTGCCCCAGCGCGTCGACCCAAATCGGGGCCAGCCAATCCGAGCGCGCCGTGTCCGACTTGGCGCCAAAAGCGCGGCCCCCGATTGGCCGCCTCGGTCCGACGCCACCTGTACAGTGTGGTGGCGGCCCGGCCCGGCCGGGCCAAGCGCGAGGCGCGACCAGATGGGACCAGATGGCGCCAGATGGCGATGGCGCCGCGGCGTCGACCCACCGTCCTCGTCAGCTGATGTGCATCGCGGCACACGTCAGCTGATTCGCGGGCCCGACACCACCACACTGGCAAGCTGGTCTCGACCTAAAAGCGAGCCGCGGCCCCGTCGGCGAACACATCACTCGCCGACTGCGTCGTACCGCCTTGCCGCCGTGCCGTGGGGCCCCCCCCCCGCACGCCAGCCCCATTTTCGAGGCACGCTACGAGCTACGCCGCCACGCCGCCGCGCCGCGCTGTACTCGCTTTGTTTACGTGACGAGCTGGCTGCGCCGCGCCGCCGGGGCGGGGGGCCAAGGCTGGCTCGCCTTCAACCTGCCAAGACAGGGCCTTGCCGCCCATTTCCGAAATAAGTTGATTATACGGCCCGGGGCTTGGAACATGGAACCCCACCGCCGCGCCGCCACGTCACCGACGGCCACGCCGCCACGCCCTCCGCTCCGCTTTGGCGCCAAAACCAGAGCGCGCCAAGCAAACGACCCGCCAAAACAAAAGGCCGACCAAAATAACGCGTAATGAGGCTGGCCGGGTCGCCGAGCGGGTCGCCCACCACGTCAACGTATCTGTAACGGAGAGCCCTTCGCCAGCACGTGGGCGTGGGTCGTGGGTCCGGCCCACTCACTCAATCCGGCGACAGGGGAAAGCCCGCTCGCCTCGCACTACGTGCGGCGCCTACATGCCCCCCGACACGGACGGCACTTGGGTCTCGGCGGCGCGAGCCTAGACGAGGCCCTGACCGACATGACGCACGAGTCCGCGCGCCTTCCAGGCCTTCCAGGACCCAGGGGGTGACTCACGGTCCGCCTCTCTCGCGCCCCTGCGCGGCCTGACGGAGCCTGACGCGGCGGCCTGCGGCCCGCGAGTGCGAGAGAGGCAGCGCGATGAAATGACTGTTCGGAAGCCGCCCCGGCTCTGAGTCACTGCGACGCGGCGTTACGCGGCGCCGCCCGCCTGGGTGCTGGCTGAGCTGGCTGTCCTATCGGACGACCCAACCCGAGCCAGGATGTCGGCCAGGAGCGCGGCTTGCGACACCCCGGTGTACGGAGAAATCCGCGGCGACGGATAAGCGAACCGACAAATAAACCCTTTCGATACATCGATCGAGAGAGTTCCAGTGCGTGCCGTGTGGCGTGCGCCTTCGCGGGGAGGACAAGTTGCAGTGCAGGACCGGCCGCCCGTTTTCTCCGCGTCGCGACTCCGCCGCTGGAGCTCTGCACCGTACATGGAAACGTGTCCCGTGCACTCTCTACCCTGCTGCTGGCGCTGCGGCGCTGCGCACCTGCGGACAGCTGACCGGCCCAGCTGCGCACCTGGTGGCGGAGTGGCCGAGGGCCTGGCGCCCACCTGTCACAGCGCGGCGCCCCGCTCTGGCCGCTCTGGCCGCCCGACCCTACTGCCAGTTTTAAAACCGATACAGCGGCCACGGCGGGCACTGGCACCGCGAGGCGCCCCACAGTGGGCCAGAAGGCCGGTGGAGGCGGCTTAAATTCTAGAAGCGTTTAGAGCGCCAGAGTCGCTATGCAGGACTCGAACCGGACGTGTGACCCCACCACTCTCCGAACGAGGAATCCATTGGTGGGGTCACAATTTCGGTTCGAGTCCCATTTAGCAACTCTGGAGCTCGGAGCTCAAAACGCGTCTAGAGTTTTGGACTTTTTCACCGGTCTTCTGGCCCACTGTGCGCCCATCTGGCGCCCCTTCCCCTTTCCCGCGGACTCGAATTGAACGTCAACATCCCTGCCATAATCCCCAGGCCGGCGAGCCCCCTCCCCCCAGCTGCGTCTGTTTATCTTCGCCGTCGCAGCTGAGCAGCTGCCAGCCACCAGTCCCCCCCCCCTTTTCCTCCGCCGGAAACGCCCCTGCCTGTGCGAATTTGGCGCACTAGCTCGCCACAGCCGCGTGGGCAAAGGCGTCCGCCCGACCGCGCGGTCCGCGCCCACGTCCAGGTTCACTGGCCGCGGGTTCGAGCCCCGGCCCCGCCGTCGCGTTTTCAGCGACCGAGTGACCTGTCAGCGGAGTCAGCTCGCTCTCGCTGATAAGGGCCCTAACCTACGACACCGCCGCCTGCTCCGCTGGCCCCGCTCTTCGTTATCGCAACAACAATACCGCCCCAATTCGCTGAGCACGCAATACATAATTTGTTTCGCGCCCGGGCAGAGCCTCCGCGCCAATCCGCGGCCGCCGCAGCGCCGATTTTCCTCCTGGCCAATGGCTTATCGGGGCCGCCGGGCCGCCACGGCCAGCAGCACAGCTGTTCCCAAGAAGTCGTGAGATCGCTGTCTCTCTCGCACCCCTACGGACGCCCCAGGCGTGCGACAGAGACAGAGCGGCGGCGGGCCGAGTATGAATCCTCGTCGCCTTCCTGTCCGAGTCACGTGACGCGGGAGCCGCGGGACGCGACGGCGCCAGTGTGTCGCCAGTGATGTGGGCCGAACGGCGTACAGCACGGCGAGCACGGCGACGTTCCCACCGCCGGGTTGGATTGCACAAGTTGCGCGGCTGGCCGTCGGCTGTCACAGCACTGCGGCCTAGGACGGCCTAGGGGAAGGGGGTGCGCGTAAACGACCTGCACATCAGCTGACTGGCGGTGCCGGCAGCGCGGTGGTTCCCCTGGTTCCCCGGCGTGGCGGCGAAGGGCGTCGCCTGCCCGGCCGAGGCAGGCCGAGGGCACACCGAGGGACTGGCCGCCACCTGTTTCTGTTACAGCCGAGTGCTTACGTCAAGCGGCCCCAAGGCCCGAAATAACAGCGCGGCACAGCGCGGCCGGCCGGCCTCTCTGGGGCGTACGGCGCAGGGCCCGCCGGCCCACTGGCCACCAGGCACCGCCCCGCCCCACCCCGCGTGGCGCCCCGCCCGGTCAGCTGAACAGGCCGCGCCATAGACCGACGCGCGAAGAGACGCCGCGAGGTGATGAAACCCGGCGGGCCTTTACATCAGGTGACGTGCCAACGGGGCCAGCCCGGGTGCCCGCCAAAGGCACAGCCTGGGCACAACGGGCGCAGCCCAACGAGAGCCTCAACACGCACAGAGTCGCGTTACGCACAAAGTTCGACGCCACGACGCCCCACCCCGCAGCGACGCCGCGACGCAGCGCACCTGAGTCCGCAAGGAATCCCTGCCGCGCCGTGGCTGGCCGTGGCCACGCCCCGACGGCGCCAGCGCGCCACCGCGGGGACCTGCCGGGCCGGCGAAGCGGCGAAGCCCGAGGGAATACGACTCGCCATTCAAAGCCGAGATATGCCGCGCCGCGCCATGCCTCGGCATTCGGATGAGTCACAGGGCCGGGCCGGGCCGCCAGGCATGCTCGGCCAGCTGATTCAGCAAGGGGAATACGCCCTGCTCGCCCTGCTCCCGGCAGTCCTGCTGCTGGACCTACATCAAGTCGGTGCAAAATTCATCCGGGTGGCCGCGCCGCGCCGCGCAAGGGCGGGGCACGGCGAGGCGAACGGGAGGGCTGCTCTTGACTCGCCGGCGAGCAGTGCCCCGCGCCGCCCGCCCCACCCCCGCCAGCGGCCAGCCATGGGCAGGCCATGGGCCAGCCCGCCACCGCGGCCCGCCAGGGTGAGCCAGCAGAAGCTGAGGCAGCAAGCAGCACCGGCGGCTTGGCCCGGCTTGGCCGGTGTGTGCCGGCCGACCGGCGAGGCCAGGCGAGGCGCGCTTGGGCTGGTTCGCCCTGGCTAGGGCCGCCGCCCCGCCGCCTTGCGCCGCCTCGTCTCCATGTGACTGGCAACAGCTGACGCCGCGCGGCGAGGCGGCGCGCTGGGCCGGGTTGTCACGGCGTCGCCGGCGTCCTGGATACCTACCCGTCGTACGACTCCATGGCCTCGTCCGGCATCATCACGTCCAGGTCGGCACTATGCACTGGCTGCACTCGATGCACACACACTGCTGCACTCGGCCACGCGCTGGCACCACACGCACGCACGCGACGTAGACGTACTCTCGGGGCCGGCTGCCGCACTACTGGCTGGCTGGGCTGGCTGGCTGCTGGCTTGGGTTGGGCGGCCGCGCCGCGCGCCGAGCCGCAGGCAGGCCGTAGCGTCAGCAGCGTCCCGCCCAACGGCACGGCGCGGCTCGCCACGGCCCGGTGGTGCGCGGCCATCGCGCCGTACGCCGCACCGCGTCCCGACCCGCGCGGCCCGGGCCCGGCAAGCAGGCGAGGACCCCGCGCCACATGGCTGCGCTCGCCACGGCCCGGCGTGCCGGCGGGGCGCGGTGGGCGCGGCAAGCGTCGCGTCTCTCGTCGCGGTCCCCACGCCGCACCGCGCCCCACGGTGCCGGTGGGACGGCGGGACGGGACGGGACGCCCTGGCTGAACGCGCGATGCGGCGCAGCGCGGCGGGAGCAGCACCATTCATCGGCAAGGCGGCCACGGCTGCGCCGTGCTGCGCCAGGCGGCAGGACGCACCGCGCTCCGCCGCGGCCCCCGTGCCCCGCGAGCCTCCCTTGGCGTTTGGCGGGGCGTTCAGCTGCCTTCCGCCCCTGCCTCCATTTCGCGCTGCTTCCGACCTGCTTGCTCTGCATGCAGGCACGGAGGGCTGGCCAGCGACCAATCCCCGCGCGGACCACATGGCCTAGCCGCGGCGTGCGCGGTGCAGCAGAACAACACCGTGATGCACACCAGCTAACAGCTGAGTCGACACCCGGCTGCAGCTGCCAAAGTGCGGTGGCCCGATGGCCGGACGGTGCCCACGGATCCCAATCGGTACTCGGTACCAGCGGGTACCCGTCGCGGTGCTGGTCGCGCCGTTCGGGGGACAACAACGCCACATGGGAACCGCAATGGCAACACAGACAGTGCTGGGGAATGGAGATGGCGATAGGGCCCACTTAGTCACGGGGTCAATGCAGCGCGCGAGGTCAATCCACGCCGCGCTCTGCCCGGACTCAAAATTTTAATTCACAAACTAAAAAGATAAAAAATGCGACGGCGTTTAGCGACGTTCGTCGGCCCGGCGAACAAGTAGTTTAAGTGCTGCTCGTGCTCTGCCCGAGTGTGTCGTGAATTTGGTATGAATCCCCCACCCTTGCAATGTCGTGTACGACGTGGACCTGTAGACCCCGACGTGAGTGAAGGAATGGGAAATATGATGCAGCCCATTTTGAAATAAATCCAACAAAAAAACAAAATATACGGAAACATTTTCTTGGACTGACTTCCTCAGTGTTAAAAAAGTTTTCACTGGGGAAAGCCTGACATGTTTTTAATTTTTTAAATATCCAGCATTATCAGCGAAGCATCAAAACATGGGAGTAAATGGGATTTTTAAGAAAACTGACAAAGGTTGGAGCTCAAAATGTAATGAGAAGCCTCAACCCCTACCTGACGGAACTGACGTGGACCTTCGTACTGGCCTAAATCATGTTTGTCTTGAAATAAACCAATTGGCCGTCGACAGTAGATAAGCTTGGCCATGACCTAATGGCATCCTACTCATGCAAAGAATGACATTCCGTCCTCAGTACACACACACACGACAGGACTCCCATTATCAGCAAGATATCAACGGGACCATTCAAGAAATTGTATCAATCTGCTGTATTTGTCTCTAGATGGATGATAGAAAGCGTGCTAAAAATAATACAAGTGGGTGAGTTAGCACAACTTTACAATCAACCAAATTTAGAAAGCTTCGGACCAACTGGTCTTCCCACTTTCCTAAGCAAAAACCAAGTAGTTCAAAAAAAAATTGTATCTACTTTCAATCAATTCAAAATCAATTTAAATTCCAGCTATCGGTTACTGTTAAACAGAGTCAAAATGAAATTGCCAGACAAGTTTTCAACAAAATTTCATTCCATTCCTCACTGCCAAGCTCGGAATTTCTCCGATGCGACAGAAGAACAACACAAACGGACCCTCAATCGAACTCAGGGCGATAGAACCTCTGTCCTTGAGACCATTTATCAGAGGTTCAACCAACCCGTCGAGATCAGCTGAGGCATTCAAAACAAAACCCAGTATAGGTTAGGAGCGGGGGCGCGGAGGGGACGCCATGCGGCCGAGGGGGCCGAGCGCCGAGCCAAGCGACGCCATCACCGAAAAGCCCCAACCAAGCCCCGCGCTCCAAAACCGAAACGACCAAGCAAATGTTTCGTTCCGGGCCAAGGAAAATATTCCGGAACAAAACTAATGCCATAAGAAATATTTGAAAACACTCAAAACGCGGAGGCGGCCGCTACTACACAGGTCCCGACACAAGTTCACATCAGCTGAGAGCATTATTCACTCCACTCCATGGCAACGGGCAAGGCCCTTCTGGAAACATCCACGACCGAAAAGAAAGACAAACGCCAACAAGCGGGCGTGGCGATCCGACAATGCAGGCTGTCTTTTATTTCAGAGCGAAGACGCTGAAATCGGAGCGGGGAGAAGCAGGGCAAAAACTGTCCGAACAGGCCGAAAACTGAAACTGAATAACACGACGCCTCGCCTCCGTGGCGTCCAAGTCCACCAGGCATCCGCCATCGCGCTGGGAGGGCGGGGGTACGCCACGGGGCACGCCGCGCAGGCAGGCCGTGGGGCTGGGGCGGCAGGGCGGCGCGGAGGCCGAGGGGCCCAACGGCCAACGACGCCCCCCGCGCACCCCGCGGCCGTTCGAACACTTCAACCCCAGCCCTGGCCGGCCTGGAAATGAGCGAACGGCGAGGACGCCTGCAGCTGCTTGCAGCTGCCTGCAGCATGGCCGCGACATCAGCTGACGGTGCCGGCCGCGCCGCGTAGCCGCGTCGCGTCGTCGCGTCGTGGGACGGGGCATCGCCGTCTCACTCGCACACCGCCCGGCTGCCCGGCAGTGCGAGAGAGACGGCGCTACTCCGCGGCGTGGCGCCGCCGTCGCGGGCAGCGCTTATCAGCTGACGGCTCCAGTCCGCCACGCGACACAAAATTTTGGAAAAAAAATTGAAATTTTGAAACAGAGACTGGCTACGCGTCGGCCCGCCACGGACCTGGTCGGGCCGGCCCAGCCCGCCCTACCAACCCACCCCGTCTCACTGCGTAGCGGCTAGCGTACCGTACCTGCCCACATCCTCCTGGTCGCCAGAATCGAAGTCGTCGCCGCTCATCTTCCTCTCCTCGCTGAGGCTGCGGTAGGCCGCGGCCATGGCTCCAAGTCTTCTCGCTGGACGAATCCGGCACGCGTCGGACACGCGGGGCGCCGAAAGGCGAAAAACGGCAGTCGGATTCGACGGAAAACGCTCCCGCGATCCAAAACAGCGCGCGCTCACTCGGCCCACGCCTAGCCCTCTCACCACGCTGTGTTTTGTAATGGCGAGCTTTGGCGGGAAACAGCTGAAGGGTTGCACAACGTGAGCCAATATTCGTGCGCGCCGTGGTCAATGAGAAGACCACGTGTGGCGCCGCGGCGGCCGCGTCTCACGCCCAAAGTGTCGGAAATTAAATTTCCCAGGCGGAAGCGGCGCGTTTTCCGGGAAACTGCGTTTCGTCTCGCGATTTCCGCCTCGGCGCGCGCGGACTACTTGACGCCGCGCTGCTGCGACGCCGCTAGACGCCGCCCGCGGAGGCCGCCGCCGTGGCTTGGGTCAGCGTCCCAGCTGGGCGGCCTGGGCGCGCGGAGGAGAATCTGGAGTCGATCCGCGCGCCACGCCGCCTGCGCCGCGCCTTGCCGAGCCACCGACGCACGACTTGCACTCCAACTTGTCGCTGTCGGCGAGCTGGGGCTCGGCGCGGTGTGCGTTGCGGGCAAACAGACTCCCCGGCGGGGATTTTGCCTTTCAGTGGCGCCGCATCGAGAGCTGCGTCGCAGAACGATGCCGCTACGCCCCGCCACTGCCTGGGCGGCCTGGGCCTGGCATCATTGAACCGGCGCCACCGCCTCATTTATTGACCCAAACACGGCAGCAGCGGCAGCGCGGCGGGCCTGGAAGGCCTGGAACCAGGGGCGGCCCAGAGGCTGCGACCACCAGACGGGGTGGCACGCACCACTCACCGCGGGCAAGGCTGGAGGGCTGCAAGGCTTGCGTCCATTCAATCGGCATGGCTTTTGCTAGGCCGACGCCGACGCGCAATGGCGGCGCCACCTGCCGGCGATGCACTCAACTTCGAAGTCGCCTTTGACTTCCAAGTTTTCCCCCGATCACCTCTTGAAAATCTTCAAGGAGATGGGAATATAGATACAGGTCAGCTTCAAACCACAAATCATACTTACCTGATCGCCGATGATTGATTTTCAAATTGACTGAAATTCAAATTAGACTTCATTTTCAGCATCCAAGAAAACCTCCGTTGCAGGACTTAAAAATAAACAGCTTTGTGGGATTGGTGCTTTAACAAGTCACACACTAATGCCAATGAGGTACAACAACACAAAAACTGACCACAGGGATTTCACTTTATTTAATTTTAAATAAGGGTATAATAGTTACTTGGTTCCTGACTGCAGTCTTAATTCTGTGTAGATTGTAAGATTTTGCTAACAGAGCAAAGAGAGATTGCTCCAGAAACAATGCTTAGAGCAGATACAGACCACACATGATTTTGAAGACCTCTGCACCTCATCAGCAATCTACCAGGTAAGTAGTTCTCCCAACAGTGTAGGGATACAATGACAACAATGAATAACAGCAAAGACAGTTCTTATGCCATCTTTGACAAAGCATCGCAATCAGCAACATTGCTCAGGGAACTAAGCTGGGAACTTGCACAAGGGCTGAAATTCATGATCACTCTGGGGATCAGAGACAAGAAATCTCAAAAAAAGTAGAAAAAAAATGGCCGCATGAAAATATTTTTTTAAAAAACTATACTGTAATCACACATAAAAACTACCATTCTTCTACGATTAACCATGATTTATGAGTTGAAACAAAAAAAGACCCTAGTGCAAGATCAAGTTGATTAATCTTAAGCACAATAGAAATAAAAAATAAATATTTACATAGGGTACAATAATCCTTGGAGACACTGTAAAAATACAGGTATACCAAACACTAAGGACCACACGTTTCCAAGATCATACAGAAAAACAAGTCAGTGCACCTGCAACCAGCGATTGCATCAGCAGTTGAAAAAAAATTACAAGGGAGGAGTTGATAAGGCTGGTGTACACTTATTCAGTAAAAACATATTTTTTTTTTAAATGATAGAGTGACTTGCAGGTATCCTAGTCTCATGTAATAAAACTATGCTGCAACACTAACAAAAAGAAAAAGTGTCAATTTGGCTTGGAATTTCATTTCCAAATAATTGAATGAAATTGGTAAAATACATTTTACAAAATTACAGTGTTGCTGAAAGGACAGCGAGTAAGAAAATAATCAAGTCATATTCACTTAATTCACAGCCAAGGAATGCCTACATTAGAGATTAGAGCTATGCATACATTTACAGGCATGCCAACAACTTCCCTCCACATATTTGGATTGAACCTACTTTATGCAACAACACAAAACAGAATGATATTTCTATTATAATTGCCCTGAAATTCCTCAACAAACGACATGTGGATGTCCTTAAATAACAATAAATATCAGTGACTGAATGTAAACAAAATCTAATAAGGCGATTAAAAAAGAAGTCTTATGGTGATTGCTTTCAGTTGCATGAATATGAAATTATGTACAGACGGTAATGAGTAATATACAAACATTAATAATGCATTATTATCAAAAAGGCGACAGATACCCCTGAGATGGTCATTAGCCTATAAAAAGATAAATAAATTCAACAGCTACTTCAAAGATGAACAGTCCTACGTGATTCAACAAAATAGGGAGTTGCTTTGGCAGATTCAACACAGACACTAACTTCACACTGCAAAACACAAATGATATGCCTCATCAACCAAACAAATGACAGCTCAGTTGGGATGGACTAAAGCTAACTTGGGTTTCAATGACAGGAAAAATAAAAACGGCATTTAATCCAACCACTAAACATACTTCCAAAATCATAGAAGGTGTACACGTAACCGTGATTGTGTTGCTTGACAACTTCCACTCATAAAACCTATAGAAAATAATTTTACAGTAGCTAAGAAGCCTTTGCTTTAGGAAAAGAGAGATGTAGCTTAGTAGGAGATTTACCTCACAGCACAATTTAAGGTAGCAGATAGCATATTATGACTTTAGAAGTACATGACTAAGTGCAACAACTAAACTTAGCATTCATAAGTTATCAAACTATAGAGTACTCAACAAATCGGTAGTAAAAATATACATTTTTCACTTTTTTTTCAACCAAAATAAGAGAAAAAAAATGCTGATTACACAATGACCACCAGGATTTAAAGAGTCAGAGACCAATTTAATTATCAGAGTATGGCCATGATAACTCCTCACATGTAAAACCATTTGAAATTCTGCTACACACTACATTCAAAAAGTTTAAAACACACTTTTTGAAACAGTACACCATGAAATGGTGAAGGCAAAGGGAAACCATGTCTCTTGACCAATTCACTTCAAAATTCTCAGAACTGTCATCAATAAATAAAAATGCCTGTTTAACAGGGCTGTATTATGCAAGAGCAGCTTGAGGACAGCCGGGGTAAGGATAGAACTTCTCACCCCGGCAAATTGATCCTAGAGAAGTTTCTTGTAGCCTGCTTTGGCTCGCTCCTGGGCAGGGTTAACCTTAATACGCAGCTGCTGGATTAGATCAGATATTTTCAGGGAAGGCCCCACTTTCATTCCAGACAAACCCATGACCTCTTCTTTGGTGAGATTGAGCAAAGCTTTACCATTTATATTCTGTATACGGAATAGGGAAAATTCAACATTAAGTTAAGTAAAATAAAGCAGACAAACAGTACTGATTCTCAAAAAATGAATGTACCTTTCTGGCGAAATTGTCACAATAGGCTGCACAATCGTTTACTTTCAAAAAGTGAGCAACATCATCAACATCCCAATCATTGGGATTAAGATCTCCAAGTGAAGCACTACTGTTATCCACAAGGCGAGGAATCACTTTGGAACCTGAGACAACTGCCTGTGAGAACAGAGAGATCATTGTTATTGTTTATGCAAAACTCTTACAATGACTACAAAAGCTTCATGAAGACTTACATTGGAGGAAAGTATTTGGTGTTTATCTTCCATTTCCACTGATAGGGGATCACAGAATCCCTCATGAGACATACCTTGATCACTGCCCGTGTCTGTAATACACAATGTGAAAAGTAAATATAATTTGCTAACATTTTCTATAATGCTAAAATGTTTGTAACCTCACTCTACAAGATGCAGAGTAGAAAACATGGGTTGTTAATGAAACGTTCAATGCATTCCTCAAATATAACCAAACCCAGGACCAATGGGGTATTTTTTCTTTACCAAAAGGAGCGTCTGATTGGCATTGGCATCCCACGTTACATAAGAGAAAGCAGAACTTTGATTGAGCTCTAGAGATACTACATGAAAAGGCAAGAAAATAGAAGAAAAACACAAACCTGAAAGGGAGTCAACTTGCATTAACATGGGAACTGCTGCATCACCCATGGCAGGGACCTGCACAGCTGTTAAAGTACCACCAGGACTCTTTTTCATACCCGGACGCCGCTTGGGCATGGCTCTACGACCTCGCCTTCCACGAACTCCACGCTGTGTCCGTCCTACATCACAGAACCAAGAGCCCATGCCAGTTAGATAACACCACACCATCTTCCAGAAACCATTTTCAAAAAGAAAAGAGGTAAGAGAACTCAATTTTGAAAAGGGAAGGTAAAGCAGATAGAAGGTTTAACTACTTTGAGTTTTTATACATGCCACTTTGCAGCTTCACCAAGATTTCCCGCTCCAGAGGGCAGTAAGAAAATACCAAAATTAAAAGAGAAAAACATAAAAGCTGACTCACCTGCATTGGGATTGACTTTAGGAGGTGATATTACTCTGGGTCCTTCCAGCTTGTGTGACACAAGTTGACACCAACCAACAGGATATAGATCTGGGCTACTGCAGTCCAACCATTGGTCATATTCAACCTCCCAACCATTAAAATGGACCCTAAGAAGACGCCCAACAACGCGAGATATTGTTGCCACACACACAAGTCTAGGGTCCATGATGTCTGTTGCTTCAAGGTGCATATCTTGGCAAAATCCATGATTAGGTACCTCCCACTGCAAATAATTTCAGTATTTATTGAAAAATATAATTAAGCATAAAAATACATGATTTAGACTAGGTGGTAGAATAAGAAATACCTGTTTGAACAAAAACGAAGGAGCAGCCAAAGACTGAGTTTCTTGAAGATAAGCATTCCAGTTGAAGGCTCCAATTTCAAACCCCTTGGGTGGAGTCAAAGTGATATTGTTTGCTTCACAGAAACCAGGTGCAAAAATGCATGCTGATGTTTGATGATAGCAAAACCAGTCAGAGCAATTTATATCAGCATCATAGGTTTCAATTCGAATCATCAGATAGCCTTCATTCAGTACCTAAGAAATGATAATGAAAAACAAAATCACTGTTGATAAAGTTCTACAGAAAATTCACATGCTTCAAACTTTACAGCCCTGCAACAGGTCTCACCTTCATGACGGTGGCCACACAGATTGATGACAAGTTTAAAGGGTCTATTGCTTCAACTTTCATTCCTTCAACAAAACCGGTCTGCTTATTTGTAGCTAGTTGTGAAACTATTTGGTTGAATTGTTGCTTCTGTCGCATTTGAAGGGGGAACAAGTTCTCAGTAGCATCATCTTCATCCCACACCCCAGATAAACACCTATCTAAATATTCTGGTGGAGCATCAATTTCATGGCCCACTCTGTGAGCCCAGCCAACAGGATGCATAAGGCTTGAATCTTCATGACACCAGAACCCATTGTCATCATCATCTGTTTCATAGTATCTGACATGTATTCTCTTTCCGATTATTTTCTCAATGGTTGCTACTTTGACTTGAGATATTCTGTTCTTGTCCACAACTTCAACATTAAGACCACACCTAAACCTTGACTTCAGGCTTTCATGTACTTTGTTATAAAATGTTGATGGAAGGGTGCGAGCACCTGTGAGACGCTTGACCAAGAAATCTTTCCAGTCAGTATATTTATGTTCAACAGCTGAAATTAAGAGAGAGCAACGATGAAAATTAGGTCAAGTTCAAGATACCAAGTGCACAGAGAAAAAATATCAAAGCTTACTTTTGGGTGGGATAAGAGGACGACCACGAATAGCGCACCATCCAACATGATGAACAATTGAAGAACACAAATTCACCCAGAAATCTTTACTGCTATTTTGGCCAAATCCTTCATAGCGTAATAAAGCTTTGTAACCTTGGGGGGAAAAAATGGAGCTGTGTTGAACTACGGTTAAATTTGAAGGGAAAATTAAAGGGATGCATTATTACAGACCTTGAATTTTCAGTACAGTGGCCACCCAAAAGGAGTCAGGGAAGTCCTCTGAGAAGTTGTCACAGTCTGTATTTTGTACCTCCACTTTCATTCCCACTGTTATGTTGTCCCAGTTATCAGCCATTGGTGCCTAATAATCAAATGTACAAAATAAAATTAATGAAGCTTAAACAGACAAGCCCAAGTGACATAGTAGGATGACTAAAATGAACATACATGCTGAAAGCAGGACACAGGTGCTGCTACGAATGCAGGATCATTAAGAGAAGAATCCCACTCAAAGGTTCCTGCCAAATCAGGACAGCTTTTTTTGTCAGGCGGGAAAATAGGCTCATCCAATTGCAATGGAGGCAAGGGAGAAAAGGCAGGGTAAGGTCTAGCTGGAGTACTTGATGACAACGAATCTTCACTTTTAGAGTCCGAACTATTCCAAGTCTTCTGCTCCATCTGACCATCATCCTCTTGCTGTCCCTGCATGGTCTCACACTGCATGGGTACCTGAGGAACAACCTCCATCTGTGCCTGCATCACCTGCATCTGTGCTGCCATTGGCATGTTCATCTGCAGGTGAGACATGTCCACCTGGGGCTGCATTTGCATCGAAAGCTGCAACTGTGGGTCCATTTGCGATATCCCGAGCGGCAATTGCTGCATTTGCTGCATTTGAGCCTGCATCGGCTGCATTTGCAAAGGAACTTGCGGCTGCAAACCATTGGCCAACATCTGGGGAGGTATGCCTTGAATCTGCTGAGGGATTTGGCCTGGCATTTGGCCTGGGATCTGGCCAGGCATTTGCATCTGAGGCATCAGCACTTGCATTTGCTGCTGAATTTGCATTTGTGGTTGCATTTGCGGTTGCATTTGCAATTGCTGTAGCTGGACCGGTTGAACTTGCTGAACCTGCTGAACTTGCTGAGGGATGGGAGACTGAACAACTTGCTGCACTTGGTTGCTCACTGGTTCCTGCTTTATCTCAACATTTTCTTTCAGTGGCGCTGCATTTTCTCCTCTAGAGCAAGCAAGGCTACAAAATCGCCTCTCTTTGGTGTAGAAGGCATGCTTCACTCCAATAGCACCACAGTTTTGACAGACAGCTAAAAAAGACACAACAACAAATATTGCAGCATGTTATGATTCTGAGATTCTTAAGTATCAAGCTAAAAAGAAGCTCATTTATATGGCAACATACCCATCCCATCTTTCTGAATAGGAATCACACTGGGATCAGTGTCACGTTGGTATGCTATAGGGGTTTTTAGCTTCAGGCCAGGGTGCTTTACCGGACGAATCTTCTTGGTGTTTCCTTGCTGCGAGGCCTGAGCTGGAGATGCCACCTTGGTCCCTTCTTCACCAGCAAACGATTCATACTCATCAAGACCAATGAAGTTTTCCATGCCCTGCAATTCAATGAAATCATTAAGGCAAGGGTAGATGTGAAAGAAAGTACAGAATAACTTCTATAATGAAAATACACACAAGTTGTGGTCTCATATCCTCCAAAGACTGCAAGGACTGTGAGGAATCATTGTAGTACGTCCCATCAGCTTGCTGTGTGAACATGTGCTCGGAGTCTGGTTGTAGTAACATGTCATTCGAACCCATCCACACTAGGCCCAGATCTGAAATCAAGAAGAATAATTGAGCGTTGGAGTTAACGGTAACCGACAATGAAGCAATTGTTGCATTATTAACATAGACACAAAAAATTAATAATCTACAAGTCAAAATGTAGTCTGTCTTGAATTATGAGGCTCAAAATGACAGATCATGAAACCAAGATAATAATTAAAACTTCACAAGGTCTTGGTGAACTCAAAGAATGTACAAAAAGAGTCAGAGTTGTAACACAGGGCACCGTTCAAAAGATTACCTAACGATTAACATCATTACAATGAGTGGAGACTCTTTTCACCTTGAACGCCTAAGGGTCAAAATTTGAGAACAATAGACAAGAGAAATGAGTGCCAAGATTCAGAACGCAAACTGAACAGAATTCGACAATAGAGTGACAACATCGAGTGCAAGAGGACCGAATTTGAATGAGCCAGGAATGGAGCCAGCCCCAACAACAAAGCCCAGGGTAGGTTATCGCGGTTAGGAGCGATCGTCGCACTCTAGTCTGCGGCGTAACATGAGTCGGCAATCACCGCGGCTGTCGGCCTAGGCCCGCCCGTGCCGAGAGATTAGCAAGCGAATCGGCACAAGCCAGGACAAATCTCGGAGGACAAATACGAGCTGAAAACAAAACAGAAGCCTAGGCTCGGCTAGACGAAGACGGTACAGCGATGCATTCAAACGTGTACTCACCATTGGTGGCCATGTCCATCGTTTCCAAATTATTTACAAAGCCGTCGCGGAATAAAAATCGTACAAAATAATATAAACACTTCAATTTCAAACCTAGATTAACAACGTATTAGGCATTTCCAGCACAAACACAACCTCTTCATGTCCCTTTCTTTAGTGAATCTGAATTTGCTTTTGAAGTTAACTGCCTTCAGCAATCGACTGATCGATCTCGAAAAAGAGTGCATGTCGCAAACTGTAAAAAGTCTAAATTTTCATATTTCTCTAGCTTTTTACGGCTAATCTGAAAACAAAAACTTAAAAACTAAGTACATACTACTTTTCAAATAATTTTATTGTATATTTTCATAATTCTGCTCAAATTTTGTTCAAATTTTTGTTTGACTTTATCTTTAAGAGGTGGCAGACTGGGATCCTGTCAACGATTTCAAGCGGCTACTTTGAAGGCCGGGAAGTTAAACGTCCGTCAGGCACAACGAGTATTGTCAGTGTCAGTGTCACTTGAAGTGTCAAGTGTCATTTTGATTTGACAGCTTGTCTTTTCTCATCATCATGCTAATATTTTTTCGAAAATGGGCCATCCTTGTGTGTATTTCGGTGTTTATTTCCCTTCGGATCCTAGAATCTGTGTTTTCAGGTTAGAGCCTTTTCTCAGTTTTGCTGTTTCTTGTAATTTTATCTCAATTGTCAATGGTTCAAAGTTTCCCTTTTTCAATAATTTTGTTTTTCAAGTTGAGTCAAGATGTATTGTTAAAAAATATCATGTCGAACTAACCAAGTCCCAACAGGTCCTGCAGGTGAAAAGAGTCTACTTGTTGTCGGAATTTTATCTGCTCAGAACAATTTTGCTGCAAGATCAAGCATTAGAAAAACATGGAAAACTCTGCTTAACAAGACAAATCACAAGTTTTACTTCATTGTTGGTAGTGAATTTTGTCCCATTCATCCCGTTGATCGCAAATCCGACTTAACATGTGAATCGCTTGAGCTGCCTTCAGGTAAGTGTATATGTTGCTATAATTTATTTATTTGTAGCTGTAATGTCTTATCTTGTCTGTCTATTTCAGATAAACAATATGCTGATTCTATATGGACGCCTGAGATCTCTGCCGAAAGCTCAAGAATCACAGGTGCCACTGTTACCTCTTTCACTTTCCATGTGAATTTCCCAGTTGTTGTGCAGCGATTTCGTGTTTGGATGGGACTACTTCAGACGTTTTCTTCACTTACAATTAACTTGAAGAATGCAAGGACTGGTACTTTGATCTCTTCCGCTTCATTTAAACAGCCAGCTTCCACTAATATGACGTGGGTTGAGGTAGAATCTAAACCATTTTTATTACCAAAATCATTTGATGCTGAATTGCAACTTGTTGCTGAAAATTCAACAGTTGCTGACCAAACAATTCCATCGTGCTATGGCCATTCTTCTTGGTTCAATTTTAGTGAAGCGATTGAATTTACTACACAGTATAGTGTAGAAAGAGGATGGTCTAACTTTAATGAAGAAACGTGCTCTCCAATATCGGTTCTTTTGAAAATCCATGGTAAGTTTTGACCATGTGCTGTTTGTTTTATCTTCTAATTATTTTTTCATATAGTCTAACTTCCTATTACCGGTAAATGCTTCATGGTAGTGAAATTTTTTCAGATTTGGAAACTGTTATGGCTAAGAAGCAAACTCGTAGTGAGGATTGGGATAAGCAGATCAAATTTCAGTCAAAGAGACTGAGTGATGAAGCATCCATCGAACAAGATATTTTATTTGTAGACGTTGTAGATGTCTATAGAAATATTCCAGACAAGCTTCTTAATTTTTATGTGTGGTAAGCTACAGTACTTTCAAAAATGTGTTTGTTTATTAAATTGTTATGTTTGGGCCCAGTCAATATCGCTTTCACAAATTGTCTTACAGGGTCCACAATAACTTACATTTCTCATTTTTGCTTAAAGCAGATGATGATACATTCTTAAATGTACCCTTAATTGAGAAATACTTGAAATTTATCGAAAAAGTTGAGGAGAAATCAGGTGCACTGTCTGAAATGTGGTGGTGGGGAAGATTACGTCATGGCCTGCCTGTTGAACGTCATGGTAAATGGCAGGAACTTCTATATGCTGCACCAGTGTACCCCCCATTCTTGTGTGGCGCTAGCTATGTACTGAATGAAAATGTTGTTAAATTTCTTTGTAAGTCTATTTTGGTGCCTTTTGACCGGATAAATTTCAAGGTTTTTGTTGATGTATAATCTCTTCTTTTCCATTCTATTCCAGCAACCAATTCAAGGTGGCTTCATCGATATCAAGGTGAAGATACTTCTCTTGGGATCTGGTTGTCCAGTGTTCATCCGAAAATTCCCAAAAACGCAACTTGCCACTGGGTGTGTGGAAGTGAGTGTGACAAGTCCACCTGTAACCGAGGACAAATCTCTGCAGATGATATGTTAAAAGTATGGCATCAATTCCAGAAAACACAGAGCTTGTGCTGAGAGGCGACAAGCCAGGTGAGCCACATCATTGCCATCATTAAGTTTCTCTGTTTCTTGCATTGTCCCCAGAGGCACAGTCTTATGTAGGAATGCAAATAAAGGTAGTTAAAATAAGTAAAAAACTCAGTTGAAAAAGATTTTTAATAATTTGTTTGTAATTATCAGCACTTTTCTAATACTGTTTTCATTGTCTCTAATTTCTGCAAGACACAAACATGCTACTAACTAGAGGTTTCAAGCATGAAGAATAATTGTTTTTGAAATGTACTGGATTTGAATCACAATTTAGAGAACAGTATCATTCCATGTGATTAACTGACTCTCCCTATGTGTACATTGTATCAATTGAATTACAGATATCAATTGAAGGGAGTCCAACCATGGGTTATTTAAATTTTATTGGAGGTTCCCAATAAGAAGAAGTTTTAATGGAACGTGAGCAACGCAATCCAAGCAATGAGTACAGAAGATATTTTGAGGTAAGATTTTTCTGTAATGACCTTAAGCATTTAAGATAGAACAAAGTCTTTCTCCTATTAACGAGCTAATCTGCTTGATGCATTGTGGTGAATTTGAATTATTAGTTTGTCAAATGCATTATCCTTGCTTCACACCCTCTGCTGGGAGGTTATTTTAGATGGGAACTTCAGAATATCCCTATTGTTTAATCACATTGAAGATTACAGTATGTTGTTCTTGTACCAATGTAAGTGACTGCATCTAACTAACTCCCTCACATCTGCAATAGTGATGTGTTACATATACTTATCAGTATCACAGTTTATTGTCGTATCTCTACATAATGAATGCCATTCAGATACTGAATCATTTACATTCTCGTGTTACTCCATCAGTTTAAAATATTCTCTTGAAAATATTGGCTCATATACTTACAAAATAAATGAGAGGAACTTAGCGTTTTACCAAGCACATTTTTCTTTGAAAGATTCTTGTGGCAAAAATACACACTACCTTTGATTCTCCATTCCTTCATACTCATCACATATCTTTCATGTAATTTCCAGCCCTAAGTATTTTACAAGTGCACATTCTTTCAAGTTACAGCCATTGAAATTGTTTACAGTCAGTTTTGGTGGAGTTGCGACATCAATTGATGTGGATTTATAGTTGCGTCTCTGGGCTCTCAACATGTTTTCTTCTATCAAAACTGAAGTTTTAGAAAAATGTTTCAATTTGTGGGATTCTTATTTTTAGTAATTTGATCAAATGTAAAGATGCTGCACCATCAAATGCCTTGAGCTAAGAGAGTTAAAGCAACCTCCATAGACTGCTGACAGACAAGCTAGAGAGACACTGAATTTTCTGAACCCTTCAAATCATGAAGTAATTCACTTTCTTGTGCTGCAAAAGTTGAAGCTTTGTGCAAATATTGTGTGCATCTCACGAACAATCAAATGGATCTGCCATTTTAGAGGTGGCACAACAGTTTAAGACAGTCTCATCACATTGATCCTCTACTTATTGACAAAGTTACTCCTAGCCTACATTTTGGTAGAACTTTTAGTTTAGATTTAATTGAAAGCTTGATGCTCTCATTACAGATACATGCTTTGGGAGATAATTGAGCACACAATGCGAACAGGTACTTCAGTACTCAGAAAATGTTTCCCTTGTCTCAGGAAACACTCAGTGACATCATACCAGATGCAGGGTGTAAGAATGAAGGAAAGATTGGTGGCGTCTATAGTCTACGCATCATAGGAAAATGAAGATGATATAATCTAGTCAGCAACCAGTCAGCTTGCCGTAGGACAAAAGTCTGCCAAATTTCTAAACACTTTAATTTGTAACATTAAAAAAAAACTGCCAAGAATATTTTTAAGATTTTCTAAATTAATTACTACATTTATCCAAATGTCAAAAGTGCTGTAATCAACACATCTGTGTTAATAGTACCCCTACTGGAGTGTATATTTTAATGATACCCTGACGTTAAAAATGGCGCAGTGGGATTCATAAGTCGGTGTTTTCAAGCCTACGAAATTAGCCCTGACTCTTATTTCAGTTTGTGCACAGGAAAGAAAGTCAAGTGCAAAGTGCATGACATTGAATGAGGTGCAACTGTTCTGTGGTATAAATTAAATCCATCATAATATGAAAAGTTTCACTGACGTTCCTATTCCCTGTATAGCATGGACAGTAGGATGCTGGAGGGTCCTATGTTTCCTTTACCTGTTTAATCCTCTCAATTTTGTATACTTAGTCATACCAATTATTTTCAACCAGCTCCCTGAGCACGCATCAGGATCACATTGTTGATCCAGAAGACTTATATAACACAGTCTTTCCAGCTTGTAGTGACAAATACAAAGATTTGTACTCTCACTACTTCTGTATTAATCTATATAATTTAGTGACAGACATTTTCAACTAACTATTAGCCACTTCCAAAGTCCAGTATTGCTGCCTTTCTATCAATTTAATCAATAACCTCTTTCCTCATAAATAAACTCACTGCTCATTTAAATTCTAAATTGAACATAGTAGTCGTTTTAAGTAGATCATGCCAGATAAAGCCACTTATGGACTTTACATTGAGGATGGACAGTATATTTTTGACTGAGGAAAGAGCTTTCTTTACCTTTTCTTCCTTTCACAAATTTGGCAACTTGGCTATTTATATAGCAACAAATGTAAACTAATTGCACAAAATCTTTGTGCATCATATAAAACTAATGCTACAACATTCAAAAAATATCTTACAGATTAACACAAACAAGAAGAAACATATTTGAACTTGTGAATTCACTCTTTGGCAAACATTGCAATTTTTTTCTTAATTTTCTCTTCTTTTTTTTTCAGAAGTCTATTACTTCCATTTTGAAAGCTTTCTTCTTGGGGCTGAAGGGAAGTGGCGCCAATCTTCTATTGTTGGTGGTGCTAGGTGGCATGTCATCGTCGTCTTCGTCATCATCATTGTCATCTGTGTCTGGGAAGTCGTCGTGGTACTCATCAACCTGCAACAGATGAGTTTTCAACATCAGTATCTGAACAATGTTGTTACACTGTTTCTGTAAACACAGTGTATACTACTGAGAAAAAATGGTAACTTTCTTTATGCTATGCTTATCAAAGCAGGAGCCATGCTTATTTCAGGTAATGTCTGGACTAGTGTTTAAGAGTTATAGTCCAGAGATATTTTGTGCTACTTTTTATTCACTCAATGGCTCCCAAATCATCCAGACAGGAATGTGATGACAATCTAGAAGTGCTGAATCAAAGAAGATAAGCATGCAAAAACGCTTTGTACATGTCAAACTGCAAACTAGTTGTATTTGAAACACTTCAATGATCTGTAGTTTAGATAACATTTTGCAAGTAGCTTTTCATTGCAACACTTTGTCAAAACTATAGAACTACAGGTGCCTGAGGTGTAGCGATATTACGTATTTAGCTATGTGCAGTTCACGCAGTAATTTTCTGTAGACAAATCTGCTTTGTACATAAAGTCTACATAGAGAAACATGAAAGTAAAAGCCTTGGTAAGTCATGAAAATGCCTATGATGTGGAAAGCAATTGCTTACTACACAGAAATGATCTCACTCATGCATTCTACAAATGGATGTACAAACTCACGGATTAGTTAGTCTTTTAAGCAGTGGTTAGTATTGTTAGGAAGAATCTAGCCACCAGCACCACCAACACCCCATCAGCGGCCATCTTGCTAGGGCCCAACCTATAACTGTACAACAAAATATTGTGAGCAACATTTTCTATAGTATGAATTAAAGCAAACAATTAGAATGGTACACTCAGATTTATTCTGCTAAAGTGTGAAAAGTAGCTCAGCGTCTGTAAACAAGTGTGTTTTGAAATCCCTTTCAAATTTTGAATTCTTTTTCCTGTTAAAAAACAGTTTTTAAGGACAAGAATTAACTTGAATATATCAGATGTCAGAGACATGGTCTTGGATCCTTAAAGTCTTAAATAGCGCTGAGTCTCAAGGGAAGAAAACACACTCCAATTGCTGAATATCCAAATAAAAATTTATCTCACTTTTAAGGCAGAATAAATAGAAAACATGCAAGGAAGGGATTTGAAATGCAGGAAAACACACAGAATGAATGCTTCAATATGCAAGAGACCAAGCAAGGACATGATGTTGTGTGTGCCGCTTTTTGATGCAATACATTGTGAACAGCTAAAGATGATGATGACTTTCAGGAAACACTGTAAATAAGCTGGTATTTTTCTCAAAATGGTGTGAATGTAGCAGGACTGTAAAAAGAAATATGATGAAGTAAAATCCATGAAATGATGCCATAGATGACTCGTGACTGTGCATTAGCTAGTTTTCTACTAAGTGGTTGAGGAGAAATGCTTGGTTTGGACGGTTTGAGTGAAGGAATGTTGAGGGAAGGGTAACTAGGGAAAGGAAACAGCAGTAAACATATTAAACCCAATCTACTATTCTTACTTACATAAAAATGTCTTTTAAACCCCTTGGGCACCTACAAAAAGGCATCATTGGATCAGACTTTTGTTCATGGTTCATGTTCATATATGTTCATTTCCTATCCTAGATCTGCTGTTTTCAATAGATATTTATTTATGCATAAGGCATGCATAGCGCTTTCAATCAGAACATTTTCGTTGTAACGTTTTGCAAGGTGCCAAGTTTGGTTATTGGTGCAAATTTGTTTCTGGTTTATTGACCATGAGGGTAGAGTGTGTGGCATGCATTGATACAGTGCAGCACAAGAGAGGCCTCACTCACCTGACTCCCAGTGTCTACATTTTAGTTACATTCACACACCATCAAAGTGTCAGTATCAGGAATCTAATCTAGAGAGAACTAAGTTTGATGCTATATGGGTATTCATTCCCTGCATATCTGAGAATTCCTGGCTTTAAAACACCCGATTGCTACATCTACAAGACTGGAAAATGAATTTTCAGACAAATAAATTTCTCCTACTGCCTAAAAAGTCTAAATATTACCAGCATTCACTGTTGTTAATCAGGGAATACACTGCTCTGAAAACAAGTGCCCCAATTAAATTTTTCATGAGGAATGTATTTGGTGTAGATATTTTACTGCTGTGCTTAAGAGCCTGATCCCCATTCACTGTAATAGCTTACTCTAACAAATCTGATATATAACACAGTGCAAAGCAAGACACACTGTGCTCAAAATATCACACGTTTTTAGTAGAGTTGATGCATCACACTTGTGTAAGAAGGCCAGAAACACAATGTATTGGGGAAAGCAATATTCACATCAGGAACATTAGTGAACAAACAACATTGAAAGTGTTTTTTCTTCCTTTAAAAAAAGATAAAAAATACTTACATCTTGATCTCCCATCATTTCCTTTGTGGAAACAGTTGTATCTATTCTACGAATAGCTCCTTGGCTGATGTTAATGTCAAATCTGAGACATTGGAATCGTCGCAAAAGGAAGACTGCTGGTATGGGTAAAATACCAACAACTATCATTGTTATTGCGATGACGAGCACCCATCCTGGGTAATCCATTTTCACCACCTCTCCCTGGGAGGACAGAAATGTTTCAGAATGCACCCTCTAAAGATCATAAATCGCTTCCAATGTTGACTGTTTGAAAGGGTATTTACTTTTACTGGATCCCACGCTGAATATTGCGGGGTATTAATGATCATGTACAGCACGGATGAAACTAAAATAGCTGTCATGATGAGGGGTGCTAGGAACCGCCATGTTATTTGCCAGTACCAGCCAGGCCTGTAGCCCGTCATGTCTTCGATGTCTTGCGTGAATCTGGAAACGAAACGCGCACATCACAGCCGAAGTCAAATGAAACGGAAAAGCGAGGTGACGTGGCCTTCCCGTACCTCTCGTGGCCATACACGTAGATGACGGCCACCATCTCGAGCAGGGCGATGATGACGAGGCCCACCGTCCCGGCGAAGGAGTCGAACAGCTGCAGCCAGTACTCGCCAGCGCCGGTGCAGAAGAGCAGCCCCACCAAGAAGCAGACGAGGCACACGCCGGCTGCGAGCAACAACAACAACCACTGAGCACTCTCAACAACAACTAAACGCAGGGCAGGGCCGGCTGGGGCGGTACCGCCAAGCCGCCAAGCGCGCCGCGCCGTGCGGTCCCGGGGAAGGCCCAACTCGAAACGAGGGCGGGGGAGCCGGCGGGAGCCTCACCCGTGATGTACTCCTTGCGGATCCGCTTGAGCAGGTCGATGTCGAAGATGGTGCACAGCATGCCCTCCAGGATGCCGATCTGCGAGCCGATGCCCAGCGCCAGCAGCATGAGGAAGAAGATGACGGACCAGAAGGGCGCGATGGGCAGCTCCACGATGGCCTGCGCGAACACGATGAAGGCCAGCCCCGTGCCCTCGGCCGCCTTGTCCAGCTCGTCCTTCATGGAGCACTGCTTGAGGCCCAGCGCGGTGTAGTTCTTGGTGGTCGTCTCCAGCATGGCGAAGTACGCCTCGTTGGTGGCGTTGGGCGTCGGCAGCAGCTGCACGCTGTACGCCAGGGGCTTGTTGCTGCAAGAGAGAGTACGTCGTCAGAACCGCAGCACTACTAAACTACTAAAAACACTTCTCTCTAAAAATTTAAACTATAAAGACTAAAAGTTTTAACTAAAAAGTCTAAAAATTGAAAAAATTGTAAAATAAAAAAGTTTTGAAAAATGAAACTATTTTCTTCCACTTTCGCCTGTGAATTGACACGTACACCTCGAGGCAGCGCTCCACGTTGAGGTGCGCCTTGAAGCCCAGGATGGCGAAGACGACGAGCGAGGCGTAGATGGCGGTGAAGGCGTTGCACACCGACACCAGGATCACGTCGCGGACCACGTTGTTCTTGGGCGGGTTGTAGGAGCCGAAGGCGATGAGGGAGCCGAACGCCAGGCCGAACGAGTAGAAGACCTGCGTGGCCGCCTCGCGCCACACGTCCGGGTTCAGTAGTTTCTCCAACTGCAAAACAGTGAACGTTGAGTTGTCGGAAATGAAGCGACGGGGATTTGAACCCGGGTCTCGTCCTCGTCTCACCTTGGGCGTGTACAGGTGGATGAGGCCGGCGCTCGCGCCCGGCAGCGTGAGGCCGCGGATGAGGAAGATGGTGAGCACGATGTAGGGGAACATGGACGTGAAGTACACCACCTTGCCGGACGACTGGATGCCCTTCATGGTGATGAAGAAGACGACGACCCAGGCCAGCAGCAGGCACAGCACCACCCACCACTTGAGGCCGCCGCTGTCCTCCATGGACGTGGACGCGTCCAGCGTGGTGCGGTACCAGAAGTAGGCCGTCTCGGACGACCCCAGGCACTCGGGCACCGCAGTGCCGTTCACTTGCGGACAGGTGGCCCACGGCAGCGGGCTCTGCGGGACAACCAGACCAACCTTCAACTTCCCCGCAGTCGCTCTGTCTCTATCGCACTCTTAGCCGTCCCGTAGGGCTGCGAGACAGACGGAGCGGCGACTTACCCTGAGCGAGTTGAAGAGGTAGAAGAAGACCCAGGTGATGATGACGTTGTAGTAGAGCGCGACGAAGAAGGTGACAACGCACGAGGCCAGGCCGATGCCGCCCAGCCAGGGGTGGATGGTGTTCCAGACGCCCATGGAGCCGAGCCGCATCTTCTGGCCGATGCCCAGCTCGATGAGGAACAGGGGGATGCCCTCCAGGACCAGCATGACGGCGAACGGCAGCAGGAACGCACCTGCAAAGAAAGCCGCAGAGACGATGCCCTACTTCAGTGTGTAACAGAGGCGGGTTCACTGATTGCATCGGCTGGGGGCGAGTTGAAAAGTGGGACAAAACTTGTGTGACAGCCCGCACACATGGCAGCAGTGGGGGTGCCTGCGCCCCTCCAAGTGATCGGAAAGGATTTTCTTGTTGCAGCCCGCTCTCTCGTCTCCGCGCTGCAGTGCACTTGGGTGGGGAAGCACCCAACCGGAACTAGGTGTTCGAAACGACGTCGATTCGAACATCTAATTCTGGCTGGGCAGGGACCGTTCCGTTGCTGCTGTCGGACCACGGGGGAGTGAGTTGCTCCGTTGCACAGTGGGCCAGAAGACCGGTCATCGTCATCGGCGCTGGAGGCGGACAAAACTCTAGAGACGCGTTTTGAGTTTTTTGAGTTTTGAGTCGCTAAATGGGACTCGAACCGAACGTGTGACCCCGCCAATGGATTCCTCGTTAGGAGCAATCCATTGGTGGGGTCGCACGTTCGGTTCGAGTCCCATCCCATTTAGCGACTCTGGAGCTCAAAACGCGTCTGGAGTTTTGGCCGCCTCCACCCCGTCTTCTGGCCCACTGTGCGCTGCCGAGCGTCTCCTCGTCTCCTCGGCTGAATCTAAACTTGCAGTGCCCCTCTCCCACGTCAAAGTCCTGCCTCACCGGGCCCAGCCCTTTCCGATGCCATCGCACACGTTTCGGCTGGCGCACCAGGGCGGCAGCGCGGCCCGCCGAAAATAGAGGGAGGGGATATCGTTTTGGCGCCATCAAAGGAAGGTCACCCGAATGCCCCTGCCGGCCTGCCGCCTGTCTCTCTCGCACTCGTGGGGCGGTCCGCAATGGTGTGAGAGAGACAGAACGGCGACGACTTTGCCGGAATGCTCGCGGCTGCCGAGGGAGATGGAAGGAAAGGAGCAGCAAGACTCTCAGTTTGAAACTCCCGCCAAAAAGTTCCGTGGCTTTGCCTGTCGGTTCCTCGCTGGTTGTAAATCACCCGCGGCTTCACCTGAGCGAGTGGCCCTGTGTGCTGCTGACACGCCACAGAACGCCACTGACATGTCAGACGTGTCGGCAGCATGGCGCCTCAGCGCGCCTCAGTCGGAGTTGACACGGCGAACATGATTGAATGGGCGGCATGCGCGCTTACGTCAGCCGCGTCAGCTGCGCGGCCAGCCCGGCCAGCCCCTCAAGATCAACACTCAGGAGGCTGTTTACCGGGCACGGCTCAGGTTTTTGGCTGGCCGGTCTGTCCCTTCGCCAGCGCGGCCCGGCCCTTCGGGCTGCCCTTGAGGGGACACGCTGCTGCCCGAAAACAAACTCACAGACACACACGAATTCGGTGGATTTTCTCGCGGCCCCCCACAAGGAAGCCGTTAGAATGGTCGGCAAGGCTCGCGTGTGTCGTTCGCCGCATTCCTTCCGTTTTTCCATAGGGCGTGCGTTTGTGAGATGCCGGTTGCATAGTTGCCGTAAGGACTCGGCCAACACGAACGGAGCTCCCGCTAGCGACGGCGAGGCGATCCTTTTTTTTCGCAGTGCTCCACTTCACCCATTCCTTCCGCTCAACCTCAGTCGATTTTACGGACTCATTTTGACGGTGGAAAGTTCGGGCCAGTCAGCCCGTACTCAATGGACGTATTGACGATATTCTCGCCCTCCGCCTCTCTCTGTCTCTCTCGCACTCATGGGCGTCTCTCAAGCGTGCGAGAGTAATTGGCCGAGGGAGGCCGACAGGCCCGCCTCGACACTGGAGTGGGGGCGGCTCGGGGCAGCTGCAGCTGGCTGGGCCAAACTCGGCAGGACAAGGACAAGGCAGCTGCTAATCCGCGACGGGATCAACTTTACGAGATCAACTCGGGATAATCTTTCTCCTACCGCCTGAGATTTGCGAGGGTAAAAGACAATCATTCTGGGGAGTGGGGGCGTAGGGTAGTCCTAGCCGGAGGGGGAGGGGGCTCTCCAAGTTCAATCCCAAGGCCAGCGGTGGAGGTGGAGGTAGGCCAGGGAGGCGTAACTACCGCCCCACCCCCAGACTGCCCCCACCCCAAACTTTCCCCGCCCCCAGCCGTCACCCGGAGCAGCAATTCACACGGCAACTTTGTGAGGTACCTTTCCTTTCCCGGGCACTCCTCCACAAGGACGAACATCGGTAACAGCCATTGGAGCAAAAACAAATCGCTGTCCCGCCCGACAGAGCAGGGACGCTACGACGACGACAGGCACGGGAGTCGAACCCGCGACCTTCCGGCTCGTGCTTCGTCCTCCAGCGCGCGCGGCTTACGCGTGGTCTGTGTGTTCGGCCAGGGCTCAGGCTTTGTCCGGCTGGTGGTTGCTGGTGCGGCCCTCTGCCCTGATTTCGACGCTGCCAGGAAGACAATGGCTGCCGGGGATTACACCCCAAGCTCAAAAACAACAACAAAGGCCTCAGTTATCATCATTCCGTCGTCGTCGGCCTTGGGCGGCATTCGGCCGTCATCACGTTTCCTAAGCGAACAACTCATTTAGGCGAGCGACTTCCCGCAGGCCTGCCCAGCCTGCCGCATGCAGAAACCGGACACCTCATCTGTGCACCGTGCAAGCTGCGGGCTGTCTCCGAGAGACGTCACTGCGTCCGTGTCGCAGGGGTGTGCGAGAGAGACAGAGCGACGAAGCGTGTTCCGTTCAGCCTGCGCGAGCCTGCGCGTCCACGCTGTGGTGGTCGTTGAGCTGCCGCTGCGTGGTGCAGCAGTGCAGCACGTGTGTGGCTTCTACCCCGTGATCCCCGTGCTAAGCCCCGTCCACCGCGGTCCACTCAGAGGGACTCGGTCTTCCCGCGACGTGTTCCCGAAGGTTGTATTTTCCGCCGGAGTCGTACTTCCAGGACGAGTCGGTCCCGCGAGCCAGGCCGCACGGTGGGCCAGAAGACCGGTAGAGGCGGCCAAAACTCTAGACGTGTTTTGAGCTCCAGAGTCGCTAAATGGGACTCGAACCGAACGTGTGATCCCACCAATGGATTCCTCGTTCGGAGAGCATTCCATTGGTGGGGTCACACGTTTGGTTCGAGTCGAGCGACTCTGGAGCTCAAAACGCGTCTAGACTCTTTGGCCGCTTCCACCGGTCTTCTGGCCCACTGTGGGCCGGTCGGGGATGTGCGGCCCCAGGCCCAGGCGGCCCCGCGCGAAGAGCACTCACAGTCCATATTTCATGAGTCGGAGCTGCAAGGCCGCACAGCCCCGATCCCAGCGGTTCCAGTGGTTTTCGTGGTTTCTCCAGTTTGTCCAGCGGTTGCCCAGAGTATCCGCGCGCTCCTCTCATGATTCTCTATGAAAAGGTTTTGCCAGCCGGTCCGGCCTCACTGCAGCGCTCTGTCAGCGCTTCCTGACCGTCCGTGAAAGGGCTTTCAGCGCCGGGCTTTCAGCGCGGCTTTCAGCGAGGCCCTGGGCTCGGCTTTCGCATTGATTCGGCCCCGTCCCGTGTACTGCTGGAGAAGACTGCTCCCCTCCAGTACGTCAGTACGTCATCGGCTCGGCCTGCTTGATTAGCAACGAGCAGGTAACTTCGGGTCACGTGACGTCACGACCTCGCCGCGGTGGCCGCGGGCACGTGACGCCCCTACACTGTACGACGACCGGACCGGGACGCCAGGCCGGCCAAGCCCCGTGTTTACCGCGTCAGTGATTCGTGAAAGTTGAGCCCCGATGCATAGAGAAACAGTATCGACTCGGTGGCGGCGCGGCTCTGGCTTCGAACCTCGTGGTATCGACCCCGGAACTGTTTCCGTCTCCTCGCGGAAACGGGGCGACACTAGCCGAGCGCGTAGAGGCGTCCATCCCTCAACCCCAAGGACCAAAGTTCAACTCCCCATAATTCTTTTCATTATTCTGTCCGTTTACCAAGTGCTGTCATAGGGAGGGGGTGATTTTAAGGCGACCCCGATCGACCAAATTGGGTCGAGGAGGGGCGGCGCGCCGCGGCGTGGCGAAGGAAGCGTCTATTTGGGGACGCGGCCGTCACTTCGCGCCGGCTGGACTTCCCCCCGTCACGCGGCGCGGTGCGGTCTCAGTCACGGACGTCCTCGAGGGGGGAAGGACGCGCCACTCGAAGCCACCCCCTGGACAAATGAATTGACAATGACTGAGAGAGACTTAATTCGGAGCGCTGCTCCTAAAAGCCCCACAACATTGTGTAGTCGGACACCCACGCGGCAGGGAGAGAGAGGGGGGAGGGGGAGGGGAAGGAGCCGCCCCCGCCGCGCCGCCCCCGCCGCGCCGCCCACACCAGCCACTCTCAACCCCCCGCCATGCATCTCTTCACCCCCGCCATCAGTGACGTCACGGACCCATCCCCTCACCCTGACCCTCCCCTCCCTTCGCCAGCTTTTCGCATCTCTCTGCAGCTTCCTCCCTCCGGAGCCCGCCACAACAACAGGACCAGCAGACTGATTCCGAGGGTCGTTTTCGTCGCTCTTCTCTCTCACACCCACACGGGACGCCCCATGAGTGCGAGAGAGACTCTCCGGCTCGGTCTGCCGCGGCGGCGGGGCCAGGCGGGGCTGACTGGAGCGGCTGGCGCGCCTGCGGCCTCAGAGATAGGCAACGCAAGCGCAGCGCTGCGCACGGGTTGCCTACCTGCACGGGGCCCTAGCTCCGGCCGGCTTCCCGGAAACCAAGTTCGGCCGGTCAATACACGTGTAGGTGCGCCGGGCCGTGGCGAGCCGCGCCCCCGCCTCGGGACAAAGTCAAGTTCGACGCTTTGACGGCCGAGGTGCCCTGAGGGGCCCTGAGGCGCAATGACAGCCCGACCGTGGGGCTGTCCTGCCTGGCCGGGGCTTGCCGGGGCTTGCCGACAACAAACAACGCCCCCGCGGTGCGGAGCTTGCGGAGCGCGCCCACGGCCAGCGCCAAGACGACCCTCCTCACTCTGTCTCTCTCACTCTCACTCGCTCGCCCCTTGCGCGGGTACCAGGGAGTACCAGGGAGGGAGGCGGGCCTGGCGGGCGAGGTCGCGGCGTGTGAATGGAGCGTGTCGCTGTCTTTGTCGCACTCATCCGTCTCACCGTCTATTTGTCCCAATGTTTTTCTGTCTGTCCGCCTTTCTCTCTCTCCCTGCTCCTTTCACCGAGGAGTCTGAGTCGCGTATTGATTTTAGCCCAGCCGGTCGGTGGCGGCTGAAAGACGCGATCAAACGGACGGGGCCACAGAGTCCTGGACGTCCTGGACACACAGACCGCAGCCACGTGCTCTCTCACGCCCATGAGGAGCGAGAGAGACAGAGCGACGAGGCATGAGCCCACCGGCTCAGCAGACTGATTCCGCACAGCGTTGGAGTGCAAGAGAGACAGAGAGAGAGGCGACAGTCAGCAGGACGCGTTCCGGGAACAGTGTTCGCTCTCTGGCCGCATCGCCACCGCAGCGCGTGCCTCGCCGCTCGTCCCGCTTGTCCCCAGTCATCATCGGCCTGTTCCCGAGGGAGCCGGGAGGGGTTTCGACATTTGCCCCCGACCCCCACGTCCCCGCCCCCACCCCCTCGGTGAGTCCCTGTCCCGCCATGTTTGGGGTTCTCTGGGAGTCTGTTGACCTTGGCTCCACGCGCATGGCCTGGCCGCGCCGGCCTCGCACACCGTTCCAGGTCGACTCCCCCTCCCCCTCAGCTCCGCCGCGCCGTGTCCGATTCCCTGTCGTACCCCCACCCCCTCCGCCTCCTGAATTCGCCATCCCCTCATGTACTCACCCCCACCCTTTGGACCTGCGCCTCACGCAAAAGCACTTTCCTCCCGATGAATGAATACATAACCCCCCTCCCCTCCCCCCTCTCGAGGGGGTAGAAGAGAAATCCCCGCGACGCCCGTTAGCAAAATTAACTCCTATTATTCAGCACGGTGTTTTGCGAGCGGGTCGCGGCGCGAATTGCGAATCTGAGATTAGTGTTTCGTCGCCGTCTTGTCCGGTCTTGTCGCCCCGTCGGAACGCCTTGATGAGTGCGGGAGAGACAGAGCGACGAAGAAAAGCACTGTTCGGGATTGGCCAGCAGGGCGGGGACCTGTTCTAGGAATGCTGGTGCTTCGCAAGTACCCGCGCAATTTTGCCTAGTTTGTTCGTCGTCGTCGTCGTTGTTTTTGTTGTTGACTGGCAGTGTCGGGCCGTCGGGGTCGACGCCCGGCTTCAGGTGCGTTTAAACACATAAAAACCTTAGCCACCAAAAAAAAAAAAATTAATTGCAAGATGATGACCATATTACTGACCTCGAAGGGTCAACTTTTTGCAGTGTACAGCAGCGTGGCTTCAGAACTCGCCTCGCCTTCCCCATTAAAAACGCTTTCCCCCGAAAGGGTCGCGGGCTGGGAGCTTGAAAGGGGTAGCGACGAGGAACGCGTGCGGCACACTGCCACGAAACACGTTTTGTTGGCGAAAACGAACCTGGCCCAGCTCGGCGCGAAGGTCTCTCTCGCACCCCTGCGGCGCTGTGCGGCGCGCCCCGTGAGCGCGAGAGGGACCATGGAGGGACGGAGCGACGCCCAGACAGTCATCGAGTTATATTCGCGGCGTGACGCGTCGGCGCGCGATTAGTGCGAAAAGGACAGAGAATATTGCGAGCCAAAAGTGTGTGTCCTCTGGCAGTGACGTCACCGGAAACAAAACAAGGGTGAATCGGCGGCCCATTTGACCGGCGCGCGTCGCGAGGTAACTTCCGGTCGGGTTAACTTGCGCGGGGTTCGTCCGGACGCGTCGAAAGCCGATCTCCAACCGCCTGGATTCTGGATCGCTTTCATCCAGCCATTATTCGTGCCATGAAATTGCAGGCGTAAGTTTGATTAAAAAAGTTCCACCTCTGCGCGTTCTCCTCGATCGGAACGGTGCAGGCGGCTTAGCCGTTGCCGCGCCGTAAAAATAGAAAAAGGCCGCGCCGAGGTGCGGCCAAACTAGTTTCAACGCGAGCTCCAATTACCCATTGACATCATCGTCGATGCTGCGAGGCTCGACCGAGCGCGCTGAGCGTGACACTCTGTCCTCTCACGGCATCTTTCCAAAACCTTTTTATTTCAGGAAGTCATTTTCTTTGGCACGGAAGCGCAAATCAACATTTTGTCGAAAAAAAGGAGGTTTTTGTTTGAAATGTCCCGATTTGTGTTTAAAATAAAATCGCGCAGGTTTTGGCATCACCTTTCGTGGGCGCCACGAGACTGGTGCTCCTCGCCTGCTCCGCGCTCCGCACCGGTATTTGGACCATTTGGACGCGTTCCAAAAGTCGCGGCCGGGGCTTGCGCGAGGCCAGGGTCAGGCGGCGTAACAAAGTGTTCATTCAGGCCGCCCCGCGCTTCGCCCTCGCTGCCCTCGCTGCCCTAGCCTCTAGCTCAGCCCGCCGTAAATTCACCGCCAAAGTGTTTGGCGTGACGCGAGAGGCGCGAGCTCTCGGTTTTGGCGGCAAATCGACCTAATCGAATCGACCCGCGGCGGTCTGCTCGGACAAGGCGGAACACGGCGGAGTCACCGCGACACCTGTACGGCCTCCCCGCCGCCGCCGGCGTCGCTTCGTCGCTCTGTCTCTCTCGCACCCCTGCGCCACGCCTGCCACGCCTGCCACGCCCCGTGAGTGCAACAGAGACGGGGCGACGACTCTTCGGAACAAGTAGAGTGCCGAAGCGATTGAATGCGCTTCGCGGCTTCCCGAACACAAGCTCCCGAATCGGCCGCTTGGACCAACTAACCGCCACTGCTCTGGTTCCACACCTGTTGTCTGTAGTTTCGCTATTTTCGCAGGGTGGCCACCGACCGGGAAAACCGGGAAAACCGGGAAAAACCCGGGAAAATGAAATCTCCTTGAAAAACCGGGAAAAAACCGGGAATTTCATATTGAAACCGGGAAAAAGGCGAAAAAGGCCTGCGCTGCCTGTAGGTCAATTTCTTCTGAAGGTTCAGTCGTAGTCGTCGGCGCCGCAGCAAGGGGTACTCAACTCAAGATAATCATTGCACGTCTAGCTGGTAATCAGTGAAACAATCAACATCATCCAATGAAATGACAATCATACTTTCGGGGATTCAATCACTTTTTGACCATTTTTGCGAGACCACTGCTCCCAAACTATCAGCGGTCAAAGCCTTCCCGAGGCGGGCCATGAAAGAGTAGGGTCTTTATAATAGTAAGGCGTCGAGGGAGGCCTTTGACCGCAACTAAATTGGATGCAGTGACCGCTCAAAGTCAGCAAAATCGGTGATTTTCTGAAATTCATTCACTGTTTGACCATTTTTGCAAGACCACTGCTCCCAAACTATCAGCGGTCAAAGCCTTCCCGAGGCGGGCCATGAAAGAGTAGGGTCTTTAGAATAGTAAGGCGTCGAGGGAGGCCTTTGACCGCAACTAAATTGGATGCAGTGACCGCTCAAAGTCAGCAAAATCGGTGATTTTCTGAAATTCATTCACTGTTTGACCATTTTTGCAAGACCACTGCTCCCAAACTATCAGCGGTCAAAGCCTTCCCGAGGCGGGCCATGAAAGAGTAGGGTCTTTAGAATAGTAAGGCGTCGAGGGAGGCCTTTGACCGCAACTAAATTGGATGCAGTGACCACTCAAAGTCAGCAAAAACGGTGATTTTCTGAAATTTATTCACTGTTTGACCATTTTTGCAAGACCACTACTCCCAAACTATCAGCGGTCAAAGCCTTCCCGAGGCGCTGCACTGAAAAACCAAACGTGGTCTAGACCGCACCAACTGGTGTGGTCAAATGGATGCCATTTTGACCACACCGGCTGGTGTGGTCTAGACCACGTTTGGTGCGTTTGGTGTGGTCTAGACCACACCAAACGTGGCCAAACGTGGTCTAGACCGCACCATACGTCGTCAAACGTGGTCTAGACCACACCAACTGATGTGGTCAAAATGGCATCCATCTGACCACACCAGTGGTGCGGTCTGGACCACGTTTGGTTTTTCAGTGTGCCGCGCCCTGAAAAAGCGCCTTTGAACCACTAAAATAACCTAGAAAAGCCTTAATTTTGACCGGGAAATACCGGGAAAAAAACGGGAATTTCATTTTTGGAATTGAGTGGCCACCCTGTTTTCGGTCTATTGTTGTTGTTGGCACGTGCTCATTCCGCGGATTGATAACGACCACACCCGACGTCACAATGGGCGTTCTGGCGTTCCCCGGATTGAACCGGGTGGTGCCTCGGTGGCGGCAGCCAGTCAGGCCGCTGGACACCCACACGCCGTCAAATGGGGCCGGACCGGCCGGGCCGGGCCCCTAGATACCTGGATTGCGTTATCGCGACCAATTTGGTCGACGGACGCATCCGTCCACAAACGACGTAACACCGCAACACTCACCGCCGCCGTGCTGCTGGCAGAGGTACGGGAACCGCCAGATGTTGCCCAGGCCCACGGAGTAGCCGATGATGGACAGGAAGAACTGCATCTTGTTGGACCAGGCGGCGCGCTCCGGCCCGGCGGACGCCCTGGAGATGATGGAGCCGCGGTGCACGGGCGGCGCGTGGGTCACCACGATGGTCACCCCCGAGGGGTCGGCCTGCGCCGCCGAGCCCACGCCCACCACGGGGCTCACGGGGCTCATGGGGCCGGCGATGCCGCCGCCGCGCGCGTTCAGCGGGGCCAGCTCGTGGCCGTTGCGGTTCTCGGCCTTGCTGACCATGGCGACGGACTGTCACGGACTCCGCAGGACTTGTCCTTCTAGGAAGGCGACGCTTGCAGTCTGCGGCAACCTGCAACCCTGAAACAGAACACGCGCCGCGTTAGCGTCGGCAGGCCGCGGCAGGAGGCCGTCTCTCTCGCACTCCCACGGGACGCCCGACGCCCGCCCCATGAGAGCGGAAAGAACGGTATTTCAATCACCCATCCCACTGTATGCCCCACAGCCCGTTCGATGATAAAAAGTCAAGTCCACATAGTGCACATCCCCTCCCCGGGTGGGGCTTAACGAAATGTCCGAACTATATTAATTTTGCGACCGGGAAAATCTAAGACTGGGATGATAAAGGCTTACTGGGACAATCTGGGCCTCCTTTGGGGCGGCGGGGCGCGCGGACGGGACGTGTCTCGGCGGACCGGAAAAGGGGGGGGAGGGCTGTTTACTTGCTTGCTTGCTTTCGCAGTGTGTCCCATGCCGACGGGCTTCCGTTTAGTCAGGACACACCGTCCACTTTCATTACAGAAAAACCAGCCCCGCACCATTCCGGCACCATCGCGTCATTATGCGGTTGTGCTGTGCTTTTGATTGGGAAATGTCCGGTTGGTTTGTTGTTGTTGTTGCTTGATATGACGCGTTCACTGTCGAGGAATTGTTGTTGTTTCTGTGTCCTGTGTTGGCGGAAGGTGCGGCAGGATGCGCCCAGCTGTTCGTTTGTTGCTGTTGTTGTTGTTTTCGTGTTGGCAGCGTGAAGGCGCCAGGCGGGCGCAGGTTGAGGTTTGGCGGCAGGTTGCCCACCGCCTTTTGTTGTTGTTGTTGTTGTTGTTGTTGCTGCTGCTCTTGTCCCGCACGCCCCACCACCCCTGCGGCAGACCGCGGTCGCCAGACGTCGCCAGACGGAAGGATAAAGGATGAGGGAAGGGGGAAGAGAGAGGGAGGGAGAGGGAGATGAGGAAGAAGGGGCGAGAGAGAGAGGGCGAAAGGGAGAGGGCGTGCGCCCTGACGTCTGAGCAATCGGGATAGGCTTGTGCGTGGTTGGCCAGGGTTGGCCCTTCATTCCATTCATGCCGTGCCGGGCCCCCCGCCCCCGCACGCGGCCCGTCCGTCCGTCCGTCTCCCTGCCGATCCCACAAACGGCACACAAGTGCGTGCTCTACGCGCGCCTCCATTCCGCGAAAAGGGCAGGAAGCGCGGGTAATTGAACCCGAGACTCGATGCTCGATGGCCCGGCGGCGCGGCCGTGGTCAAGAGCGTCCAGAGTCAAGGCCGGCGGGCAGGTCGCGGTGCGGGGCGGGGCGGGGCGGTGCGGGGCGCCACGCCACTGCCATTGGATCCGGGGCGTCCGGGCCTCCAACACCACCGCGCCGACCACGCCGACCACGCCGCTCGCTATCGCCGTACTGCCGTCACGAAGGGAGAGGAAGGGACGGGGTGGCCGAAGGCAGGGCGCGGCACGCCACGGCACGCCCACAGGGTGCAAACGGCATGAGGCGGTTCTCGCCGGTTAGGGCAGGGCCGGGCAGGGCCTGCGTGACAGCACACGCCCACGCCCGCACGTGTGTGTCCGTGTGACGATCTGTCGTTATGCGACACGCCCTCTCTCCCACACCCAATCACGCGCGGATGTACGCACACCCAATTCCGGAGCTAAGCCCACGCGATTTGATTCCAGCTGCAGTGCCATGGCAGTGCGGCGGTGGAGCCAGAGCTCTCCACTCCGGCCGGACCCACGGCCACCCACCGCACTGATTGCCTTGCCTGGCGGGTAGGCGATCCCGGTGCCAAAAATCGCCACCATGCTCCGGTGTCGAGAGGGTTGCCAACCTCAGCGTGCCTACGAGGCAACTCCTCGATAGCGAAACCTATTGCCTGAGGTTGCCAAACCCTGGGTGCATATTAGTGGGAAATTTGGCGGCCACACTGGCGGGTCTCCATGAAATCGGGGGTGTGGGGTTCGTGACCGTGAAAGCCATGAAAGCACGAAGGGCCCCGGAATGTCGTCGAAATGCCGAGTCCGGACTCGCGGGTCGCAGTACGCCAGGCTGCGCCAGTTTCGCCACGCAAGGCGGTACTCCGAGCGAGTCCTACACTGTCGCGCGTTCGCCGGTTGGCACAATGTTATCGGATGTGGTCCGCGTGGTCCGCATCGCGGCCGTGGCAGCGAAGGAAAGCGAAGGTGGGGAACGTAAAACGACGCGAGTTGAACCACCGACTAGGAGCTTCGACCGCCCCCGTGGACGCGAATGAGTCACGAGTCATCGCCTTGCTTCGCCTTCTTGGCGGCCGTCACCGCCTTGCCAAAAAAGTTTGCCCTTCCCCTGCGTTCGAATGCCCCGGCTTCCGGCCGACCGACCGGCCGGCCTGCACGGCCTGCATGCAGCCCGACTCCCCGAAGGTCCCGAAGGGGAGGGGGAGGGGAGGGGCGCCTTGTTCTATTTGGGAACGCGTGTACTTTCACTGCCTCGCAGGCACTCGCAGAGGAAGGAGACCGATTCCCAACAGAGCATCGTCACTCTGTCTCTCTCGCATTCCTGGGGAGGTCCCGTAAGGTGTGAGGGTGCGAGAGAGACAGAGCGACATGCCGGTTCAGCGTGGCTGTGAGTCACCCCCGCCCAATTTGAACGGAAACGGCGTTTATCCGGACACGCAGCAGGAAACGCAGATCTCTGTCCCTCGCGCGCTCATGGGCCGTCCCGTAGCGGTGCGAGAGAGACAGAGCGACGAAACGCTCCTCCGAATCGCTCGACTCACCTGTCACAGGGGGAATTCCTCGTTGGCGTCTTCCGGAACCGCTCGCACTATCACAACAACAACGCCGAGTCCTTCAACAACACCACACGTGTCCGCAGCACTGTTCACTGCTATCGCGGGGGTTGGCGGGAAAGTTCAAACACTGGAGCGCGACTGCGGAGACGTCCTGTATCTGATGACAGTCCTCTCGGCGGGTCGCGGCGGGGGGCCGCCGGCGTGCATCCTCAGCACGCCAAGGACGCCAAGGACGCTGTCGCTGTGGTCACGGGCAACGCGGAGCACAGTCCTGCGAGACACAAGAAATTGAATGAGAGTCGCTTCCGAATTGAGAGTCACGTCAGGGTGGTCATGTTAGAGCCCCGCCAGCAGCCCCACTGAAGAGTCACTTGGTCATCACTCTGTCGCTGTCGCACTGACGGGGCGTCCCGTAAAGGGTTGCGAGAAAGCCAGAGCGACGAAACGACTCCTCGTTCGCCGGATGCAGCACACGACACGCGGAAGGGAAGGACTTTGCTGCACTTGCGCCTGGCGTTAGAAGAGCAACAGTTTGCCAGCTCCGAAGTGAGCTGTCAAGACGCCGGCGTGGCACTGTGCTGTCCGAGCTCCACGGCGTGTTGAGCCGGGTCGGGGCGAGGGCACGGCCGGCACGGTCGGCACGGGGAGTCCACCTACTTATTGACACTTCATCACTCGCTGCTGGTGGTAATTACCCGGGGTCGACGGGGGGCTCCGGCGCCGGGGGCTCGGCGTCGAGGGCGCGGGGCGGCGCGCGGCCGGCAGGGGGCGCTCGAGACGCCGGGGGCGCGGCGGCGCGGCGAGGGGTGCACGCGGGCCAGCAGACGAGGACTCGCGGGCCGAGAGGCCGACGCCTGCACGCTGTGTACGGACTACGCGCGACTCCGAGAGAGAGGTGAGGGCGACTGCGGCGCGGCGTGGTGGTCGGGTCGGAGGCGCGGCGCGGGCCCCGCCAGCCCCGCCAGCCCCGCCAGCCCCGCCAGCCCCGCCAGCCCCGTCCAGGGGCAGCAGCGCCAGCCCCGCAGCACGCCCCGCCTCACCCCTCCCGCGGGACGACCAGGGACGCCGCCCCCGGAGCAGGCGCCGCCGCCGTCTCTCTCGCACTCTCGGGCGCGGCCGGGGCGTCGCGACGCCGGCAGAGAGGGGAGACGCGCCCCGCGGACGCGATGCGGAGCGGACTGGCGCTTTCCGTCTCTCTTCTCTGTCGCTCTCGCGGGGTGCTCCGTAGGGGTGCGACAGAGGCAGAGCGACGAAACGGCTTTTCGGAATCGCACGGCTGCGCTGCCCCGCGCCGTGCCCCGTGCCGCGCCCTCGCTGGTGCGTCGCGGAGGGCGGCAGGGCGGGGTGAGCGGGGCGGGGTGCAGCGCGGGGGCGGCGTGGGGAGGGTGGGGTGGGGTGCTGCAGGGGTGGACGGACAGGGAAGGGCGGGGCGGGGAGGGGCCACGCGGCCGCCACCGCCGCAACCGCGACGCGATCGAAGCATCGAGCGAAAGAGAGAGGGCGAGAGAGAAGGGGAGGCCGTGGGAAGAGGACGAGAGGACGAATTTGGAGGCGAGACGGGCAGGACGAGGAGGGAGAGGGAGAGAGAGCGACAGAGAGCAAAGGCGCGGCGAAGGATGGGGCCGGAAAGGGATTACCGCGGGAAGCGGAGGAAGGGGCGCCTTCGCCTTCCCTCCGTCCTCCCCTCCCCCCTCCCCCTTCCCTCCCTATCCCTTCCTACCCCTTCCATGCCTGTCATGGTAGAAGGATCGCGCCATCTCGAAATCCGATCTGAAATTAATTGCACGCGGTTACCAGCTCGAGGAATGTTGTTTGGTTCCAAAAGTCGGTATTTTAAGGCCGTTTTCCCAGTCGTTTTCCTTTGCTCCCGCCTCTTTTTTGGCAGTGTACGTTCCGTTTTAGCCAACCTGATTTTCCGCTGTCGAAGATAAAGACTTGTTTATGAATAAACTAATGATTTTGGAGAAGACAGACTGCTTGTTGGAGAATATTTACCAGACTGCTCACGGGTAGCTTAGCTATTTCGATTTGTTGAATCGTCGCGCGCTTATCATGACTTTTGTGCTGCGAAGGTTGCCGCCATTGCTCGCGATCGTCCTTTGTTCCCTACCGTAAACATTGCGAGGCCGCAGCATGCGTGGTCCTGAAGAGGTGTTTATTTTGGACTGTCTATTGTAGTGTTTTGACCTCACGCGTTACAGTAAGTGTATCTCTGTGTGCCTCAAATTTTTGAAAATCGACCCGTCCTATTCTTTTCGCATGACACTTGGTTTAAACACCAAATAGTTTCCTTCTGCTGATGCCCCTAACCTCTCGAGTCGCTTTGTTGTTGTGCTTCATTTTCCATTGCTTTTCAAAGTCCGCCATTCCGTCCGCAGGATGCCGCCCAAGACTCGTGCCAAATCGACTCCAGTGTGGCACCGATGTGAAAAATGCAGCGTTGTCCTGTCACACAAAGATCTTCCCCTGCACCAGGATGGGTCGTGCCCTCCATCGGAAGGAAACTGGTCCCATGGCTTTGTCAAAAAGAAAGTTTTGCACAGCTGGCTGGGTGAAGCTTCACCAGGTATGGCTCAGTTTTTAAAGGACATTTGGTTTCTCTTGCCTGTTAATCAATTTTGTTGTGAATCTCTTATCTCTGATCTCTGAACAGAAATGCTTCCCAGCCTCCCACCAGAGGAGCAGGACACTATTGTGTGCGTGTCGTCTCCATCTCTCCAGTTCTGTGGGTTCACTGTTGGCGAACATGTCCTAGTGGAGGCATTAGGAGAACCCCGCATCCGTTTGGTGAAAGCTGTGTGGCCCATATCTGATAAATCTGTCACCTCTGTTCTTATGTCAAAAGAGGGTGAGCTGATTGTATTACCCTTATAACTCTGTTATCTTTTCTCCTCAGTTATTTTACATCTTAAATTTTGTTGACATTTTTTTTTACCTTTTTCTAGGTTTAGAGTTGTCTACTGATACACAGAATGCACCTGTTACTGTTAGGAAGATTTCATCCCCTGTGCCTCCAGCTCAAATGATTGGAGTGCATTTACTGAATAGCGAATGCTTTGAGGGTCAAAAAATGAATGATATCCTTCTATTACTGAAAAAGAAGTACTGTGGGAAGTATGTGCAAGTTGGAGATAGGCTCCAAGTACCTTATTATGGACGCAAACTTAGATTTTCTGTAAAAGCCATTGTGCCATTTGTTTCAAGTGATTGTCCTAGTCCCTTAGAAGAAATCACTACAAACCTTCAAAATATGACATTCATTGATCTTCAAAGTGGAAACTCTGCATCTTGTTCAACCCCATTAAGAGAACAGTCTGGTCAGGTAACACCTGACTTCCGTACTGTTTCCTCCTCAGAGCAAACTCCGATGCGGAAACTGACGCGTAACATCCTTTTTACTGATTCGTCATCTGAAAGAACCCCTGTTAGGAAATCTTTTCGAAATATGCTAGAGGATTCTTATGTAGGGAGTTCTGCTGAAGAGAGTAGAGAAGAGCTTTCAACTACTGTTGACAGTATATTTGAGTCACCTCTTCCAGAGTCATGTTCCTCTCAGAACATTTTCCAAGGAGTTCATTCCACTAAATGGATTCTCAGGAATGAAAGCAAGGTATCAGGAAAAGTAGCTGCTTTGCAATATGATCAAATTTCATCCGTTGGAGGTTTACAGCATGTAATTGATGAAGTTAAAGAAATTATGTCCCTTGCTCTTAGGCCATCCAATTCTTGGAAACAGAAGCTTCGAGTTACCAAAGGTGTCTTACTGTTCGGCCCACCAGGCACAGGGAAATCTTTGTTGGCAAATGCTCTTGCCCAGGATTCTAAAGTTCCAGTCTACAGTTTAATGGGCTCTGAACTTTTCAGCAAAGTTCTTGGTGAGACTGATGCTAGGCTACGTTCCTTCTTCTCCAAAGCAACCTCTTCAGGGCCCTCTGTTATAATTTTAGACGAAATAGACTCATTGTGTTCAAAGAAAGCACACAGTTCTGGTGGTTCAGAGGTGGAGAGACGAGTCATTACTACCTTATGCACTCTCTTAGATGGGCTAAGCTCAGGAGACAAGTGTGTCTTCATCATAGCTACAACCAGCAGGCCTGATTCACTAGAGCCATCTTTAAGAAGACCTGGAAGGTAATTCATTTATGTAATTTTAATCGTGTACTGCATTTTCTTCTTGATTTTCTCTATTTTGCATCTTCTTTGTTTCAGGCTTGACCGTGAGATAGAAGTCCCAGTCCCCACTCCAGATGCTCGTCTAGAAATTTTGCGGAAACTCTTGAAGCCTGTTCCTCATTCATTGACAGAGCCCGAACTACTATCTGTGGCCCAGGCTGCTCATGGATTTGTTGGAGCTGACTTAGCATCCCTTGTGTCACAAGCAGGAACCAATGCACTTAAGAGCTCCTTTGAAGAAGAGAATGTTTGCATTACATTGGAGAATATGCAGTGGGCTCTGACAAGGATAAATCCCAGTGCCATGCGAGAAGTCCTGATAGATGTACCTAACGTAAGTTAAATTTTATTTAGATAATCTTAAAATTTTCGTTTTCTTTTAGAATTATTTTAACTTTTTTGCCACCTGTTGTTTCAGGTGTTCTGGTCAGATATTGGTGGCCAGGAAGAATTAAAACTTCAGCTGAAACAAGCAGTAGAGTGGCCACTGTCACATCCTGAAGCATTTGAGCGACTAGGAATCAAGCCTCCTCGGGGTGTTTTGATGTTTGGTCCACCGGGCTGCTCAAAAACGATGATTGCAAAGGCTCTTGCCACTGAGAGTAAACTGAACTTTTTGTCAATCAAGGTAAGAACTAAATTTGTTGTCTTTTTGTTAAAACCTTCTTTTTTTTCAAGTTCCAATTTGAATTGGCTACTGTTTGTAATTTTCCTAGGGTCCTGAGTTATTCAGCAAGTGGGTTGGTGAATCAGAGCGTGCAGTCAGGGAAGTTTTCCGTAGAGCTCGTCAAGTCGCTCCTGCCATTATTTTCTTTGATGAGTTGGATGCGCTTGGTGGAGAGAGGGGAAGTGCAGGAGGTGGGGGTGGAAGTAACGTGCAAGAGAGAGTGTTGGCACAGCTTCTGACAGAGATGGATGGTGTCACAGCTCTTGCAAACGTCATTATAGTTGCAGCCACCAACAGGCCTGACCGAATCGACAAGGTATGTTTAATAAATCATTCAAATAAAAGTTTGTAAAATTCACTCAATTTTTTTTTTTGAACAAGCTTTGATGACAAATGGATTTGTTGATTCCAGGCACTGTTGCGCCCTGGACGGCTGGACCGGATAGTTTATGTTCCATTACCAGAAACAGAGACTAGAAAACAAATCTTCGATCTACAACTAAAGAAAATGCCTATCTGCCCTACAATAGATGTGAATACCTTAGTGGAGAAAACTAAAGGCTATTCTGGTGCCGAGGTCAGACTGATTAGAATCTTTATGTGCCTTGTTGTCTCATTGACTATCCACTGACATTTACTTCTTGTGGTGTTTAGGTGCTGGCTGTTTGTCATGAAGCAGCTTTGAAAGCTCTTCAAGAAGATATTTCCGCCCAAGTTGTTACTAAAGAACACTTTGAAGAAGCACTGGCAATTGTGACCCCACGGACTCCCCCTTCACTTCTAAAATTGTATGAAGATTACCTCAACAGATGACCAAAGAAGTAGGAGATCCTAAGTGATTGTATTTGTTTTAGCTGTTTTTTTCATTCAATGAATTTGGTTTCATATCAGAATATTTAAGACTCAAACTGCAAACAGAGTAATATTACTTTGGTGTAAAAGTAAGAGAAAAATAGGAGCAAAAAGTAAGAAAGGAAAAAATGTGATTTTCAATGCTGTTTATTCAAGAAGCCTGAATGTAGGAAAAGTTAATATAATATCAAAGGTGTACGACAGGCTTGAGAACATTAGAAATGGCTTCATGTCTGGAAGAATAACACCCACCATAGAGAAAAAGTTATACAAAGGTGACATTCATTGCATGAAATAATGCAACAAATCTAAGCTTTATTCATCCTTGAGCAAATTGTTAAAGTGGTCTTAAAATATAATACCTTGTTTTCCCAATTATGGTCAATTTTTTTAGTATAAAAATGGTGAAAACATTTTTTTTTCCAAAGATGAGAGTAATACAAAGTCAAGAAGCAAGCAGCTATTGCCTGAGGCCCTTGTAATATTTCAACATTATAAAATTTGTGCTTTAAGAAAGCAGACTTTTAAAAATATCAACAGAGTAAGGCAGCAGGTGATTTTGATTATCAAAGCTAGGGTCCTGCTTCTTCTTCTAAGAGCTCATGGTCACCAGATCTGAGTTCTGGAGTACATACAAAGAATTCTAGAAGATTGTAAAAAGGCCCTCGGCTAAATGGATTTTGGAAACGCCCCTTTTTGTCCCGTAAGTATGGATATCGCTTGTAGTTAAACATTTCATTTGTTGTCAAATTGAAGCATGCATGCAAAACCTGTAAAAGAGCATCAAGCCAAAATCAATTTATTTATCTATCTTGATTACTTGAAAATAGAATATTATCATGGTTACTTACGGAGGTGCATGTAAGAATCCAGCCAAGTCCACAGAACAGTAGAGCTTCCAACAGACCCAATACATACAAGAGCTGGAAGCCTTCTATTGCAATGCAGTAACATGCAAAGTAAACTGTCAGGGAACAGTTTATAGCAATGCTCATAACAAACAAGAAGAACCACATCCTGAAAAAAAGAAAAAGTATTGTGATTGCTGTAACTTGTGGTTTGCTCTTTTTACTGAACTTTTAGTTTTGATATGTTATACCTGTTTCGCAAACCGACACAATTGTAGATGAATGGACAGTGATGGTCGAAGTACTGTACACATCTGTTGCAATATCTGCAGTGCTTTGCTCGAAGAGGTCTAATGCATCTGCAGGAGTGACATAGCCTTGAGAGGATGATGGGTCTCTTCTTGTATTTATCAAAATACGGTATCTAGAAAACAAATAACAAATATTCTCAAAACTATTTAGATCTTTAAATGATAAATTTTAGACATAGACCAAGCTGGCACCATGTCAGACCTGTTTTATAGCTCGTGTGTAACCTTCTGTGTCTTGGGGGACATATCCAGGGTCCCTTCGATTTGCTATCACCCAGCTAAGCCACATAAGCAGATTCCAGTAGATGAAACAGTAGTGAGATCCCCTCATTAAATTCCATGTGATTGGAACACACTGTAAATGTGAATAACATAATTAATTTTATCAGTGGAATTTAAAAAAAAAAAAAGAACTGAAATGAACAGCTTTAAAGGTCTAAAAACAAAATATCAATCTAATAACAGATCTATTTTTTAAAAAGCTGTGAAAGTGAAAATCAAAATACAAAAGTTTGCCAATTAAAGATCTAGTGAAAAAGAAAAGGAACCAATAAACTAGCAGGCACTAGAAAAAGAAGTCCAATGAGATCCAAAATTTACCCTAAATAGGTACATAGGATATTCCCACAGAAGGAATGATCCCAAGAAGAAGAGAAGAGGTCCTTTGGAGTGTCCAGCTCCTCCAAACATCAAACCCCTAAACATATACATGATAGTTTGTTATTTGAACTTGATGAAAGTTCAGAAAATACCTCTCCTTGAAAGAAGACCTCACCAAATTTCTGTGATGGGGGGCATCCAGCGAGATCGTCGGTTTCTTTCAGTGGTGAGAACTTGAACTATGTCATTGTGTTGGTGGCTCTTAGCTAGCATGAGCGGAGTCTTTCCATTTTTGTCACGAGGTTCCAATTCAATTTTACTCTGGTGGAAAGGTTGAGTCAAGGTTTCATTAAGATATTTTTTCTAAGGAAAAATTCTCTTTGGAATTGCAAGTACCTTTTCACACAAAATCTTGACACAGCTCACATTTCCTGATAGGCATGCAAGATGGAGTGGAGTTGATCCAAAATTGTCTGCTTTTTGCAAATCAACTCCAGCATATATTAAGAGACGAATCAAATCAGGATGACCTGCAAATGTAAAAGACTTAAAATGAAAAACAGGAAGGAAAAAAGCTTTCAGAAGAAAAATAATCTAATGTCTTGTCTAGGGCTTACCTTTATAAGCAGACCAATGAAGAGCAGAATCTCCATTTATGTCTGTGAGGTGATGGTAGGCACCCATTCCTAAAAGGTAAGCAGCCGTTGCTCCCCGCCCAAACACACAAGCAGTCATAAGAGGTGTTAGGCCTTTGAAATCAGCTGCGTTCACTGCCACGCCAGCCTGTGGAAATTCAGAGTTAAGATTGGGTCTTTTTGACCAACCTTACAGATATTGTAGCGAATAAAAGATTGAAACATCACCTTCAGAAGAACTTGCACAATGGCAGCGTGGCCTTTTCGGCATGCCCAGTGAATTGGTCTCTGTCCCTGAGTTCCCAAGCAGGATAGGTCAACTGGAGCGCCTCGTTCAACCAGATATCTCATGACTGGAAGGTTCCCGTCAAGAGCAGCCCAATGCGCTGGAGTGTATCCCCATTCATCTCTGGCGCTTAAAATTTCAGAACCGTGCTGTTCCACCAGGACTTCAAGATCGCAGACTTCCCTGTGAAGTTGGACATGAGTTGAAGCTTTACAGACACATAGCTGAATGCGGAATGAAACATGTGTCACAACAGAAGGACCTACCCTGTCCTGACAATGTCGAAGACGGACTTGCAGTTGTGTGTCATGTGCACCTCGGCCGCCTCTGCCGCGTCGGAGCAGCATAGTATGTTGCTGTCCTTGTCTTTGTCTTTGCCCTCGGCCTCCGCCACCGTCGTGGAGGAGTGGTCCGCGACCATGTTGGTGGCACTCTGCAAGCGCCAGACACTGCGCGCAGTGCCTGGGCCTGGGAACACCTTGCCGTTCGTAATTTTTGCTGACTTGTCGGACAAATGGTGAAGAAGGGAAGGGAATCCCTCGGCGTCGCGGTGCTGCTCGCTGCTTGTGCTTTTGACAGGTAGTCAAATGTCGTCTGCTTCATTGATTTTTATCCTTGGCGCGCATGCGCGAGGCGGGCGGCCCGCGCCTCCGCGCCAACTTTCGAGTGTGTCGGCCGCCTTTCTAGAAGGCCCATCCCGACAAGTGAAGGGCGTTTCTGTCTGCCTTTGTTGTGTTTTGGTTCCCGTCCCCCTGCAAGTGTCAAGTCTAGGGAAAAGTCCATCGGTTTCTGTGGTTTCTATTCTGTGTGTTCAAATCGAAGACTTAAACGAAGGTGTTGCGCCATGGATCCGGATGGACTTCCCGTGATCGGGGCAGGAGTGGATTACACCCAAGTATTGTGTCTTTCCTCTCTATTCATGCTTGTTTCTGCTATGGCTCGTAGGTTACATAAACTTACATTGAAAGAGATTAAAGTAAAAATTTGCCCAAGTTCGATTATAGTCCAGTCCCACTACGACATGCAAAGTCAAAAATATTTTATTTCCACTTGGAGCTATTTGTCATGGCAGCAACTTTTCTGTTGAATCATTCACTGGCAGTGACGTTAGCATGATGTCGAGCTAAATAATGTGTTGCATTGTGGAAGTCCCTTTTAATCACCCCTTTCATTCCATAATCCTTAAGTTAACCTGTTTAAGCTAAAATCAATCCAAGCTTCTCTCAGGCCTGCTTTGGGTACATGGGGGATCGCAGTGACTCATCTCACTTTCATTTGGTTTTGTAGGTGGGAGCTATTCATCAGAAGCGGACTCTCGCTTTTATTAACTACTTTGTTACTAGTACAGTGTCATTCCTCAACAACTTTTCAAGATCATGTGAAGTGAGACTTCAAAAGTGTGAATCTAGAATACAGAAACTTGAAGCATCACTTGGAATACTAGAGGCCAAAGTAAGATATGCCCACTGTTCTAGTCAGTGAAATATTAATAACATTGCCAGTTGTTAATTTTTTCTTGCTCTCATGGTTTTATTTCAGTTGTCTTCAATTCCCAGCTTAACTGGAGTTACTGCAGAAGTTGTCAGCAGCCAAGATCCATCTTTAGAACAAAATTCTACCCCTAACATTCCACCTGAGGTTCCTGTCATCAGTAATGAGGTATTCAATTGCTTTAATATCATATTTCTGTCAAGTGCTGTCTAACAAGCCATGTTGTTTTATTTGGTGTTTTTTTTAGGTTGAGGTGGTGGTCCCACCTGGCCCACCAGAAGTGCCCAGTGGTATGATAGCAGCCAAAGACCACCCTACATACAAGAGATTCCTACGAATGGTGCAAGTTGGTGTTCCTGAACCAGCTGTTCGAAATAAAATGCAGGCGGAAGGCTTAGACCCTGACATTTTGAGGTATGAAGAACTGGCTGATGGTTATGCATACTCATGGTGCATTGAGGTGTTATTAGAGTTCTCGATTTACAGCAATCCAAATCAACTTGTGTCAGCACCAGAACCTGCTGCCACTGAGGATAATAGTGAGTCAGAAAGTGGCACTGACTGATCATCACTGAAGATCAAGATTCATAATCATTTGCTTTGAACAGTAAGAATTTATACTTTTATAATTAATAGATTATCTATGAAGTGTTTATCTTTTTAAACCAATTATTTGAAAACTATATCCTGAACATTTAAATGCCAGCTTTAAAACAACTATATGAATTGAAGGGTCAATGACAACACAGAGATGGGTTTAACTTATTTAATAAAGGAAAAGATGACAAAATTAGAACTGGATCATCTGGCCCTGTAACAAAAGATTGAGATGTATTAGGATAACACAGCCACAGTTATTAGCATAAGTTAAAACTCACTTCAAACAGGAAAATTTACTATATAAGTACATCAAATATGCTGGTGCATGAAGTACAAAATGACAACTTACCTTCCTCTTCCTGTCACCACCAAGTTCGAAGTGCTTGCAGCGCTTAAGGGGAATCTGCTTACGGTACTTGCAGTCAGCGCATTCCATCCTCAACACAATCTTCTTTGTGGTCTTCGCCTACAAACGAAAGAAAAACGAGGTTCAACACTCCTATCACTAAATATCATGAAAAATAAGGAGAGACTGCCAAAGTGTACGTACCTTCTTCCTGAAGATGGGCTTGGTCTGACCACCATAACCCTGCTGCTTACGGTCATAACGTCTTCTGCCCTGGGCGGCGGTCCTTTCCTTTGATTTCTTGTACTGGGTAACCTTGTGAAGCTTATGCTTCTTGCATTTTTTGCAGAAGGTCTTCCGCTGCTTCGGAACGTTAACCTGCAAGCACAGCCGAACACTCAAGTTAAAATAGTTTAATAGGCAGCGCACTATAAACTGGGGGACCACATGAAAAGCTATTTGAGATAGGTTGAACGAGAAATAGTCAGTTATTCGGACAAAATAGGACCTTCGGTCGCGCCGATCAAGTGCCACAACCGCACGTAAACAAGCTGTAAGCGCATAACCTTAACCGGTACCGAACAAAAACACCAATATAAAAACTGCGCGGATTTCTGATTTCGGGGGACATAGCAACAATAGAATAAGATGGTCCACTACAGCAGTGACTCAAAGGCGATTCGTTTATAAAATTGTTCAATGAGGACGTTAAAAACACAGTCGGTACACGTTGGATAAATAACCCTAGAAACTATAGGCACAACTATGACAGGGACACGAATCAATCAAAATACAAATTTAAAAGGACTCTTCACCATATCTAAGCTTCTAATTCAACGTTTCAAACATAGACGGGCCTAAATATATTTCGATGATTTCAGATTACTGAGATATTTCCATAACCTACCATTTTGGAGTCTTATTCTTCAAAGGAAGTGGGAAACGCCAGGAAATGGATCATGGAAGACTTTCCACCGCCTCCTCGCAGCACATCTCGTTCCTAAATGGATGAGAGAGCTTGCGGGCAGTGGCCAGAGAATCATGCAAAAGGGATCTTTTTCCCATGTAAAGTGATAAAAAGTAAGTTAAAAGAGAATCACAACTCATAAATTTAATTTTGATGTCAGTTATATCGGGATTTGTGCCTTTTCTCAAAGTTTACTATCACTATCCGTGTAGCGTTCTGTGACTGTACAGTTCGTCAACCCAGTGTTGGGGTCGGGTACCTAGAGGGAAGCACAACTTCCAACGAGTAATTAATTGAGTTCGAATGAGTGTTGTGCCAGTTGCGAGTCGGGCGCATCTTTTACTGCAGAATGTGTGATGAGGTTGTTTGTTTTTTATGGTTTCTGGCATCCTTCTGACGATGTTCGTTTGAGGGGAGCCCAACTTTGGAAATGTTACGTTGAATTCCTCAGGATTCCTTAATTCAATGTTATGTTCAAACTAGAGACTATAGTTTTCCATTCATTTTATTCATTCCTGTTCACATTTCGGAAGAAGAAACTAAACGTTTGAGAGTGATTAGCGCAAGAGTGACACGACGTGTGCGTCGGGTTGCCTTGACCAGACGACGTCCCGAAAAGTCTACAATAAACTTAGTTGAATTAGGCTGCGAGCCTTTGCTTGGTCCTCGGGGACTCTTCAAGTATCAGTCTGTTCTTTTCCACACCCAAATCGGAATGACATCCTGTTTTTACCCATTTAAACTCGTTTTTCTTTCCCTGCGGCCGCAACTCGCAGAAGGAATTGGCTGCTGGCAGGGAAAGTCCACGCGGCCAGCGTCGCATCGTCGCGGTTTAGCCTCCAACCCAAAGGCGATTCCGGCCCGGATACTCTCCAACCCCTCGTCAGGTTTACTGTAAATCAACTTTTCTCTTTCGAGCGCCCGATTTGGGTCTTAATTGTAATTTTGTTAAGTTCATATGAGCTAAAACTTTTATTTTTTCTCTTTGTAGGAAGCCCACTGAGGAGCTTGGTGAAATCACGCATTCCACCAATCAGTGGTCCATCGAGCTCCAAGCCCGCGCCATCTTCGTTTTGAACAAAGGCAGAACAGTTGTGCTGTAGTGCAAGTTCTCTCGCAGTTTCCTCAGAAAACATGAGTACCAAGGAAAATAACTCCGAAGTCGCCGTTGACAAAGTCACGGAAAACAATGACAAGCCCGCGGGTGACGCCAAGGCCGAAGTAAAGGGAACCAAGAGGCCAGCAGAAGTAAGTAAATAATTTGGAGAGGGACATGATGGACTCATGCTTGATGTCTTCCGCGCCCGATGTCGTGTTCGGCATCTTGTCTGCTATGTCCAAGTCCGCACCTCCACTCATTCGAATTAACTTTGTGGTGATTCCCGTGGCGCCTGCCGGCACCCAGTGCCGACAGGCTGTTGAATCGGTCATGAAATAATTGTGTGGCTTTTGGCGGCTGCCATGTGAGAAGCCGGCAAAGCCAAGCCGGCAAAGCCAAGCCGGCCGGCGCCGGCGTTCTCGGCCGCGCGTCGGCGTCGCGGCCCTTGGGTCCCTGCGAGTCCTCCACGGGGTTTTGCCTACTTTTCCGCGGTGCCTGGACAAGCAGTCGGCCGCTCGGCGGCGATGTTGGGCGAAAGTGGGGTTATTGTGGTCGTAGAGTCATGGCGGTGGGAAGGGGTTTCTCTAGATGACGCTTGCGGCGACGGCCCAAGGGGGCGTCCTTGGCTTTGGGCCGTGGGGGCCTTCCTGGCCGCCTCGGTGGTGCTTTGGTTGCGTGCCGCCGTCCCGGCCGCCCCGCCGTGCTTGTTTTGCCACTTCTTGGTGGCGATGACGCCCTGCGGCCGAGGCTTGTTTTGCCGGGCCGACGGCGTCCCGCCAGAACGCGAGGCCGGGGTGCTGCGCCGCTGCGCCCCGCGCTGGGGCCGACGCCGCGGACTTGACGCCGCTGGGGCCCGATGGACATGTTTTTGGTCCCCGTGGACGACGGGGAGACTTAAGCCCCGCGGGGCGGTCCTCAGGTCCGAGGGGAGGAAGGTTAGGTGTCGCGGATGACCTTGCTAGTTGTCAAACTCGACTTGACGCTGTGCTTGCGCTAGGCCTACATGTCGTTCCTGCGAGGGGGCGAGCGAGATAGCGGCCGTGTTTGAGGTTATAACTTTCTGTGGATTGGGATTTTCATGCCGTGGGTCTGGTTTAATTTGGGGTATGGATTATTTTTTGGCGGAGTGGTTGGATGCAGGACTGGTCTCTTAGGAGTCAATATTTTGAACTGTCAGTGCTTGCCTTTTCATTTAAACCATTTATAAATGCATATCACGGAGTTTTATTTCATTTGAATTTATTAGTCTCTAAACAATTGTTACTGTCATTGCATAATTTTCAAAATTTCTGAGACTTGTCAGCCAGCTACAACTTTCTTGTTATTTTCTCCTCCTTGATTTATTTACACTGACTCATTGCTTCAATTTTTCTTCAATTTTTTTTCTGTTTGAACGTTTTTGTTTCGAAAGTTTGCAAATTGGGCGTTTTTCTCCTTGGCTGGAGCTGCTAGTTGTCACCCCCACCAACCCTGGGGCTCCACACCCCTTTCCCCTCCCCCTCGGTTCTGTCTTCCTCTCTCTCTCTCTCTCCCCGTTCGTTCCCCTCCCACCCTTGTTCGCCTGCCTGTCCACCCCAGGCTTGCGCTGCCTCCACAGCTGCCGCGGCACGGCCGGCACTGCCGCCCCCCTCTCCTTCTCCGCGTCCGCGTTGCGGCGGTGGTCGTCCGGGCCGCAGATACAGGGCAGGGCGGCAGGGCACGGCGACGACGCTGTGGCGGTGGAGGCGGCGGCGGTAGCAGCTTGCCTTTGCGCTGGCTGGGCCGTGCCATGCCGGGGCCGTGGCCATGCCGTGCCGTGCCGGCCCCAGCTTGGGAGGCATCCTGCTCGTTGAGCGTAGCGCTTCGCGCGTGCCTCGGACGCCATGGGCTGCGTCCGCGATCGTGGCGTCTTGCTCGCTCCCATTGAATCCCGTGGGAGAGACGGACGCCGTGGAGAGCGCTTCTCCGCCGAGCGCCGCTCCGACGCAGATTTTGCACCCTCTATGGCGGGCAGGGGTGGCCGGCGTGGCGGCGGGTAGTACTCGTGGTTGTGCCGGTCAGGGTGTCCTTGGCAGGGGTGGGGGAATGAATGGAGCGAGACGCGGCGTGGACGCGGCCCCACACTGGCGGGGGGGCGGCGCGGTGCCGATTGTCCAGTGCGGTGACGCAATGGGTTTAGGCCGTTGGGGCGGCTAGGCCGTCCGCTAGGCCCTCGGCTACCTGCTCGAGTCAAGCACCGCGGTGGGCCGTCGGGCTGCTCCACGGGTTGCCGGCTTGGCGTGCCCGTCTCGCTACGCTGGCGACGCTGGCGCTTGGCTTGGTGCACTTGGTGTGCTGCCGCGGCCACCGCGCGGTAATGATGGTCGGGGCGGAGGGCGTCCGGAATGTTTGGCGGAGATTCGCGGAGCTTGGTCTTCGCGGGGGTGCATGGCGTCCTGGCGGCACAGCCGCGGGCCGCGCCCGGCCGGCCGGTCAATTGCAAGCGTGGCGGGATGGTGGCGTCGCCTGGGCCGCGTCGCCGTGCCGCCGGGCGCTTGGCTGCCGCTCGTCGCGCCGTGTGACGCATGCCGCGCCCGCTGCACGATGCGGCCAAGCAGGCGAAGCGCGATGCGTCGTCGGGACGCGATGCGGCGCGATGCGGCGCGATGCGGCGCGAGAGAGAGGGACGCCGCACTGTGCAGCGCGGTGAAGGGGCCTGGCGGCGAGGCTAGCTGCCGGCACGGCGCATGGTGTACCGGTCTCGAGACGCGGGCCGCGCGGGGAAGGGGAAGGAGGGGCGGTCGAGGACCTAGCCTCGGTGAAGGGCCCCGCGGTGGGTTTCGCTGAGCCAAGCGCGAAGCGGCAAGCGCGGAGGGCTGTCCTGACTGCATCCGTCCTGATGGTTGCAAGCCGGCCCGCCGGGCTGCGGGGCGTCAAGCCCTCGCCGGCCTGGCAAGCCGGGCAGGGCGGCAGTGACCGCGGTGGCATGGCTTCTAATGTCGGGTCGATAGTCTGTCGATAACCCAGTGGCCGCCCCGCGGACGCCCCGCGGAAGTTTCGAATGTGTTGGGCGTCATGACTTCCCTGCCACTACCCCTCCCACGCTCTGCTGGGCTAAGTAATTTAGGGGCAGGGGCGGGGGAATAAATGCAACAAGTTGTTTGCCTGTTGTGAATTTCTAAATGCTAACCGTCGATTACTTTGTTTGTTGCAGGATAAGACAGAAGACCCTAAGAAACATAAGAAGGAAGAAAACGGAGATGACGAGGAGGAAATTGAAGAGGATGAAGACGTAGAAGGAGAAGAGGAGGATGAGGAAGATGAGCTACAAGGAGAGGAAGACGACCTAGACGAGGCAGAAGGTAAGGTGTCAATGTCAGTGAAAATTCATTGAAATTTTATTTATCTGAGTTGCTAATTTTTTTTCTTTTCCTTTTTTGTGCTGTAGAAGAGGAAGAGGAGGAAGATGATGGTGAAGGTGAAGGAGAGGGTGAAGACGATGAAGGAGCGTAATGTGTGATCAAAAAGAGACACTGACTTTTCAGACTGGAAAAGTGACATGCTACTTACCTTCCCCAGAGCAAGCCTGAAGCTACGGAGTGGCTGCAGACACCGCTGTTCTTCCCATTTTATTACTCAGTTGTGATGTTGGAGTGTGGAGTGAAAGAGTGAATGCGTGAGATTATGTGTGAGTGAGTGTCGCGCTACACATCTTCAGCCAATCCACTTCCTATCTTCAGGTTTTATGGTGCCCAATCGTGGAAGGGAAGGGGAGGTATTTTAAAATAATTTAAATTGACAAATGAATTATTTTATTTAAACCACTTGTAGAAACTGATTATGTGGACTTCATTTTGGTTTCCTTATTTTAATTGTGAATTCCCATCCCTGGAATGAATCCTCAAATAAGTTATAAGATCTACAATGCAGCAGTTTACCATTCTAGATAGCTCACGTGAATTAACTGTCTGTCATGTACGTGGTGAGGAATAATTTGTTATTTTTTTATTTTTGTACAAGTTCAGTTGCGGTCATCTGCAGTGCATTTTTAGGTTGTATTTATCTATTTGTATCATATTGTAAGACAAGCATAACTTGTTTGAATTGAAACTATTTGTACAAATACTTGGAAAGGACAACCTTTAATGAAATGAATTTGAATCAAGTCAGTCATTGTACAAGTTTTAATGCATGTCGAACTTAAAGGGGCAATAATTTATGTCCACATTTTAATGGAAATCCTCTTTTATCTTCACTCTCCTTTGGAGGTGGTGAGATTCAAATCTGTTACGACTGTAGACACGTGTGTTCATACCTGTGTGACCAACTTTTATTTCCTTTTTTTTAATTTGGTGTTTTATCTTTTTTTTCTTATCTTCACATGTTAGCACTGGCTGGCGTTTTCATTTTATACAATAAATATGTGACGCTCTGCTCATTCCAAGATTTCAGCCAATTGTTAATGCATTTCCTGAGTCCACAAGTATATTGTTGTATTCAAATTTTTGGCACTTTTTGATTGCTTGTGGACCATGTCTAAACCAAATGAATGAGAAATTGTAGCTCGTACTGTAATTCCTGGAGTGACTAAAGTGGCTAGATTTAGTTAATATTGATTGTTTTTATTGTCAACACCTCATTCTTGTCAGTGTCTCACACTGCTCGTCCTAAAACTGTTTGCTCCTCCAGTCACAGAGGCCTTACTCAAATCCAAAGGAAGCATAATTGTAGTGCTGCTGCTCTGCTCAGTAGTGTCAGTGTGTGGCTGGATGAGTTGCTATGTACTTACAGAGCAGTTTAGATTTCATTGTTATTATTACTTCTACTTGCATCAGCATATGCACCCTGATAACTGCAATTGTCAGTCCTTGTTGATCATTGGGATTCTTAGATTAATTGCCACATTACCCCCTTTGATCAGCTTAAAAATGCGATCTGGTATGGACTCTGCTGAACCTTGACTGACGCAAGGTTGAAGTACTTTGCTAAGACTGACTGTGAGCCGTTATGATCCTGAGGATCTCGTTAATTGAAGATTTGAGGTGCTAAGTGGAAAATAAACCAAATGGTTTACCTTCCGTGATTGTTACTTTATGAGAGGTGTTGCCATTCTCACCGAGGGTCTTTGGCCCCGAGCTGTCTTCCTTGCCGAAGTAGGTCTGGATTTGCAACTCATCCCTCACATGCTACTTGCCAAAAGGGGTTTCGACACAGCACAGGGGTCGTGGGATTGCCGCGGCTACACTGTTAGGCCGCGAGGGGTCGGGTGCCGGTGTTCCCCGTTGCCCCGGTCGGGCCGGCTCCACGGCCAGGACGGCCACCCCGAACGTGAACGTCGCGCGCGCGCTCGCAATCGGCGCGATAAGGCCCTGAAAAACAGGCGCCTGGCCTGATAACCGGGCTGGGCCTTCACGCCAAACCCGAACTCAATCCAATTCGTTGACAGGGTACTCGTGCGCGGGGTATGTCCGCCGGGCTGTGTCCCAAGGCGCGCTGGCGAGGCCGGGCGAGGCCCGAGGCAGGTGTGTCCGTCCGGCGACTCGGACGCGGCCCGGCGTTCGGCGCTGCCGTCGTCGATACACCACGCCAGCGGAGACACTGGCGGCGCTCATCACCGTCACGCGTCACACACTCGCGGTGCGGGTACGGGTACTACACGTGGGGGAGGGGCGGGCTCGTTTTAAAATTTAAGGCGGATAAATAAGTGGACACGTCACGGCGGCCTGGTCTGCAGGCGGGCGAATTACTCGCAGCTAAATGCAATACATTCCAATTCGGTTGTCGGCGAGCGTTCTGGGAGACGGTCCGAGTCCTCGGCGTGGCCGTGCTCGCCGTCGGCCAGTACCGTCCGGGGCTTTATAGCGCGCCCCGGCTTGCCCTCGGGATGTCGGCGCCCACAGTGTGGGCCCCACGCCCACACGCGGGTCAAGCGGCGCCGAAGTGCGGGACGGCACTGCACTGCAAGTGAATTGCAGTGGAGTGGCGGGGTACCCCCAGGTACCGCGTACCGGTGGCGGCGGCGTGCACAACCAACCATGTCGGCGCGGTGCTCGCGGTGCAGCTGCAGGTGCGACGTGGTGGGGCTCTAGGGCATGCCGGTGGAGAGGGGACGCCCCAGGCCCGGCAGCCACCGGCAGCACGTCCCCGGTGAACACGAGGCCGCTGGCCTCAGCGTCGGGCCGGTTACACAACGCGGACTGTAACGCATCAAAAATGCCGCAGCGCGCGTTTTTCGTGTTTTACGAAATCCGTATCCGGCCGGGGCGTGTCGTGAACCCTAGGCAACCCCTGCTCGCGCGAGAGGCCAGAGAAGGTCCCCGGTGCCTGCAGACTGGTTTCGAGAGTCTCCGAGAGTCTCCCTCGCACACTGGGCATCCCCTACAGGTGCGAGAGAGACTGAGCGACGAAAACGACTCGCGAAATAAGTTCGCTCAGCAGGGAGCCCCCGTAGGTCAAGGGGCCACCCGGGCCACCCTAGGATGCGCTGGCTGTCTTCGCGTCCGGCGAAAATAACTCTGAAAAGCGTCGCGGCAGCAGCGGGTGCTTTGCCGCCTTTTTCGGCCCCGGCTGCCCAAGGCGGCAAGGCGCTCGGCTCGGCTCGGCTCGGGTGATAACAGCCAATAATTGTTTTCAATGTCGGAGTGTCGCGGCTGCCCCTTCGGCACTCTGCACATGCAGACGGCGGACGTCGGGCAGGCCGGCCCGGCGATGACGGCGACGGTTCCGCGTTTGATAACCGACCTCCTGCCCGCCTTATGCCGTGCTATCAATGTCAATGGCGGCGACGGTTTCAGCTTCAGTTTCGGGTGTGGGCAGCCCTGCCCTGGCAGCCCGCCCGGAGCACCGACCGCAGCACGGCAGCGCGCGGGAACCGGGAATCCCAGAGCTGGCCGAGGCCGTCGCCTTCCAGGTGGAGCCGTTGCGTTTCTCGGTGTGCTCGGTACGGTACGGCGCGGTGCGCGAAGGGGGGCGCGGTCTTCGCCCTCGCCCTGCTTGCCCTGCTCCGAGACTCCGAGGCGGTGCATTGTCTCCTCGTCGGCGGGGTGGGTGCTCCGGACACCGTCTCGCTCTGCATTACCTGCTGCAACCCATGCAACCCCGTGTCACGCCTACGTACTCTGTCAAAGTTATTTCCCGCCCGTCTCTCTCTCACACACACACACACCCTGCGCGACCCAGATTTCGGGGTCCGGCTCGGCATGGCCCAGCATGGCCACGCGCGGCCTGGACGCAGCTCAGATGCGTATTCCAAATACTTGACCGCCAATTTCTCCGCCAGTGGCGGTGCAGGCGATGCGCCGCGCGCTGCCGCCGGCCGGGGCGTGGGCGTGGGCCGCGGGCACGGCTGCGGCGGCTGGGCGGGTTTCCCAGTGCAGGGGTAGGGGCTGTAGGGGCCTGTAGGGGGTGACGGGGGCCTTGCCAAGGCTGTGCCAAGGCCCAGGCCGGGGGGCTGCTGTTCTGGGACGGAGGCAACCCCTGTCACAGAGGGCCGTACGCAGCTACGCCGCTACGCAGCCGGTGGGGAAGGGGAGGGGGGGATGACCCAGGACTACCCCCAGGACGCGGGGGTGCTGGGCTAACCCTCGTGTGTGCCACCTGGGCTTCAGCGAGCGGGCGGGGCGGGGCGGTGGGGATCATCAAGGGGCGTGCGAGTGCGCGGAGACTAAATTTTACGTTGGTGGCAATTTCGCGCCGCGGGGTACTTGAAGTTTTGGGCGGGAGGTGTTGACTTCCCCGACTCCCCCTCCCTTCCTGGAACTTGCGCCATCGGCCATCCCTCGCGAGGCCTTCTGCCCCTCCCGGCCCTCGGAGCTGATGCTGGGATTGCCCTTCCCGCACCCCACGCCCCGCCCCCATCTCCCCTCTCCCCCCCCCCCTCCTCTCTCTCTCTCTCTCTCTCTCTCTCTCTCTCTCCCCTCAGGCGGGGCCGGGTGGGAGGGGAGGGGAGGGCGCCCTTCTCCCTCGCCCACCCTCGCCCCTCGCATCGCCAAAAGTGCTCCCAGGCAAAGGGAGGGAGGAGGAAGAGGAGACGGGTGAACGGCTGGAGAGGTGAAGAGGACGGTGCGAGGAAGCGTAGATCGAAGAGAGGTGGCCGATAGGAAGGCAGAGAGAGAGAAAGATAGAGAGAGAGAGCCGCACGCACCGTGTCATGGCGGCTCCGCCAAAGGACGAGGCGTGGAGCCCACAATGGGGTGGAATTTCGTAGGTAGGATAGAGAGGGATGGAGAAGGGGTGGAGGAAGCTGGAAAAGAGAGAGAGGGAGGGGAGGAGTGGCCGCGAGGTCAATAGCTAGCAGTGCTGTAGGGTACACATACTCTCGGTATAGCTTAGCCAACTTAGCTGATGAGGCAAAAGGGAGGAGGGCACATTCTCCACAGTTTTCCTCATTTTCTTTGCCTGCGGCCGGTTCGCTTCCGGGAAGGCGGGGTCGCTTTTCCGGTCGCCGCCCACGACGCGCCGGCGCCGCCAGCGAGCCGCCGGCCGTTTCGTCGCTCTCACTCTCTCTCTCTGTCGCACCAACGGGGCGTCCCGCAGCGGTGCGAGAGAGACAAAGAAACGATCCTTCGGACTCGCTGGGGCAGAGCAGGCAGAGCGCAGGACGGCCCCGTCCAGTCTGCGCCTTTTTCCGATTTCCCTGTCCGCTACACTGGAATAAAGACAGCCGATGCCCTGCCTGCATTGCCCTGCATTGCCCTGCAGTGCCGTGCAGCCGGCTTGGAGGTTAGGACCGCCGCGATAAGGCACGGACACATCCCCGGTGGCGCCACGCCTTTAGGCAAACAGGACGCGGTCCGGGACCACGGCGTCGACGACGTCGCCACGTCGCCCAGCGCACCTCTTGGTTGACACTGTGCCGCGGTTCATGTTTCGCGTCATGCTGCATTCATGACCCGGCGTCGATCTGGCCCTGGCCCTCCAGCCCGCGCGTTTGAGAGCGCCGCGCGCCGCGCCCAATCGATATGGCGGGCTCGTTCGAACGGCCCGAGCACGCTGCGAGGCTAGCGGCCCCGCGGCGGTACGCGGCGGTCAGGTCGTCTCCGTCGCACTCCTTCGCGACGCCGTGCCTCTCCATCGCGCCGGCCGCGGCTTTCCGCGGGGCCGAAGCGGCCGAAGAGGGGCCCGCGCCCTGCCGCGAGGCTAGCGAGCCGCGGACCAATGGCAGGCCGTGACGTCACCGCGCTCTGCCCGCTCTGCGCACGCGCGGCCACAGCGGCGCGGCCGCGGCGCGGTGCCGCGGAGCGCGGCCACGCCGGCCGGCGAGGCGCGCGAGGCGAGGGTCCCTGCACCGCGCGCCGCGGCCATGCCGACGCCATGCCGACGCCATGCCGCCCTCCGCCATGACGTGCCGAGTCACGGCGATCGTTTCATCATGCCATGGCCCATGGCGTCCATGGCACCCATGGCGTTGATGGCACCGGTAGGTTCGAATCGATGTTGATCCATCGCGAGGATCGGTCGCTCGGTGTCCACCTCGCCCTCGCCGGCCAATGCGAAAGCAGGAGCGCTACGAGGAAGTCGAGGGGTGAGGGGTCACGGGGTGCACGTCTCGTCTCGGGGCCCCAGAGGCACCCAGGGGCCCGTTGCGCCCGTGCTCCCCGTGCCCTGCGAGCACGCGGCGTGGGCGGCGGGGAAGGGGAAGTCGGGGAGCGCGGACAGCTTGGAGCGGACAGCGCGGAGGGAGGGGAGGGCACGAGGGAAGTCGTCGACGCCCTAACCTCAACACTCACACGCCACATTTTTACAGTTTTCATGTTTCGACCCGCGTGGCTCAAAGGGGGTTCGTTTCTCGCTCTTGCTTTCGCTGTCGGCGGACCCACGCGCCTTGCGCGCCCGATGGGGATTCGACATGGGGATTCGACACCCAAACCCCCCATTACTACTCTGGCGCCGCTGCCCGTTTCAGTCCCGCGACCGTCGGGAGACGTCGTGAGGGTCACGTGGCTGGCGCCGACGTCCTCCCCCCGTCCTCGCGGACCTGGCCGCGGAGGCCGTGACAGAAGTCAAGGTGGACGGGCTGGCCGGGGCTGGGCGACCACGACGCCGGCCAGTGCCGCAGCGCCGCGGCCAGGAATGAATCGCTTTCCTGGCTTTTTCTCGAAGCCGTGATGATGATACGCGACAAGCGACAGCGCCTCCTGGGCCTCGCCGCCACGCCGAGATGGCCGGCTGCACACGCCCGCCCCACGCGGGGGGGCACGGCCTGCACGGCCTGCACGGCGGGCACCGTGTCCACAGTCCGCGGCCACTCCACTTCTCCAGTGTGGTGTAGCAGGCTGCACGCCGTGCACGCCGTGCTGCACCGGCACGCGGCTACACGGCACGCCACCTCAAGTTCCGGCCTGGGCTCTCACGCCCTTCTTCGCGTTCGCCCCGCCCCGCCCCGCCGCTGCAGTGGCCATCGCGGTCCTCACACGCCTCATGGCGCTCCCTGGCGGGGCGGGGCGGGGCGGGGCGGCCCTCGCCCTCAGGACTGACTTGCGTCCAACCTCCAACCGAACGTGCTACTCGGCGTGGCCGCCGTTCCCAAGGCGGTTCGGGGGCGTCTGTAAACACCGAGACCGGTGCACGTCACTCAGCAGGCTGGTCCTCGTCGCGGTGTCTCTCTCGCACCCCTACGCGACGTCGCGCCAGAGCGAGAGAGACCGCGTCGGAAGCGGTGCGCGTGATCAGCTTGCCGGGCCTGGACGCTTTGTGACGGCCCCCTAAGGTCGCGGGCAGCCCTCGACCCTCGGCCCCTTGGGGAGGGAGGAGGACCTGGCTTGTTTGCGGACGGCCCCCGGCCCTACCCGTTCACCTGCCGCACCGCGTCGCCCGTTCCTCCCGCCCCTCCCTCCACCCGCCCCACCGCGCTGCTCTGCCGCCCGCCGCGTCGCGCCGCGCCGCCGCGCTGCGTCCGCCGCGCCGCGCCGCAGCAGGCTTGCCGCCCGCCTCTTGCCGCGCCGCGTCCCTCGGGCAGATAGACAGACAGCAGACAGACGGACGGGCGGCGCGGTGCGGCGGGAGCGGCGCGACGCGGCGCGGCAGATGCAGCGCTTCGCCAGGCTTCGCTTGCCCCGCTGCAAGATAGAATAGGAGGAAAAGAGGAAATGAAGGGAAGGCGAAAGGGATACAGGGATAAAGGGACGGGCGCGGCTAGCGCGGCTGGCCGACTAGATTACGACCTGCTGCTGCTACGTGTGGCGTGGCGGCACGGCGCGGTGGAGTCAGGAAAGGGCGCCGTCCACTCCACGCCGGCACGGCGGGCACCCACCGCTCCCACTCAAAATCAAATTTGCATGCCTCTGGCTCTGGCCCTGGCTCTGCCTCCACCACGACATGGCCGTCCGCCTTGTTCACTTGGCGGCGCGGCGGCAGATGCACGCGCGTGTTGCGCTGCACGCTGCACTGCGCTGAACGGCTGAACTCACGCAACGTGCACGCCGGCGCACTCGAGTTGGGGCGCCGCGGTGCAGCGGGCTGCGTCCGCGTCGTCGCGAAGGAGGCAGCCGCGGCCTCGGAGGGTGGGGAGCAGAGGGAGCGGAGCAGAGCAGCGTCGCCGGGACGAGACCGACGAGACCCAGACCTCCCTTCCCGCTTCATCCCTCGCCCCCTCACCCCCAGCAGACTGATTCCGAGAGCCTTTTTCTTCGCCCAATGAGTGCGAGAGAGACAGAGCGACGAAAATGACTCTCGGCATCAGTCTGCTGCCTGCTCGCGCTGTTCGGCACCCAACGGTCTCCCCGTCCTTGTCGCTCGCGCTGGGCGCGAGAGAGACGGCATGAAAAAGGGAAGCTTCTGCAACTCCTGCAACTGCAAGCGACGGCTGCAGCTGGCTGGCGTGCTGGCGCTGCCAAGAGACGCTTGCCGCTCCCCGAGTCGTCAGTTGTTGCTCTAGCCAGCCCCTCTAGCCCCTCTAGCCTCCAGCTTCGGGTTGCAAGTGATGACTGTGAGTTTGGATTTGGATCGGATGCCCGATGCCGCTGCCCCACGTGATTCTGCAAACTAGGCCCCGGCCGCCCCGGCCCACTTGGTCAGGCCCAGGCCCAGGGCAGCCCTGGGCATCGCATCGCGTGGACGCGGTTCCCCGCCTCCGCGGCGCGGCGCGGCGAGCCCCGATGCAGGTCTTCCCTTTTCCCGCTGCGCTGCCCTCGCAAAGCAGGGAATCAGCATGCCTCAGCCTCGAGGCGAGTGGACTCGGACTCTCGACGCACTCCTGGGGAGAGACTGAGTCTTTCCGACACACCCTGCACAACCTTTTCAAGCCACCCTCTCAGCGCCCGAGGATACAGGCAACCCACTGGACACCCTCCGAAACTTGGACAGAGGGGTCAACATCAGACGTCAGATGCTTCCACTTGCAAAACGCCACTTTTCGGGCTGAAAAGGTAGAAAACGAAAGGAAAATTTCACAACTTTTTAGCATTATTTTTATTTAAGCTACAAGTCTTTAAAAAGTAACAATTTTGTGTAAAAACAAAGGTCATATATGTTCATAAAAAAAACACGTCTGTAAAAAGATCATAGATTCCATATCACAAAGACTGGGGATAAAATACCACCATTTTACATTGAGTTCTATATCACTTGCAACAGAGCATAGTACTTGGTAAAACTGAAATAAAGTAATAAAATTTACAAAAAGAGTTTTAACCAAACAACAAAAGAATGAGGGGTCTTCTAAGAACCAGGGTTAAATTGTACCAATCTCATACACGTAACAAGTTTAAGATATATACATACATTATAGCATAATGATGACAGTTTGTCATTCGTATTTATTGATCACATGGAAGGATTCCTGGTGCCTGCCAACCTCAGATTGAAAAAGTCATAACAAAAAGCAGTGCAACATAAGCTTAAGAGAGGTGTGACAATTTTTTCCAAGCAAGGAGGGAATGACATCAATGTCATTGAAAATGAGAAACCACGCTCATTGTTGAAACTAAATGCTTCGAAATTCATGCTCTGACTACCTTAACACAAATAACAGTAAAATATAAAATAGAACATCAACAGATACATCAACTTCACAGCTCTTCCTTGTTGGAAATACAATAAAATATTTATCAAAATCAAACAACAGACTTCATGTAGAATTAACTCACAAAAGGCACACTTTCAAATAAGTAGAACATTGAAGAAGCAAAATCAATGTTGAATGTAATACTGATTTTTAATCTAGCAAATTAAAAACCCAGTCATAACATCGTAAGTAAGATGTCCCATGGTCAAATCGGACTGAAATTGGCTTGATGACGACAATGTTTACTACACAAATACAAAGATCTTAAAAGATATAACAGGTTTACTTTGTGAGTGAAAATTAACAATACTAAATGTACTTAGAAATAAACTTACAAAAAAGAAAATTAACAAAATAATTTTTCAGGTACAGCAGGATTTATACATGGCAAGCAAACAGTGTGCTTCCAAGACAGCAAAAACAAGACAGTAACTTTCAACTTAACATAACATTCAAATTTCAATGAAGAGTTTGTTAACATTTTGTTCATAATATCATATGCTACAAATGAAGTGAAGCCATGACTGTCTGAAGAAATAGCGAACCACTGATTAGAATAATGCAACGGCCAGTCAAAATAAAAATTATAAAAGACTTCTGTAATAAGCAAATACTGAACCAGCAGATATGGAATATGAGATTCTTTTCTATTTAAAGGCCATGATGACTGATGGATGATATACAAGATCTATAAATTACATTTACAGTGAAAAGTCCAAAAAAGGTGATCTCACCTTAAAATTGATTCATGTTACAAACTTATTAATATCCGCGGGCTAAGTAGAAAGTACATTTATGAAAATATATATTTGAGTTTGTTGGAGAATCTTTAGCCTCCAACCACTAGGTAACATTAAAACTGTCGTCAAAAGCAGAGATCTGTACAAGATTCTAGCAGGAATTACCAATCCTTCATACAATTTTCATCACAATTAAACTACTGCAATTGCTTGACACCACAACATATCTTTTCATTCCTCGAACAGCCAAGTCAACAGCTTGGCGACTGACAAAATAGCAACACTTAAGTCCTTGATTTGAAAAATAAAAAATTACAAAAATTATGTACTGGGTAAATTTTAAGAACAGATAAAAAAAGATAAATCAATTCACAAAACACATTTGAGCAACACAATTCTTAAGTACATATTTTGAAGGGAGCATCAAATTAAGGAAATTTCATTTCCACCCTTAGCAAGGGAGTCAAAGATGTCCTGAAAACAGTTCATTGAATGTGATAGCATGCCTACTGCTCCATTAAAATGTAACACATGACTCAACAAAATTAACAAATATAAACACTGCAGCAAAATTTGTCATGGATGAGATGCATACTTCTTGAGCAAAATAAACACACCCAAAACAGTCTTATAGAATGAAAAAGCGGCACCATGACAAGAAAGAAACAGATATTGGGTTGCCTGTATTATCTAATGTGATGCAAAATACCCTGCTAATGTTAGCACAAAATCCTTACAGTAAAAGTGGGTGACACACACTTTGTCTTGGTGTTTTTTGTTCACTTAACTTCAGCTAGGTCCTGTCTCCGACATTGTCAAGTTGATATTAGATATATTATCGGAAAGATTCCCAATATTTCCATCCCAATTACTTATAGGTCGGACAAGATCACTCGAGTTCACTTCTTGCTCAAATGACACTGTTCCTTGAGGGAAATGTTGAGAGAAAGGTTCATTTTGATATGGCTGAATTCCTCCTCCATTCATGGCATTCGTCAACGTAGTATAGGTCTGACCCTGTTGTTCATAGGCAAGAGGTGATGGGTTTCCATGCATGTAATCTGGTTGTGGCATTCCACCCATTGCATGGCCCATGTTGACTGTGTCCACCATTCCAGGGAAACCTTGTTGTAAGCCGCCTCCCACTCCAGGCTGCATTCCACTAGGCCCCCCATGTAACTGAAGGAGAAACAAACCAATTTTAAAATCAGAACCAACTCAAAGACTTTGCAACTTACTTTCCCCTCACTTAGCGTAACAAAACTACAGGACAACAAACAAATTTCCACCAAGATCAGAACATGGGCTTACCGGGTCAGGTGAAAAGCTGGCACCAGGGATGCATGTTCCTCCGGCCAGCAGGACATTTCGCTGGAGAGTGATGGATGGCGAAGGCCCAGGCCCAGGCGAGGGCTGGCTGGACGGATGGCCCACGAGGCCAGTCGGCTGCGAAGACGGAGCACCGTACGCGTGCCCAGTGAACATGTACGGAGAGTTTGGCTTGAATTCGGCAGGGGAAGGAGTGCGCCGCACTTGCATCTGTGGACTGTTGATGGGCGTTGGCTGGGGGGACTGCCCCTGCCCCATGTACAGGGGTGACAAGTTGGACGGGTAGAACATCTGGGGGCTGCGGTCTGAAATCGGAAGAGAAAACCATTTCATTTGGGTTCAGGTTACACCTCTTGACTTTAGAAGGCAGAGCACAGGTGAAACCACCCAATGTAAGGATTCAAGTTCCAAATTCATGTTGAGCTTCTTACCAGCAGGCTCCTGTTTGATCCTGAGCTCATTCAAGGCAGCATGCGGTCCTAAAGACAAAGAAGAGCATGTAATTTAACAGTGGGATGTAACCAACTAACACTAGAAAGTATGGTAGTGTGACACAAAAGTCATGGAAATGATGGACAAAATGGTTTTAGCTCCTCTGAAACACAAACATTATCCAGCTACCAGGCAATAGAAATGAATGAGGTGAAACAACATTTTAGAACTAGACGACGCACTTGACTAGACTCACGTGCAAACCCAAAGCCATAAGTGAACATGTAAGTGAAAGCATGGGTGGAAGCAAGAAAGCAGAAAACTCAGAAGCAACTAAGACTTCACAACTATCTACAAAGAAAGACAAATGAGAAAGCGACAGTAGAATGCCACAGATAACACTCACATGTTCGACCATACCTTTTCCATATGTTGAAACCTACAACCACCACCAAATGTTTAAAAATCCAAGAGCTTGTAGGTCTAGATGAGCCAACTATTTACTTGAATTGAAAAGATTGTGAATGCAAATTAGTTTTCTTTCTTCGGTGTGTTTTTTCAGAAAAAAAAGATAAAATTTGAAGTAAGTACTAATGGGAGATACAGAAAGAAGAGAAGAAACAAATTTTTAAAAAGTCACATTTAATGATCCAAGCAGCATAAATAATCTAACACACTGGCATTTTCCACAAATAAAACAGAGATATGAGGATAACGGAAGTTGTAGGGCATCAGGTGCTCTTCAAGAATTAAGACACAAAACAAACTGTATGATAATTCCAGAAAACAATAAAGCAGAAACCAAATCCAAGATATATGGGACTTTGTGAAGGCAAGTTACAAGAATTGAAAGAAATATGTATTGCAGAAATTGAGGACAGTGAAGGAAATGGCTGTGAATTCATTGATCATAAGCTGTATGATTGTACAACAGCATCAACAAATGGGATGACAGTTACAGAAGTCTCCCTTCACTAGTTGAATGCTCCCAAACAATACGAATGAAGAAAACTCCACTCGTTTCCAGTTAAACAATTTAATACAGCTTAAAATAGAATAAATGAACGCAATAACACATTTTTTAAAAATCTGAAGAACTTATACTCTCCCATCTACTCCTAAAATTTCCACAGATCAAACTGTAATACTGGTTGACATGCACAACAGAACTTCAAACAGAATAAGCATAAATTTTTCGTCAGCAATGAATGTGTGAAACAGACTCTTCCAGCGAGATCAGGCCCACACCCAAGACACCAAAAGCAGAGAGACATACAGAAAGATGGACTTCAGTGAAAGCCAACAGCAGTTAAACAAGAATTTAAATTAAAAGACAAATGCCCGATGCAGACTATTTTTTTTCCTTTTTTCTTTTGCCAAATTATATACAAATTGAAAGTAAGAAAACCAAATCCCAGAATGTTTATGAGGCAATGTCCTATCATTTTATATTAGACCACCTTGTGCATCAATATAAAATTGCAAATCGCTACACAATTGCTGAAATTTTTTAAAATCTACAAACCAATTGTACTACAGGACATCCCTTAAATGATGTATGTAGCAGAATGCATAACTGTTTCTCAGTAAAAATGTGGTGAGAAAGATATATTTCCTATAAATAACATCTTGAATCTTAATTTAGAACAAAGGTTTAAAACAATTTGCAAGGCACGAAGTGGAAAGTGATTAATTTTTAGGGTGGGGGTGGGTGGGTGGGAGAGGGGGACTATAGAACTGAAATAGTTAACTATTGATGATCTCAAATCCTAAATTTGTGCTCAACTTTCAACATAAGAAAATACTGCAAGTTACAAGCAGATTCCGATAAAAAAGAATCACGAACCTATCCCTATATTGAAATGTGTAGCTATTGAGCATAATTGCAACAGAAGTGAGGCATGAAGCAAGGCCACCAAGGTAGCACATCCATCTTTATGCAAAATGAAATCATGAACAATCCCAGTACACCATGCAAAACTATCACAATAGTCACAAACTGTTTACCCTGATCGTAATGGCTTGTGTAAAGCCACCAAGTCAGACTTGTCGTCTGAAGACCATACCAACTACCGTACTGAACCCATGTCCATTCACGACACGAAATTTTAGAAAAACATCACAAATTAAGCTTTTGTGCTTTGTATCAAAGGGGCATTATTGCTATAAATATTGCTGTAGAACAGCTAATAGAAGAAGTGATGGCTCTAAATTCATCCTATATCAATAATCAAGTGAAACACAAGTGCCACATAGTTTTAAATATGTTATTTGGTATTCTCTAAAACTATTCTTATCATAGAGAAATATACAAATGTGTATGTTCAATTCAGTACATTTTAACAATGCCCCAGCCGGAATTTTCTCCGGAATCTTGATTGAGTATTTACCCAAGAAGATCGGCCAAATATGTGAAAATAGGAGTGAAGGACCAGCCTGTTACTTAAGACAATTGAATTTCACTAAATACCTAAATTACGATTATCAAAAGCAGTTCAAGTTTCAGGAACTTTTTTTTACAAAATACGATTCTACTTTCTGCTTACTTTATTGATTATGTGTGCAAGACCTACAATTGTGTCAGCACCAAAAGTTCATTGTTCACTGAACTTAATTTTGTGTGATTCTACAGACAAGACCAAAAATAAAGAGAATATTTAAAGAATATTAGACAAAATCAAGAGGCAACTTGTGTTTCCACAGAATCCAAATACCACCACCACTAGACCCAACACCATGAGAGGCAGATACCCATGAGCACCCGAAAACCAAAGATATGACGGTACTCACTATCATTCCTCAATGGTGAATCATCGTCCCCCCAATGCCTCTTATTACTATTATCAATCCTCTGCCGCTTTCCTATGGACAAAAATAAGAAAAAAGGTTGAAAATCATAACATTAAAATAGAAGTAACAAAGTAATTGTTACAGCAAGGAAGTAAGCAATACAAATGAAAACAAAGGTCAACAAAAACAAGTTAGTAAGAACACAGTAACAAAGATCAACATGGACAATAAATCTAAAATGACTAGAAAAGGTAACAATTAACAGCACAAAAGGACTAGAATAATTCAATAACCAGCCACTGCAAGTTACAAGCCAACAATCATCAAAATTATTAGGCACTTAAAATTCCTTACCAATAATGATCACAAGTATAAAAAATACCATGCTATGGTAACTAAGTGTGAGTACAAATACACGAACCGGGCGGATATCAGACTTGTTCAAAATTTGGTTTCACAGAGTGATTGAGGTATCAAATGGTTCTACCAACACATTGCACAGTGTAAGTGGAAGGTAAATGAACCTTACTTGTGTTCGTTCTACAAATAGGTCAGAAGCATTTCTACTGAAGTTTGTGTTAACTTTTACACTGACGTAAAATATGAAGGCATTGCTTAGCATTTAACCTTCAGCATATAGTCATACTCTCACAAACTCTGGTCCTAAAGTTCATAATCAAAATTCACCATGAAAAAGAATACAAAATAAAAGCAAGGTCCTGCTTACAAAAATGGGGTAAAATGTGCAAAAATGGTTCCACACTCAACTTCATAGACAAGGTTAGAGGAACAGAAAATACGAATAAAATGCACTGGGAAGCAGCATTAGAACTAATGCTCAACTTAAGAGAACTTTTAGCTTCACAAATCAGTTCAATCAAACCTGTGTAAAGCAGGTTTATGGAGCACGCAGGACTCATTCTAATCGAACAATAAAAATTGAACCAAAACAAAAGCTTAACATTGATCAAGCATCCTTGGTTTCAAACAAACTTTCAATATAAAACAATAAATTAAGACAAGTCTTCAGGTTTCAAGCAACTGAACAACCATAGAACAATAAACTAACAAAAACGGTTTTTAAATGAGCCATGCATAAGTGCATCCTCATTGACAGATTCACTACACAATCAAACATGGAGAGAACCACAAGCTCTCATTAAATCAACAACAAAAACAGAGCACAGCTCTTCCTTTCAAATGCAACATCAAAATTGGATGTGCCTGGTTGGGAAGTTTCACTCCCAACCTCTCACAACAAATCCTCACATGGAAGATTTGATTTATAGCCTTTAACTATTTCAATCAATCAATAAGAACACCAATACCACTCTGCATTCTGAATACTCTCCTTCTCTATTATTTTAAACTCAAATCTATTGAAATTGTTGCAAAAACTCCAGCTAATAAAATATTTTCTTCAAAACAGATAACAATAAGATCCATTTCAATGAACTATAAAACATTTGCAAAGTATCTAAAAAGTATCGCAGAAAAAAAAAAAAAAAAATATTACAGAGGAATACACAACTAGTCAGCAAACCAACAAAATCAGGAAGGGGAGGTACTCAGAATGTAGAAGTGACAAGGCGGTTCAGCATGTGCATTCAATCTGACCAATACTTAGCAACACTCCTATCAAGGAGATATTTCTCAAACTAAGGGAAAGCACAATTTCCCAATCAATATATCAGAAAATGCACACATCAAATACCAATCAATTCAATCAAACAGCAATCAATCAACATTGGACCTGAATCCAAGACAAAGACTTTAATTCAGAAATAATTTTCTGAATATAAAGTAAGAATCAAATTTAAACCCAAAGGCGAAGCCCAGCCAAGTTCAAACACCTTGGGTATTAAGAGCCATCTTTCCTCGCTCAGGCATCAGTATTCTGCCACCTTCAACAGGGCTGTAGTATGAAGACATTTCATCAAACTCAGACACTGTGGCACGAGGAGCCATATCAGTATACAGATCAAGCTGTTCAGCATCTGTAAGCCCACTAAGAACATCGTTCACATCATTCAAAAGAATGTTGTTATTTTCTTGGTCGGAAACAGTCATGGTGGGGCGAACAGTGGGGGTTTCATCCCGATCAATGCTGCCCCTCAGACTGATAAAAATGGTGTCTTCCCCATCAGGGAAACGAGACAGATTGCCCATGCTGGCACCCATATTACTCCTAGGAACAGTTGGAGTGCGAGATGGACTACGCATGCTGCTACCTCGGGACAGACCAACAACTTTTGCATTCTTTTTCTTTTCGGGACTTGGCTTTTTAGCAAAGAGTTTGGAAAAGAAGGTGGTTTTAGGAGATTTGGGAGATTTGATCTCAGGAGGAGGGGAGGGGAGGGACTTAAATGGGGCTGGAGGCAAAGGTGGAGGCAGGAGCTCCTGAGGAGACTTCTTTGCTCGCTTGGGGGGCAGCGGTGGAGCCTTCTCAGGAGATTCCCTTTTGGACGGGGTGCTGCATGGAGTGCGCAAAAGGACAGGTGTGGATGGAGGGAGTGTTGAGAGGGCCTGCTCATAACTGTCCATCAATTCAATTGGATTTTTCATAGCCATTTGCAAGCTCGAGTATGAAGTATCATCATACATATCTTGAAAGTCATCAATATCTGGCAAGTCTTGTAAATCCATTTTTATGGGACAGAGATCAGCTTCAGCAAGAGCTCTGGTCTTGGAATCAGCATAAAATTCATCCAATTCAGCTCCAACCTGCTTTATGAGCTCGTTGAGGGCAAGGGACTCCTCCTCCCCTTCACCAGTCATCATACCAGGAAGGACTGACATGTTGGCATCAACTTGAGGAGTGCTGGGTTCAATCTTGTGCCACTTGTGCACTTCAGCATAGTCTGCTTCCTCAATATTCTGACGCATGTTCACAACAGCATCAGAGTTCTGAAGGGCTGGTGCAATTAACAGCTCTGATGTGACAACCATCTGAGGCATTGGTGGCTTGCTGTCTTCTGTTGGCATGTCTGGTGAGGCCACAGGAACTGCCACCTGCTCAATAGCACTCAAGTCAACAATTTCTGGTGATGGTTGAGCGGGAAGCGTTGTTGGAGGAGTCAATCCGGAGAGAATGTTGCTGGTCATCATGGCAGGATCCGCAGCGAGGATTTGGCTGAATGTGTTGTAGTTCCCTTTCTTCACCAGAGGCTTACGGAAATTAAAATATGACGCCCTACCTGTCACAGGTATCATTTCGAAGATGTGAGGTTCACTGGTCGCTCCATCAGATGGCCTCTTCAGCTGGATGTAGACGGTGACAGGCTCTGAAAACTAAATGGAGAAAGGAGAACAGGTATGTTATATCTACTTTAAACGAGAAAAAGCTAGGATATAGAAACTCCAAATTACCTCTATCCTTTCGTAACGAGGCGTCTCAAAGGTTATGGCAACTTGTTTGTGAACTTGGGATGGCTGGAAGTTGGCATAGGCTTCCCACTTCACTTCATTGTCCCGTTCTTCAAAAAACCTGACTTGAATGTCTTCTGCAAATTTGAGATGCAAGCCTTGAAAATAACTGTCCCAACCAATAACCATAAATAATAGGTAATCTTAAATCAAACAACATACCTTTGGCTACTTTCTCACAGAGAAGTATCATTTCTGTTCCACCAATTGCAGGAGCACTGGCATGACTCAATTTGCAAATCACCAAATCCGACATTGCCTCTAATCAACAAATAGCAAATAAGGCATTAGTTACCTGAAAGCCTAGATTAGGATTCTTTAACAAAATAAATACTCACTCTTGTCATAAATTGGGTCCGACACAACTGGTGCTAGAGCTCTTGTGTAAGTATTTGGTTCTGGCCCTTCTAAAAATACTTGGAAGCAGAGTCTTACAGCATTCAAATCAATACCAGTAGGCTGACTTCTGTGGGCAAAACCCTCTGAAAAAATAAAATTAAAAATGTTAAGAAAATATAGCTCTCAATAGAAGATTAGCTACCAAACTATGTGCTATGTCCTATAGAATAAAAACAATCATTAGGAGACTTACTTCCGAAAGGATCAACTCGGATCTCCTCTCGAACTCGCAGAGCTTCCTCAATGTCCCTCTTCTTGACACATTGAATGCCAAGGTTGGAGAAAGAGACAATCATGTTGTTGTTGGAGTGAACTTGTTGCGAAAAAACACCCTTCTTGCACCCTTCTTTTCCCACTAAATTATGGGGATGTGCTCGATAGGGAGGATCTTTGGTTACGCAGGACACTATTACTGCTGCACGTCCTTTGTAGCCCACAACCTGACACAGAGCAAAAAACAATTTTTAAAAAATGTTCAAAACAAAAAATTAAGGCATTTTTCAGAACAGAAAAAAATCCAATATGAGTTAAAATGTAAGCAAGTTACCTGAATGGTGGGAAATGTTTTATTTTCTGGTGTGCTATTGACTCCTGGAATGGACCCAGCTGAACGTCCTTCGCATTCATAGCGAAATCTCATCGCCTTCGATGCAGGCTGCTCCAAAATCACAATGTGGGCCGTTTCCGATGACAGACGATGCCTTCCCGCAACCGACATGGTGTTTGAGTTGGTTACAGCAAGATCAGGATCATTTCCAATCACATCCACTGCAAATTCATAAACGAACAAACTTACACATAAATCATATTTGCTCCCCAGTACCCAATACAGTACAGAAGAAATGGCAACATCACCATCCCCCATAAAATTTAATGACACACTTACAGACATCACTCAGACCATTTGCTGAGAGTTGAGGCTCACCATCCATGCCTCCTACATTCCCCAGTTGCTCATCTCCTACAGAAAAACCAAATGCTCATGTTAGCAAACACACAGATGCCATCAGATAATTGCCAGACATGGAAATGAAAGTCAGTTGTTCTTTGGATGAATCTGACAAGCCCACTTTCTTCCTGCACAGTCACAGCCTGGATGACTCACAGTAACGCAATGATAAAATGCTGTATGAAGGGAAGCAAGAAGGCAACTGATGAGGCAGTCAATCAACTTTGCAGCAAATAAATGGCAGGAAAAAAAAGGAATTCAAGCTTGCTGAGATTATTATGGAAATGGTGTGAGTAACAAAAAGTGCCTTTACCCTTCTATTCTAAAAAATAATGAAACTCTAACACAGGATACCAAAAGCAATACCATATACCCCAAGCTAAGGAACACAAAGGTGTATATAAAAAAAAAAGAAAAAGAAAAAAAGAAAACAGAAATACTAAATATAATCAAACAACAAATATTTTTTCACACTCAATCTGAGGACAACTATTGCACTAATTCACTAAACCAATGGTAGACTATTTAAGAGCCTTTACTTAGGGATGGAATAAGTTGAGCACTCAGCAAAACAATGTTTAGAATAACATGCAAACTAATCAACTAAACAGTATGTCTACAGGATGTGTGTACCAACCTAGGGGATCCATTTGGATAGGTGGCTGCACCACGATTTAATCACCAAAGAGTCAAAATCTCTAAAAGGACTGGAATTAAAAAGAAGAAAACAGGAGGTTACTTAAGGGAGAAAGGCATGTGCCCAGTTAACACTAATCACTGTGACAAATAAATATTACAAACTCAACGGGGGACTTCAATAGAAACTTTGTTGAGTTAGTGACGGAAACACAACATGAAAAGTTAGTTCCCCTACCATGCAACACATAAAACCCACCCCCTAAACACACAACATTGAAATAGACAAAAAGAGCCCACACAAAACATGAGGATACACGATTTACGTTCAACAGTTTACAATCGTAGTTATGCAACCCACAGTCTAAGAACTAAGACGGGTCATTTACAATTCATCTGCACAGTACGCAACTCAGCCCACCGTGGCACCCCACATGAAAACCCAAACTGCGGGCAGCCCAACAACGGTCCCAGAAGAGGAGGAACTAAGACCCCAACTGATCTGATGAACCTGCTGCCAGACTGAGACAGGTGTCTCTGTCTCGGTGACCGGGCCGAGGCGCCGAGGCAGGCCCGCTGCCCTGCCCCTGCGCGTGCGATGACACTTACGCACTCGGGATCCGTACGAGGGATCATAAGCGTACTAAAAATACAGCCTGTTCACGTTCACGCACATACACACCCAAAAAACAAACTCAACCTGCAGCGCACTTGTCTCGCTCCCTGCGAGTGGCGACACCCCGCTGGGGACCAAACACCGAGAAACCGCGGAAAACCCTGCGGAAACCCAACCCGTTCCCACCACACCGAAACACACAACGAGTGATTGGAGCGTCGGGATGAAAGAAGGCCTACCTCAAGAACAGACATGTCCGAAGCGCCACGGAATAACCTAGTCGCCTGGACGGTGCACTCAAGGACCTTTCGTGCTGCACTCTTGCGCCGGACTGAAGGCGCACAGACCACACACAAACTCACACACGGACACGACAACTTGCGAATCGCGGGATGTTGGAACAAGAAAACATTTCCAACGACGTACGACGAACGAAACTTGAGCCGTCCTTCGCAGCAGCTCCGGCCGTCTGCTCTGGTCGGAGTCTCAGCGAGCAGTGAAGGCAAGAGTATTTTTGGAAAACATGACAATATTTCCCAGAATTGAGGCGGATCTGAGCTCTGATTGGCTGGGCGAGTCACGTGGGACGTGGTACGCATCGCCGCCGCCAGTCGTCGGCAGCGCTGCAGTCGCCAGCGCGGAGCCAAAGTTTCGCCGCTGGAAGGGGTTCTGGGGTGTAACACGGCGAGAAACAGATTACAGAACGTCGGGAGGGACTCGATTTAACCACACGCACCCGTTAAAGTACCCATGGAGCGGCTGTTGGAGCTGTCAAACGTCGTCAGCGAGGCAGACTGTGACGTCAAAACACCAGCAGCCGACACCAAGGGGAGCGGTGGCGCGCAAGGCGGTGGAAGGCGCCAAATTCAAGCGCATGCGCTGCACGGGCAACGGGCACGGCCGGAAGGCCCGCGTCTACCCGCGTCCCCTCTCTCTCTCCCTCCCTCCCTCCGGGCCACCCCTCGCCCTTCTCTCTGCGAGAGCGAGCGAGACAGCGCACGAAAGCTGTTTCGTTTCCAAATCACACGATCACACGGCGGAAGCCTAAAAGCGCTTCCCATTTTCGGGCCTTCCCTGATTGTCATTTGTCACCCCTTTCTTTTTTTCGGCAACAACAATGGATCCAAATCGGCGGAGCGTCGGCTGTGTGCGCCGTGTCCGCGGCAGCCAGGAGTCGCGGTCTCGAAAAGCAACGCGTCGGGACGATGCTGGCGGCGCGCGTGAAGAGCTACTACGCGGCGGCGGGAGGCGACGGCGCGGGCAAGAAGGTGAAGGAGGTCGTGCCCCCCAGCGCCAGGACCTCCAGGACCTCTCGGACGGCATGCGGACGCCTGGCGCTGTCGTCGTCCTGCGCGCCGCTCCTCGCCAGCCTCAAGAAGACCCACAGCTGCGGCGCCAGCCTGCACGTGCCGCTGCCCACGCACGCCGTGCTGGCCGTGGAGGGCCCCGCGGCGCTCAGCAAACGGCCCAAGAAGTCGCGTTCCGTCGGCGACCTCGCCAACTACGCTAAGCACTTCACGAAGTGCAGGTAGGACACGGTGCGAGTCCAGGTTCGACGGTTCGAACCCCGCCAACGCGGTCTTTTTTCAGAAGAGCCGGCGTGCCGGCGCCTATGGACCGCGGCGGCGAGGGCGGTGTCCGGGACTCCACGCCGGGGCCGTGGGCGGTGCAGCCCGCCGCGCTCGCGCACGGGACCGCGTCGACGGGGACGTGCGGGGCCCTCCGGGCGTGCCAGCTCCTCATGCTCAACGCCTGGAGGATGCGTAGGGAGGAGACCCGGGTGCTGCGGACGCGCGTCGACCAGATGCGCCTCCAGGTTCGCCCCCAACGCAGCGTCACGTCGCGAATCAGCCGCGATGTAGAATAAATACAAAGGCCAAAATGACATCGTCGACTCGTGCCTGGGCTTCGCTCTCGAAAAGCGATGGACCGTGGATGGACCGCAGGGCGCCCATTGGTGCCAATCGGGGACCAAGGAAAAACCCCGAGGAGGCGGACAGGCGATTACACGCGACGACACCAAAACACCTGAGGGTCGAGCATAATCCCCTTTTCCTCCTCGGGGTTTTTACCGGATTCCTTCGCCCTTGTTCGTCGCCACTGGGCAGGCTGAGTACCCGGAAAGGATTAGCTAGCCCGAGGCCCGGCCTCTTGGCGCCCCTCCGCGCGCTAGCACGGACCGCACAAATCTGGAAGAGGACAGTTTCCAGTTTCGCAGATAAATTTTTTCACGGCTATCTGGAGGTGCGCCTTTTCGCACTCCGCCTCCAGCACGGCCTCTGGCACGGCCTCCAGCACGGCCTCTAGCACGACGGCACGGCCTCTGGCGGCCAGACTCTGGCAACACTGACTGTAGCTCCCCGGCCCCCAGATCACGACGCTGCGCTCCCTCAACAAGCAGGAGGGCGAGCGGGCGGTGCGGGCGCACCAGGACTCGGGGCGAGCCCGCCTGCAGTGCGACGGGCTGCGCCAGCAGCTGGAGGCCCTGCGGACGGTGGGTAGCCGACGGGTCGCAAAACGCTTCGCCTTTTCAACCTCCATACAGTGGGCCAGACGACCGGTGGAGGCAGCCAAAAGTCATGAGACTAGGGGTCTAGTCTCATGCTCTTTGAGCTGCAGAGTCTCTAAATGGGACTCGAACCGAACGTGTGACCCCACCAATGGATTCCTCGTTCGGAGAGCAATCCATTGGTGGGGTCACACGTTCGGTTCGAGTCCAATTTAGCGACTCTGCAGCTCAAATCGCGTCCGGATTTTGGCCGCCAGCGCCAGGCCCACTTTGCGACGACCCCTCCCCGTTGCAGGAGAGCGAGAGTCTGGCCGCCGCCAACGCGGCCCTGGAGGGGCGCATCGCGGAGCAGATGACGACGGCCGAGAACCTGCGCAACGAGCTGCAGGCCGCCAAGCAGGACGCCGCGGCCCTCGACGCGCAGCTCGCCAAGGAGCGCGCCAAGCTGGCCGCCGCGCGGCAGCAGTGTGGTGACCTCAACGAGCAGGTGCACATGGACGCCGACTTGCACGGCGTCTCGAGAAGTCGAGGGCCCTCTGGAATGCGCCTGCCTCCCCCCGCAGCCCCCTCCCCCTCCAGGTCCAGGCTGACTAGTCGCAGTTCTCGGAAGCGGTGACGTCACCCTGGCCAGACATGCCCGTATAAGGCTAGCCAGGGTGCCAGGGTGGTGTCGCGCTATGCAGCCCCCGCCGCCCTTTCTGGGGGTCACGGGCCGACGGCCGGGAGGGGAGGGGGTACGCGCCGAGTCCACACAGTCCTGGCGGCGCCGGGCGGCTGGCGGGTGGCATCATCGGCGTCTGGGGAGAGAAATGGCCGGGGACCAGGATGCCGCCGGTCGGGGGAGGATTTAAAGACCTGTTTACACTCCTCGTTCGAGTGTCCGCGATTCGAGCTGGGAACGTGCCCACAGTCCGATGTTTCTGTCCCCTACGGCACTCCCAACGAGTGCGAGAGAGACAGTCCGCCGGTCCGGCCGAGGTGCACTGTTCGGGCCGACCCTACATAAATGTCCGAACCCCATTCTAGCCCAGATGGCACACCATCGTCCAGGTCAAGTGGACGATGGTGTGCCATCTGAGTAGCATGGATCAGGAGTCTGTTCCTCGATGTCCCGACCGCGGCAGGCCCCCCCACCACTCTCAGCCGGCGCGGACCGCCCCCCACTCCCGCTCCCTGTCCGGGACATCCCTGCCTGGACTGTACTTGTCAGAAGTATGATGTGCGTTCGTCTCGGTTGCACGTACCGTTCCTCTCCGATGTACAAGAAATGTTCCTTTCGGTTGCGCAGAAAAAAGGGAAATGGTTTAAACGTTTGATTTTTTTAAAAATGCTTTTATTTAAATATGAGGTGATGTGACATACACTCATTATTACCTAACAGCTGTGACACAAATTCTTGGATTTTAGCTTCATTTTAAATTTGAGTTTTACAAATACAACAAATTAATCACTGATTCAAGCTAAAATAGAAAAGCATACTCAACAGTATTTTAAGTTAAATATCACACACAATGTTCAGTAGGTGCCAAAATCAACTCAGAACTGAACCAAAATCAAACGTAGTCCAAGTTTCTTCCCACATCTTAATCGCTTGTCTGGAACAAAAAAAAATAAATAAGAATTAACAACAAATACACAAGCTAAGTAGGTTATGATAATATGAGAGTAAAGTGTACTTACATCATGTTAAAATGGCCCACAAAAGAAGATGTACTAAAGTTGTTGTCTCTTGGACTCTGTCTGAGCACAAAACAAAACAAATCTAGTGTGCAGTAGTTGGGACGAGCAACTAAAAAGTCATATTGTGGGTTCGAAACCTCTATCGTAGTCCAAATTTCATCCCACATCATAATTGCTGTCTGGAACAAGAAAAATAAAAATAAAATTAACAACAAATACACAAGCTAACTCAGTTATGGTAAAATAAGAGTAGAGTTAACTTACATGTCAACGTGGCCCACAAAAGAAGATGTACTCAAGTTTCAGACTTTTGGACACTATCAGAGTACAAAACGAAACAAATATAGTGTGAGGTAGCTGTGACGAGCAACTAAAAAGTCAAATCTGGAGTTCAGAATCTCAATCGTAGCCCAAAGTTTCATCCCACATCTTGATTGCTTCTCTGGAACAAACAAAATAAAATAAAACTAACAACAAATATAGAAACCAACCAAGTAGCTATGACATGATGTTTACCAACATTAAATTGAGTTGCAGACTTTGAGAACAACTAAGAGACTAGAAGAATCATATTATTAAGTTCTGTTTCTGATGCCGATTCATTTTGAAAAGATGTTGGGCTCGGAATCATCATGAAGGCAAAGTTTCTCTGCCGTCTCTTCATGGTCCCTCTGAAACATGTGAAATAAAAGATAAACAACTGATGAAATGGACAATGAATACAAATTTTGGATGGATAGCATTGGTGTCTTCTCGCGTGCAATGAACGGTTCAAAGAAAGAAAAAGGGACTTTGTAGGCTGTATGTACATTTGAGTCCATAACCTCAGAACTGGTAGCAAAGTATTACAGAACTTCCAATTATCATCAGCGAAACTTGCGGGCTATGTAGATAACCCTTGTTATGCGAGTGCCGAACACGAAAAGGGCCGGGAAACACCGTGAGTTTACAACTACAGAATTTCGGCAATAATGTTGGGTTTTAGGTGCCGACCTTGTTAGGTTACGGGCCGCGGCACCCGGGCACCGTTGAAATATGTATTACCAAGTACAAACAAAACTTACCTATTTATTCCCAGTTGAAGAGAGCACCCGTGCTTCAAATTTGTTTCTCTTCCATCCATTGTTCTTGTCAGCACAAGGAAACAACATAGTTCAAGCGAAGTATAACACAGAAACAAAGACAGAAACGCTCAGAGCGCGCGCAAAGACAAGGACAAGACACAAGACAGTCGGAAAGAGGAGCCAACTTAATAACACCAAAATGCTGCCAACCTAACCGGGGCGGTTTATTTGAACGGTCGTCCGCGCCAGCTCACGCTAGCCCCTCATTGGCCGGCGCTGATGGCGGGGCGCGGGGAGGACGGGGGACGTACCCCCACTCCGGCCTCTGCTGGCCCTCACCACGCCGCGCGCGATCCCTGTCCGCTGCAGGGATGAATGATCATTACATGGCATGCCCCTGGAACGAAGGGTGTACTAGGGGGTCACTTGTATGGGACGTGCATCTCGCAAGGACGAACAGCGTACTTCCTACTCTGTACATCAGGCGGAGATGTAATGTCGGCCCGAACAGTGTGCCCCTCGGAGTGGCCGCCAGCTGGACTTCCCTGCCGTGTCGCTGCCGCACCGGGAGAGGCGGCGAGGCGACCTTGAAGCCTTCGGACTGTTCGCGAAAGCCGTCCGGGGTGGCGGGGGCGGGGAGACGGCCGTCGGCGTGGTGCAAGGCCAAGGGCGGCAGACAGCGGCGTGACGGCCTGGCGGCTTGGCGGCCTGGCGGTGTGAGGGTGAAAAACGGCCGGCGCGGCGGGGACTCGAACCCGCGTCCGCGGCGGGGCATCCACGGGGCGTCGCGCGATCACGCGAGGCGAGCGAGCCGGCGGAGAGGAGACGCTCACGCTTTCAGCGGCTCGGACTTGGCCGCCTGCTCCCACTTTCTTTCTCCTAGGTTGGGACTTAGTGCGGTGCGGTTGGGCTAGGTTAAATTGGGACTTAGTGCGGTGCGGTTGGGCTAGGCTAGGTTGGGACTTGGCGCGGTGCGGTTGGGCTAGGTTAGGTTGGGACTTAGTGCGGTGCGGTTGGGCTAGGTTAGGTTGGGACTTAGTGCGGTGCGGTTGGGCTAGGCTAGGTTGGGACTTGGCGCGGTGCGGTTGGGCTAGGTTAGGTTGGGACTTAGTGCGGTGCGGTTAGGCTAGGTTAGGTTGGGACTTAGTGCGGTGCGGTTGGGCTAGGTTAGGTTGGGACTTGGCGCAACGGCGCGGTTAGTTTTTCATCCCATCAGGCAATGCAGAGCGCGAATGTGGCACGTAGAAGCGGGACGGGCAGGTAATTGAGGGAGAGTGGGGAGGGGGGACGACAGACAGCACTGCATGCTAGAAGCGGGGCCATGCACCGATCAATGCGCTGGAAGGGGGAGGGGGCTCCTTAGGGGTAGGGTACCGGGCCGAGAGTGAGGTACTGGAGACCCGCGGGGCGCGGCGTGGATTCGCTCTGTCTCTCTCCCACTGACAGGGTACTGCGTGAGGGTGCGAGAGAGACGAACCGCTCTTCTGAATCATAACCACGGTGACGAACAAGTGCTCTTTCGTCGCTCTCGGTCTCTCGCACAACCGTGGGGGAAAGGGGCGGGGGGCGAGAGAGGGAGAGCAGTGCTCGGGAATCAGTTTGGCGTTCAAGAGTGAGGGAGAGTGACTCATTGATTCAACGAGGAGAGTTCCGTCGGGGGAGGTAACGGCCCAAACAGCAGCGCACGTGCAGTCAGTGCAGCGGTGCAGCGGCCCAGCGCAAGGCGCATAAAGGCGTTATCGCAACAGCCCCCCTCCCCCTCCCCCGGCCGCGGCACGGCCACGGCCCGCCGTCCGGCTCCAGCCGATGATGACTCGGACTTTCCGAATCGCGCACAAATTACACAAATGAGACTGGAGCGGGCGTCGTGCGGTGCGCGGCCGGTGGCGGGGAGAGTGGGTGGGGGTGGGGGTGGGGGGCCAGGGGGATGGGGTTAGTGAAAGTGGCGGCGACCTTGCTTTCGGAGCGCGGAGTGGCGGCGTGGCGGCGTGGCGGAGTGCGCGCTTTGTCCAGCAGGGCCTCGCGGCTTCGCGGCCTCGCGGGTCGATGTAATTATCGCCAGCCGCGCCTTCCAGTGCGTCCTCCAGGCACTCCAGGCACTCCGGGGGCTCCTGGACGACACTGGACCCCACACACAGTGGGTCAGAAGACCGGTGGAGGCGGCCAAAAATTATAGGCGCGTTTTGAGCTTCAGAGCCGATAAACAGGACTCGAACCGAACGTGTGACCCCACCAATGGATTCCTCGTTCGAAGAGCAATCCAGTGGTGGGGCCACACGTTCGGTTCGAGTCCCATGTAGCGACTCTGGAGCTCAAAACGCGTCCCACGCGGGTGCAGGACTCTAGGGCAGGGAGCCGCCCGGCGCGGTAGGCAACAACGTCCTGGCCTCGGACGCCGGCGTGGCGCGGGGTGCCTACCCGGCCGACTGCAGGGGCTTCTCGAACTTGGTGTCCGCGGCGGCTTTGGCGGGCGTGCATGCCGGTTGGGTTGCCTATACGGCAGGCGCTCGTCAGACTCATTCCGCACGGCGTTCCGCCCCTCTGTCTCTCTCGCACCAGCACGGAACCCGAAGTGGCCCCTCGGGGAAGTCCATGCTGGGTCCGCGCTCCGGACCTGCGGACACCTGACTTTGACAGAGACGCTACAGGGGTTTGGGAGGACGCCACAGCACGACAGCAGGGCACAGGGTCACCTCAGGGCCAAGCCACCACACTAGTTAGAATTTAAAAAAAAATCGAAAAAATTGAGAGAAGATGGAAAAAATATCAGATGAGTGTGGTATTGAACCCGCGACTGGCGCTCAAATATTGGTTCATTAGTGCGCACGGCCACCGTTGCCGGGGCGACTTCTGGCCGCGTTGACGAGCTTTGCCACGAGTGGTGTGTGGTGTGTACCGCGAGGGGCGATCAGGCCACCTTTCACCTTTCCTTTCACCGCTTTCGCTCTCGAGCCTTGGCCACCCCGGCCGGCATGCGGCGGCATGCGGCGGCGTGACGAACGCACCCCTCAAGCAGAGCCCCTCCGGTGCCTGGCCACGGGTTTCCCCGCCAAGCAGTGCTTGTTGTTGTTGTTGTTGTTGTTGTTATTGCTGTTGTTCGAATGTTGCGTTTTAAAGACACCGGCCTGGTCACTACTGCACGCCGCATGCATCACTGGACTGTCCATTCTACTTTTCGTGACCTTTTGCCGCCGGCTCCTTTACGACCCGGGAGGTGACTGGAGACCGATTTCACCACCCCTTCCTTGCCTAACCTAACCTGACCCCGCTCCACCACCACCTCTTGGTTATAAGTCAGCGGGTCCCAAGGAGTGCGTCGGCGACAAGATTGCACAACCTCCTGTCAATGTCGCAACAAAACAATACGTTTCAAATATGAAAAACAAGAAGCTTACTAATGCAATTTTGGTTGATTTTGCTGCACCACTTGCTGCACCGCCCGGCTGCAAGGCTTCGCCAGGCTTCGCACAAGGCTCGCTATCGCCAACTTAAACGCGGTTTATTTTCAACTCGCGTAATAACTTTCTGGCGGAGCTCCTCCCTCCTTTTCTTGAGCACGCTGCAGGGAGGGAAGGGGGCGAGGGAGGCCAGGGCTTGGGCCAGGGCTTGGGCCAGGGCTTGGGCCAGGGTGTCCAGGCTGCGCGCGGCGTTTGACGTCAGAGCCACGCGGCCACGGCGGCCACGGCCCGAGGGGCGGATAACGCGAAGGACGGGGCGAAGTCAAAGCGATTAATGCTCAGGCTGGACGCCCCTAACCACTACAAACACTAATCGGAATTAAAACAACAACACTTTTTTTTCAAAATGCAATCGATGAGTGCATGCTCGGCCAGCCTGCCAGGCTTCCACCAGAATGAGGTCGCTTTTGGTTTTAGTTAATTCATGCCCCGACGCGAATTGGGTTCCGAGTCTACGCCCTGCAGTATGCATCGGCCCACACACACACACTCTCACTCACTCACACACACACACACACACACACACACACAACACTCAACCCCACACCACACTCACACACACTCATCACACACACAACACTCACACACAACCTCACAACACCACACAAACACACACAAAAAACACACACACACAAACACTCACACACACAAACACTCACACACACAAACACTCACACACACAAACACACACTCCTTTGAAACGGCCTCCTCGAATCGAACACTCGAGAGGCCGTTGGAATCCTCATTCCAACGGGCTACTTTCTGGCGCCCTCACGTGTTTAATTCGAGTCATACATTTTATCGAGGATGCGGCGAGGCATCATAGAGCCAGTGTTACGGTGCAGGAGCTCTGCCGCCGCCGATTCGATATATACGTGTCGGAGGGGGGTGGGGGGGCCTGGAGGGGCCCTTTGGGCGGCCTTGCTTTTGGCGAGGTGCGCCCTGCCTGGCCCTGCCCGGCCCTGGCCAGGGTCAGGAGCAAGGTAAGGCCCCGTCGCGGGGGTAGGGGCGTCGGGGTGCCGGGGGTTGGGGTGGGCGCCGTGGGCGCCGTGGGCCCCCACCACGGCCGTTATGAATGGGCGCGACGCCCTTCACAGCGCCCCCTCCCCCTCCTCTACTCTTCCATTCCACACCGCGTTCGCTTCGCCGCCTCTTCCTACCCGCCATCCTCTCCCTTTCTCCCTCGCTGCTACTCGCCCCCCACCTCTTTCCCCGTACTGCCCACTTTCCACGCTTATTCCCATTCATGGCAGCACGCGAACCGAGTGAGGCGCCATTCGTCGGTACTGCCAAAACGACAAACTGAAAGACAGTTTTTTTGTTTTCGGCGCGGGACTGTTGGCTTAACAAGCTTGTTGCCGAGCCGCGTCCGCTTCCGGGTCCTCGAATCCCACTCATTCGATTTATCGAGACGCCTGGCTGCTGAAGAGTCGCGTTGTCGCCCCGTCTCTCTCGCACCCCTACAAGACCCTGCGGGACCCTACGGCACGCCCCGTGAGTGCGACAGAGGCAGAGACAGCGCGACTAGGGCACTACACTACAAAGCGCGCCGGCATCGACCCGCGTCGGAGTCCCTCCATGGAGTCCCTCCAGAGCCGTCACAGTGCTCGCGCACAGTGCCGCCAACAGCGCAATGCACTCTCAACTGCAGCTAGTCCGATTCCCAACGCGGCTTTCGTCGCTCTGTCTCTGTCGCACCCCGACCACCACTCCGCGAGTGCGAGAGAGACAGAGAGAGCTCGCTGACGCCATGCCAGGCCATGCGGAGGAGGAGCGGTGCGTCCTAAGTGACGTGGAAGGGGACGCCGTCAAACGTATGTGGGTCACGGGGGGATGCACTGTCGGACACACACACACACACACACACACACCACAACACACACCACGCATCACAACACGGTGAGGGCGAGGGGGTAGGATGTTTGGGAATGCTTCTCCGTCTGCATTTCGACCGGCTTGGCGGCGCCATGGTTAGTTACCTAACGGCAGTTTAAAATTCCGCTTCCAGTGCGACTATGAAAGACACCCGGCATGGGCAACCTAAGGTTTACTTATGTCCTATATTTCCTATACGTGTGAAAGTGTACTCTGGGTCTGGCCGGACAGCGGCGATTGGCGAAGCAGAGAGGGCGGTGCCGGGGCGGTGCCGGGGCGGCGCCGGTCCCGGCCGCGGACCCCCTCCGTCCGGCGTGGACATGTCACTTTCGCGCGGACGAGTGACCTTCACGCAGCCCCATCGCCGCGGGTCCGCGTTTCTTGGAAAAGAGAGAGAGAAAATAAAAAAGCATGCCGACATTGTCAGTGCGCGATAGAGATCTCCAGGCCCGCGCGCCGCGGTATTTACAAACCAATCGATCCGGCTTTCCTCCCGGTTTCCTTCCCTCATTCTTTCCCGCGCGTTTACTGTATACTCTTTTACAGTTTTGTTTTCCTTTTTTTGCTCGTCCGACTCAATTTTCCCATAGGACTGGCATTGGCCTTTTTACTCCTTTCTTTTCTCTTTCGGCGCGAGTCCTCTGTTCCACTCTCTCTCGCACCGCGGATTGACGAATGAGTCCTTCTCTCTCTCTCCCTCTCTCTCTCTCTCTCTCTCTCTCTCTCTCTCTCTCTCTCTCTCTCACTCTCACACCTAGCGTGATGGCGAGGAGCAAAGCGATAATACGGGGGTGATGGAGGGGATCTGTCGCGAGGGGGACACCTCTCTCTGTCTCGCTCGCTCCGCCGCCACTCTGTAGGCCATTGCTTCCCGACAGGGGGGCAAGCCGGGCAAGTCGACCGTGTTGTTACTAGCCGCGTTTCGCAAGCGGGGCGGATTGATCGGAGAATACAGTGGGGGGGCTGCCATGGGGCGGTACGTGCCGGGGTTGGCTCGCGGTGCCGCGGTGCCCATAGGCCGCTGGCAGGTGTCATGGCAGTCATGGCGTTCCAGGGACTGTCACGGGCCAACGCCAGGCAACGCGCGGCCACTGCGATGCGACGTGGAGGCCGTGCGGCGCCGTGCGGACATGTCCGATCGGCCACATGTGCCTGGCCATGTACACCGCCCGATTCCAAACATGTCGCTCGCTCTGTCTCTCTCGCACCGCTGTGCGACGCGCCGCGAGAGCGAGAGAGACAGAGACGGAAGAGTTGCCCCAACCCGACAGCCGCCGGGAATGCCCACGTGCCTCGGGCCAGTGCGGGCCTTGCACCCCTATGCACGTGCTGTCTCTCTGTCTCTCTCACCTCCCCACGGCCCCACGGGACGGCTCGCGAGTGCGAGAGAGACAGCTGCACACGCTCGCAGCATGCGCAGCTGGAGCCGCGGCTGGAATTCCTGGAATTTGTGGAACGGCCGTTATCAGACAGCGCGGCGCCACTTAACCGTTCCCTGGAAGCGGGCTGGAAACCTGGAACGCGGGAGAGAGATAGAGGGAGCGAGGGAACAAGATGTCTGTTTAATGTGTGCGAGAGAGAAAGGGGCCAGCAGCAGCGCGCCATGGACCAGCCATGGACCAGCCCGCGTGCCGGTTCCTGGAAGCGCCCCCACCCCACCCCTGCATCGAACGGGCCCCCTCCGGCCGCGATTCCAGGAATCCGGCTCGTGTTTACGGTGGAGGGGAAAAGGGGGGGGGACTTTGGGAGCATCCACACCAGAACCAGGACCAGCTGTTCCTGGAAGCCGGGAGAAAAAGGGGGGGGGGATGCGAGAGGACTCGCCGCGCGGTCTGACAACGTTCACCTGGGGCAGTCGACCTCGCGGGCAGCTCTCCACGCCCAGCTCGCCTGTCAGGCTTTCCCACACTGCAAACAGGAAAAACACGGAGGAAGATCGACAGCGTGGGCGGCAGAGTCAAGTGACTGGCTGTCCAATCAACCATTTGTCATTTTTTTAAAAAAAAATTGAGGCAGTTTATTGACGAATAGTAAACTGTTTCGGGCGACGCTCTTCCCGGGATGATATAAGATTTGTAAGTAAATTCCAACTCATTTCCAGTCGTACTCGATTTGTATCCCTTGTCAACTAGCATTTTACCCGTAGTTCGACCCAAGGTTTGACCACCAAAGCAGGATTTTTTTCCCCTTTCTTTTTGTACATTTTAGATCGTCTCCGGACTCGGATCCCCTTTTCCATTATTCGCAGCACACTTGACTGGCTCGGGATGAGGCCCAGGTGTGCGGGCAGCTCCCCGCTCACGGACTTATGGAGCCTCGCTGCCTCGCTGCCTCGCTCATGTCCGCCTGCGAAAAGCCATTAAAGATTCCCGACCGCTGGCACAGCCGCGCAGAGGCGAACTCGCAACTTGACAACCCTCTCCCTCCCCCCACCCCCTTTCCCTCTCGGCCGGTTCGTGGAACTGAGCGCCGCTTCGCCGCTTCCCTGGCAACCGCCAAGTGAGCGGCGTGCCCTGAAAATGTGGCGCTGTCGTTGTCAACGAGGGGACCTTGTTAAGCCGAGCTGCAGCCCCCGCTCCACAGTGGGCCAGAAGACCGGCGGAGGCGGCCAACTCTGGACGCGTTTTTAGCTCCAGAGTCGCCAAATGGGACTGGAACCGAACGTGTGACCCCACCAATGGATTGCTCTCCGAACAAGGTTTCCATTGGTGGGGTCACACGTTCGGTTCGAGTCCCACTTGGTGACTCTGGAGCTCACAACGCATCTAGAGTTTTGGCCGCCTCACCGGCCTTCTGGCCCACTGTGTGCTGTGCTGCTCGGACAGCGTCAGACTGGAGGCTTTGCTCTGGAGAAGCAGCGAATGGGCAAGCTGAGGCTGGCAGGAGACCATCGTGGGTGATTGCCTACTTATGTTGGCAACACTGAGGCCTGCGGCCTGGCGGCCAAGCGGCCTAGGCGGCACTGGGTGGCGGGGTTTCCCAGGTTCCCCCGAGCTGCTCTCCGCTCCTCCCTGTCGGCCTTCATTGAGGAGCGTAGCGCAGCGCGAGGAAGCGCAAGTGAGCAGTGCCGTCGGTGCCCGCATGGCGCCTCCCCCGCCGCGCACCGCACCGCCGCGCCGCCAGAAACCCAGAAATAGCGACCGGAGTTCCAAACATAACCCCGCGCCGCCTCCGGCCGCCTCCGCACACGAACGCCGAACGGAGTCTGGCTGGAAATAGCGGCCGCCGGCACGACAAATGCATTCGCCGCTGTTACACTGTATCGCGGGGGCTGAAAATAGAAAATGGGCGCGCAAAGACCCGGTCGCCTGTCAGCGCGGCACTGCGTGGGTGCGGTTTCGGTAGCGGGAACCCCGGCGCACGGCGCACGGCGCGCACGCGGGTACACGGTAGGCAGCCCCCACTGGCCTGGGTATATTTAGCGACGAATGCAAATAATTGGGAGGGAACCCCGCCCTACGCCACCTCTCGCAACGTGGCAACGTCACCCCTGAAACTAGAAACAAAGTATCAAACAGTCGGTATTTGAACCCGGGACCGCGTCTTGTCTTCTGCCCGCCAGGTGGCGGGGACGGAGGCGCTGCTGAAGGAGGCTGGAGTGCAGCTGGAGGCGGCGCGGTGCGACTGCGAGCGGTAAGAGCCAAGGAACGCGAACACGCACAGTGGGCCAGAAGACCGTTAGAGGCTCCCCGAACGGTGGGGTCACACTTGGTTCAAGTCCCATTTAGCGACTCTGGAGCTCAAAACGTGTCAAGAGTTTTGGTCGCCTCCACAGTTCTGGCCCACTGTGGAACGTGAACACGGCCCAGCGGGAGCCCCTGCAACGGGGCGGGTAGGCCACCCGTAGCGCAGGCGTGCGGGCGGTTAGCCTGCCAACACGGCGCTTGGTCTAGTCTCTCTCACACCCACGGTGCGAGAGGGACAGGGCCCTCAAGGAGCGTGCGGGCGGTTAGCCTGCCAACACGGCGCTTGGTCTAGTCTCTCTCACACCCACGGTGCGAGAGGGACAGGGCCCTCAAGGAGCGTGCGGGCGGTTAGCCTGCCAACACGGGCTTGGCTGTCTCTCCGACCCACGGTGCGAGAGGGACAGGGCCCCAAGGAGCGTGCGGGCGGTTACCTGCCAACACGGCTTGGTCTAGTCTCTCTCACACCCGGGCGAACCGGGTACGGGCCTCAACACGGCGCCAGGGTGAGCCGCGCGGCGGAGCAGGCCGAGGAGGAGCTGCGGAGGGTCACGGCGCGCTCCGTGCTGAGAGGCCCTGGAGGCCGAGCAGGAGCCAGCGTGCGCCCGGGACGCCTGCGAGCCCCGGGCCGAGTAGCAGTGGCGGTTTGCCCGCGAACCTGTACGACGCCTTCAACAGGGAGGAGCTGGAGCGCACCCGCACCCTGCTGGAGCTGGAGCGGACACCGCGGCGCTCCGTGTGCCGCCTGCTGCAGGTGCTGAGCGTCCCCCTAGGGCTGCTGCACGCCGTGTACGTGGCCGTCTGCCCCAGCTCGTACCCCCCAGCCAGGACCGCCAGAGCGCCGTGAGCACGCTTCGCGCCAAATCCCAGTGTCCGTTCACGCTTCGTTTTGTTTCTTGCTTCGTTACCGGTTCCTCATTGCGGACGACATCACTGTATGTGGGTGTCGACTGATATGACTGCCTCAAGAATGAGTGTCGCTTGCCAATCGAGGAAAGTAACATGACGATGTGCTGCTGTAGGGAGCCACAACTGTGAGCAAAGTTAGATGAGAGCCAGAAAACAGAGCCAAATCGTGTTTATTTTTTTATGCAGTAGCTCCATACAATCAGAGTCCTGAGATCATAGATAACATTTGTTACATGTAAGTTTCCTTCTTAACCAAGCTACATAGTTTACAATCATTGTTTAAAATTTTCTTAGTTGTCAAGACTGTTTGTACTTTTATATTACCAGTGTAGATAATGATTATTTGGTAATACTGTATGAATAGAAGGGTGCGTCAGGGACAGAAAAGCAGGTGATTACTATTTTGAGTGAAACATGCTTATCTGGCAGCACAGATAATATTACTCAAATGCCATGTTTCAACAGCAGTTTTCTCCCCGAGCAAAAAATAAAATAATGAAACTTTGTCTCTATATATACCCTCCACAAATATTCACTCCAAACTGCATGCTGTTCTTTAAAAGCGAGACTTTACAATTTTGAAGTGGACGGAGCATAGCCAAATGCACAAGAATAATGCAAAATAGCAAAATCAGAATCACAAACATTTCATGATCTTACAATAAGTCTGGGGACAATAAGTTACTTTCCCTTGCTGAGGGCTTCATGATGGAATAATAAATTACATTAGGTCATAAATAAATTTGTCACATATGGACGTGAGGGATTAAATTGATGACAATATGAGCATGGTTCCGCTACCTAACAGGTACTTTTGGAACTTACTTAGAAATATTAACAAGTATACACAAAGTGGAGCAGCTCATATTCCACTCCCCAACATGTGAGCATAGCTGGTCAAAGATAGAACCCCGTTCTTAAAAACCACAATATGGTATCAAGTTGGGCCACATGGCATGTATTGTCAATGTTATAATGTTTCTGATATGCCTAAATTTCTCCCCAATGACCTCAAAAAAAGGAGGCATCAACCACAAGCAAAATCTGAGCAAAAGTGGCAGAAACTCTAGTCAAAAACTACAGTCCTTTCCGGCAGACATTTGTGTTCTTTTATAATGAGTAAATGTATGAACAAAACAAAATTAAAAAATTAGAGCTGGAACCTTTGCATTCTGAACCAGCCATGGAATATCACATCTAGCACCAAAACATTTCTAGTGAAATCTAACAAATCATTATAAGCTCAGTTTAAGTTACCTTCTACTGCTTCTATGCAGCTAAGATTTTACAAACAAAGTCACTTCCTTCATTGATTCCAGGTCCAATAAATTGCAGCAGTTGACAGGCTAAAAATAGAACCCTTCCATTTCTGCAGCTAAGGTACTACAGACAAAAGTTAGCTTCTGCATCATTTACTACAATCTCAGCAAACATGACAAGAAAAAAAAACTCCAGAAAAACAAATGACTTTTTAAAAGAAATTAACATTAGAACAATCTTGAAGTTAGAGAATGTGAGAGGATCTTATGAAATACATAATTATTGAGGCACAACCATTGATCATATATCATAATATTTATGAGGGGAGCCCCATCATTCTTATCATTAAATGGTAATTGGTTAACAATAGAACAGCAAATCTATCACAGTTGTTTATTATCTATTCGGCTATCCCTAATCTTCCAACGATCCAGCCTTTGACAGCCAAATTTACAGATTAGGGGGCATAGCAGCCCGACCTTGCTCTCTAATCTAAAATACTCTAGAAAGGAAAATTGAGAGATCCAGGTTCCAATTAACTTTGGAATATTTGACTGATCCCATAAAAGAATTGGCATCCTCATCTGGAACCAGAATCTTTTTTCAACAACAATAAACTTGGTTCATAAAGTTAAGAAAATTGACAATCCAAGCTCTACTGAAAAGAAAAAATTGCAGCTTTGTGGTGAACAAACAACAAAAAATGCAATAGACTAAATTTTTCTGCCAAAGTAAATAGCATGAGTAATAATGTTAAACAGCTAGTGGTCAAAAATGTTAAAAACAAACAAACAAGTAAACACACTACAGTTGTTAAAAATGATAATTTTTAATTACAGGAACTAACTGTATATTCCTTGTGCAAAATGTGCAACATGATTTGATGATCCAGTATGGGATTGAATTTATGAAAATGGTCCCTTTAAATGGATGCTAATCGATTTGGAAACTTTTGAATCACAAATCTAGAAAATGGAATGTTGCAGTTAACTACTCTTTTATAACATGGCAACTCATGACAGCAAGTTGTCTTTTTAGGAAAAAGGAATTCTCAAGTAAAGTAGACGGCATCTTGCAAAATACTTGCAACACATAAATCACTTGCAAAATATAGCTAAAATCAGACATATCAGATGGTAACAACAGGAATGTTCACAAAACGATTCATTGAGCTAAACTCAAAGTCTAAAATGAGTAAAACAAAGACATCACAGCCCCTAAAAAACATTTGAAGACATAAAAAAATCTCAATGTTTTAATAAATAGCAAAAGTAACAAAACAAATCTAACTTTGACATTGAGTCCATTCAAAAGTGGAGTGCCACAAAAGATAGAAACTTTTTCAGGACACCACCTGGTCCTTTATGTCATTTACTGAGTACATTATATAAGGTATTGGTCATTTTTGTGTGACCACACTTCTAGAGACAACACAATATTTAAACAAAAAAAGCCATCTACCTATCTACATGTTTCATCTCTTTGACACACCTTACTCGCATTATGCCTACACATCATACTTTGACATGAACTTCTCAATAACACAGAAGTGTCACAACTATAGCAATAATCTTCATAGATAAATGAAAGGAATGATTTGGGATGATGGATGCAATCACTTGTTAAAACAAGCCAAACCCTTCGGCGCCTTCATTGATTGCAATTCGTAGGGCCTTCTCAAACTGCTCGTAGCTTTCATATTCAGGTAAACACAATTGGTTGAAACTGAAAATGACAAAAAAAGCAACAATTAGGAAAGTTTCAAACACATTGTGGTGCCAAAATGTTTTTCCTTCATGACTAACCAGGTATGTGCTGTAGGTAAAGATCCAAAAGTAGGAGCAGCAGTAATCTGAAACCGAGGGCTGAGCTCACGGAAGCCTCCAGGAGGCAACTGAGAACAACCAGTTGTAAACTGAAGAAGCCGAGCCATTTCCTCTTTTGTGAAGTTAGAAACAGCTGTCCAGAACCATTCAAGAGACCGACGGAAATCAGCTGAGCCACCATTGATGACATGATTTGCCTTGAAGTCTGATACATTGTATTCCTCAGTTCCACAGAGTAACAGCTGTTTAAACAATACAAGATATGATAAAAAACATTTTATTTAAAATGTGACAAATTAGATAAAAATTTCAATACATGTGTTGGTTTTACCTCAAGTTCATTTTCATCAAAGATGCTAAGCAGGTTGTCTGGGACAAGATCAGTGAGCCCTTTAAGAAATGCCTCTACTTCATCTCTAACACTGGTCGCCAGACGGTACTGAGCTAAAGCATCTAGATATTGTTGTTTGGTTGATTCTTGGACACGAATTTTGGATCCACTTGGAATCAACTCAACAACCTGAAAAAAAATAAAAAATTGAAATGAGCATTTTTTAGAAATTGAAGAGAAGAAAAAATTAAATATTTGATAACAGTCCACATACTTGGACAAGTTGGCCAGCCCTGTCATACTCTTCTTCCACAAAATACAGGTCCATGTCTTCAACATTATTTTCCAGAATATACTTAATTTTGCTCAAATACAGCTCAGGATCATCCTGCTCAAAATACTTTACAAGATGGAGAGGAAAGAAAAAGTAAATCAATGACAGGATTATTTCCAGCAAAACTTTCACGTGGTAAGAGGCAAGTTTGAAATACCTACTTTGTAATGAACTCTGAGGCCAATAATTTGGGCAAGAAATGATCTAGTGAACCTGGCCCGGACCATTTGTCTGTATCCACCCCCAAGAGATGATTCATACAGACATTTGCCAACAATGCGACCAGCGAACTCCAAGTGTTTCAGTTTGAGATGTGGAGGCCGTTTGTGGGCTGGTGAAGGGTGGACAAGTGCCTGCTGATTGCCTCCTTCGCTGAACGCGCTGAAGAGCATGTTCCTTGAATCGAAAAGCGATGCACACACCAATTCAAACCACTCTCGACGCACTCCTCCCCAATCAATTCCTTGCTCTCCTATAAAAGCAACTTCAAAGTTTCGGCACCAGTCACCAACTGAGAAATTCTTTGTGACTTTCATGGACTGAAAAGTAAAATCGGTCGTTGAGGGAAAACATGTTTATATCAATCCAAGAAGCAATCCAAGAGCGAAATTCCACTTACAGACTCTAGTAGTTTCTCCCGCAGTACCCGCAGATTCAACTTTTCATGGAAATGTTTCTGGTGCATTTTTCTGACTTCATGGTAGAAAAAGTCTCGTTTGTCTTTGAATGTTTCAGATCCTCCTAAAAATAAAAATAGACCATTAAATAAACAAAAACAGAGAAATGACTGATTTTTTCAATCTATAACAGATGGTTTGTCAAATAATGGGATAAGGACCATCTTGTAATTTACCTATATTTTTCAGAAGGAAGTGAGTAAAAGTTGCAGCTAAAACATTTCTATCTCGAGCCACTAATTCTATTTTTGGTTGTGAGCCGTCATCTATAATGAATCCAGGTAGACCAGAGTGTTGGTTGTTGTTACCAAGGTAGATAAACTGAAATCATAAATAAATAATAGATTTTGATTTTATAAAGAAGAATGCAATCAAACTTTATGAATATTTTAAAGAAGAATACCTTAGTTGAGGGGCAAAGACGAAAAGTGTACAGCCTTTTAGGAAAGAATTTCAGAACGTAATCTTTGATGGTGACCTGCTTAGGGGAAACATAACAAGCCACACGCCGCGGCTTTACCAGTCTTTCTCCATTCAGGCTTACAAGACGCGCTTCATAACAAATATTGTGGTTCTTTGACGCAACATTCTTATACACCAAATTTGCATCATTGGCTGAGGGGAGGAGGAAAGAACAGTGAGCAGTGCAAAATCAAAGTAAGAAGAAAGACACTAAAAAATAACTGGTTGGGGGTCTTACAGGAAAGGACAATGATGTCAAATTCTCCATTGTTAAGTGGGACTCCATTATAGCTCACACAGGCATGGTAACAACCCTCAGGGATGATACATATAATGAGCTCAATTCGAAATGTGAAAAGATCATACTCCATATTCACTGTGCAATCAGCTGGGTCCGTGCTGCCAACCTGCCACAGAGATAGATAGATGCACTCATAAATAATTTCTTAATTAACTACAGCCCAAGTCATTAGAAAAAATAAGTTATTTTCAATTTAAATTTAATGGTCATTCAGAACTTACTCCAGTTATGTTCACTGCATATCCTTGCAGAGGATCCTCGTCTTCTTCAAAAGAGCACAGATTATTGAATTCATCCCTTGGCTCTATGTACAATGGATAAGGTGTTTTGGCAGTACACACAACAGTAGAGCTGTGACGGACAAAAACTGTGTTCCTTGGATTTGGTGGTCCTAATGTAACATAAAAATTGCATTAATATTTCAAAGACCCAACAATAGCAGCACACAAGAACAAATCCAACAGGAAAGAAGATTTACCGGGGAGGAACTTCTTGTGGAAAGGACTTCCTTGAACGTGGCAACTACCCACTAATACAACAATACGGTACACGCCAGCATGACGTACAGTGAATTTGACTTTTGCGATGTTTGCTTTAGATGGCTCAGTACCACCTAGTTCTGACAAGGTAGCTATGCGGCGCAGCCCTTCAGTGACCTCTACTACAAGACTATCTGTGTCACATATTGGGTATGGCTGTCCATTGCGTTGGTAAAACTGTAAGACAAGAAAAAAATATCAGTTGGGGTTCTCCCCTTTCGATTATTAAGAGAACATTTTTAAAAAAATACTTACACGGACTGTGAATGTTACAGTTTCACCAACAACAGCTGGTTCATCCCACTCAAAAATGACAGTGCAATTAGAGGGCAAAAGATATTTGCCCGTAACATATTGTAGAAGAGACGTCTTAGCTTCAGGAGCGAGAGAAGGCTGGGTCATGGCAGCCAGCGTAACCAGGCCCGCCACAGACACCGACACAACCAGCATGCCGCCTAGAACACACAGGCAATATATTGAATTCAGTAATTAAAGGGTATTACAAATTCTTACATGATTAAACTGTCTTTCATCCTCACCCCATGTCCATGCATCCTCATGTTGACTCTCTTTTACGACACCGGACCACAGTTCGGTTTTCAGCCACTCTAGTTGCTCCTTAGATGAAGGAAGAGTCTGTCGAGCGGCAGACCAAAGAGCAAAGTCTTTGCCCACCAACTGTTGGGCTCGACTATCTTCTAGCCAGTACACATCCTCCAGAGCTGTTACATCTGCATGTATCAATCTAGAAAAACAATTTTTTTAAATAATTAAAAAAATGATGTGACAGCCATCAATTTTTTTTAGTGAAAACAAAGCAAAATATGATGAGGTAAATACCTGTGGTAGTGCTGACCAAGGCCTAGCTGGTTGAGCCACCTCCTGAGGATCAGCCTCTGTCGCAGGGAATGTGCCGCCCTCTGCAACCTGGCTTCATCGTACTCGGGTAGTTCCGGAAAGTCGGGTAGTTCTGTCAATGTAGCGCAGCTAACAAGGCTCGAAATACCTGCAACATATTAAAGTTCACTGGTTAACTTCTAAGAAAAAAATTTTTTCTTTTGAATTTTTTTTTATAAAGAGAAGGTGCCGAAACCCGGGATTGAACCGGGGACATTTAGATCTTCAGTCTAACGCTCTCCCAACTGAGCTATTTCGGCTGCCGGTATTGAGACACCTCAGATATCCCGAGACACTGGCCGCGTGAAGGCCGCCGTCCCAAGATTACAAAACGGCATCGCATCGCTAATGAAGCACCGCGACACTGCGACACAGCCAGGCTACTTTTATCACCCACTCGCAGTGCCAGCCGGGATATAAACTTCGCACAGACCTTTACTTTTTCAGTGGGCTTTTTTCTCGAGTATTTTACAGGGGACATACTTAAAAGGCATCAAGCAAACAAAGATAATAGAAGTTCCACAAAAAAATTCTTTTTAATTTTTAAAATTATTTTTCTTTGAGCTAAAGATAGTGCACCCGATCCTGCCAAATTGTTTTTCTTTGAGCTAAAAATAGTGCACCCGATCCTGCCAGGATTCGAACCTGGAATCTTCTGATCCGTAGTCAGACGCGTTATCCGTTGCGCCACAGGACCGCACATTCCCCTGAGCCGCACGGGCGTCGACATCAACGTGTCCCGAGCAGCTGTTCTCCCCCCACGTGTACTTCGGTTCGGCTTCGGCCGGTTCGGCGCGACGACGAGCGCGCGCGAGGCGAAGGGCCCGCCGCGCCGCCTGAACTTCCCGAACTCGAATCGCGCGCGCGCACTGACCACCGACAAGCGGGCCACGAGGAAGGCGCGCGAGGCGCCTCTCCCCACCAAGGGGGTGTAGCTCAGATGGTAGAGCGCTCGCTTAGCATGCGAGAAGTACGGGGATCGATACCCCGCACCTCCACTTTTTTTGTGGCACCGCGGCTGCGACGGCAGTTTAGCGGGCTCGAACCGGCATAAGATCAGTTGTGGTCTAGCCTTTCAAGTCAAGTCAAGCAGTGCGCGCCGGGAGCGCAATGGGTTGCCTGCGGTCCGGGCGCGCCTGCCCCGGTGCGTGCGTCGCGTGCGTTGGGTTGCCTATCCCAAAGGCGTCGGGCTGGGTCGCGGTGTGCGTTGGGTTGCCTCGGAAATCAGCCCGCAGATCAGAGATCGATGGGTCGCAAGGGGCCACTGTGGGCGGTCGGTCGTTGAGACGCGACACATGGTTGCCGCGGCGACGGGACGCCGACATGGGCCGACGGGGTGCCACAAATTGATTCACAACGGGCGCTCCGGCGGCCGCCCCCACCGCCCCACTTCCCCAGCGTGGCCGCCCGCATGGGGGCGTAACCACGACACCCATTTGTCAAGCCACCGTTAAAAACACGTCGTGAAAAATAACAAGCGGTCCTGGCGGTCCACGAGAAAGCCCTGCCGCTGGCCCTGCCCCCTGCCACAGCGGGCGCGCCTCGGCGGGGTGGGACATTGCTGCGTACGCTTGAGCCTCCACCACGCGTGGAGTCGTCATGTCTCCAAGGCAGCAGCCGTCCACGAGTGCGAGAGAAACAGAGCGACGACATCACAGTGCGTGGCGCGCGTGATAAAGAAAAACACTGTTCGCGTGCAAGGAATGCGAGCTCAGCGAATCGCGATTGCGCGTTCAAAGTGTCGTAATGCCGCCTGTGGACATTACGCCATCGGGCTGTTGGCAACTAGGCGGCCACTAGGCGGCCACTAGGCGGCCACTAGCCGGGCCTTGATCCGTCAAGGGCTCGCTGCACTGCTCGCAGGGCGACACAAGGGCAAGGGCGGCACACGGAGCGGCACACGGTGGCACACGATCAACACAGCGCGTGGCGTTTACCTAGGGCACCCAGGGTGATCCACCACGTCACTCGCCGTGCTGCGTGCTGGCTGCCCCAGGGCTGCCCCAGGGCTGCCCCTTCCCCCGAGGGGCCATCGACCTGAGGCCCGGGGGTCCGAGCCCGAGCGGTCCGAGCTAGCCGCCGGCCGTCCGCGGGGAAGACGGGAGATGGAAGATCCGATCCACCGATCGGAAAAATAACAGGAAAAGTAGCGATATACATCGGCAACTTTGGCCCGTCCCGTACATTAAGAAACGTACGAATTTCTCCTATGTTTGACCCTGACGGGAATTAAATCTGAGTCTGGGGTTAAAATAAATGTCGTTTTCGTCATCAGCACCCTCAAAAACATCAGAAACAATGCAAAAACTCGAAAAAAAAGAATGTTCCAAAAATACCCCGCTGGGATTTGAACCCGGGTCCGAACTTCTCCGATTTGCTCGAAACTGGCACCATTGGTTTTCTCTCGTCGCCCCGATTCCAAAAATACCCCTACATGCCCTCCTAGCTGCATCCGTTGCCGAGATCCTCCTCGACCCCATGTAGACCATGATGCACCTGCAGCAGCGCCCCCGGGGCTCGGATCGGATTTGCTGCCACCGGGCGGTTCTTAGGGTCACCCAAGGAGGCTGCATACCAAATTTGGTCAAGATCGGACCACGGGAAGTCCTCGGACGAACGAACGAACGAACGAACGGACGAACGAACGAACGAACGGACGCACAGCATGCATCATACTATATGCCCGTCCCTCCGTCATTTTTTTACAAAAAATAAACGGGACGGGCCAAAAAAGATCGACCGCGCCCTGGAATTGTACCAGCAGTCACGGCCTCCTGGACGAGCTCGCCGGCACCGCCACTGTTTGGCCGGCGCGCTTTTTACGAGATGACACGTAACAAAATGACGAAACAGTGGACAAAACGCGCGGGGCAATGACCTGCGGTCGCATCAGCCGCACGAGCCGCCGTGGCCTGCGTAGGGTGGTCCAAAAAAAAATGAAGTTGCTCGGATCGTCCAACGCCGCCCGGATTTGGATTCTACATGGAAAAAAATGAAATACGTGTTTTTTCCTTTTTTGAAAAAATGATTTTTAGGACCTCCTCAAAGCCCTCAAAGTTTTTAACAGTGCTCTTAATAGGAAAAAATCGTAACTTGGTCATTTTTTGACCGATTTTCAAAAACGAAACGGGGATTTGTTCGTTTTTGAATGCTCATTACGAAAATAAATATGCCCAACCCTCATTTTGGTTTGCCTAACTTTCAGGGGCAAAAAATGACTATATTTCGGCCCAAATTGGCAAGAGTTTCAGTTTGTAGGCCGCTACAGCCACTCCAAGACCTTCCTGTCAGCATGGCGGGGTGCCCCCACCACTAGGCAAGCCCCATGAACAGAAATGAGATGCCGAGTGCAATTTGCCTACCTCACAGGGGCATCAAATTGTGGATTATTTCGAAAATCTATCACTAGTGGTGTCTCTTGGGGCCTCTGGGCACTCAGATGGGCACGCTTTCACCCGGTTCGGTACCCGCACTACGTGATAAGAACAAACAATGAGAATTGACTGTTGAGCACCTCATGCCTTCCTCTCAGGACCAGAAAAACGTGAAAATTTAGAAAATTCCTTTATTTTGATGGCTTTCCTTGTGGCCTTGCGTGGTTGCGTTTCCTCGCGTCAGCAACGTCCATTCCTTTTGTTTGTTCATATCACGTAGTGCGGGTACCGAAAGCGTGCCCATCTGAGTGCCCAGAGGCCCCAAGAGACACCACTTTTGACAGATTTTCGAAAAAATCCACAATTTGATGCCCCTGTGAGGTAGGCAAATTGCACTCGGCATCTCATTTCTGTTCATGGGGCTTGCCTAGTGGTGGGGGCACCCCGCCATGCTGACAGGAAGGTCTTGGAGTGACTGTAGCGGCCTACAAACTGAAACTCTTGCCAATTTGGGCCGAAATTTAGTCATTTTTTGCCCCTGAAAGTTAGGCAAACCAAAATGAGGGTTGGGCATATTTATTTTCGCAATAAGCATTCAAAGACGAACAAATCCCCGTTTCGTTTTTGAAAATCGGTCAAAAAATGACCAAGTTACGATTTTTTCCTATTAAGAGCACTGTTAAAAACTTTGAGGGCTTTGAGGAGGTCCTAAAAATCATTTTTTCGAAAAAGGAAAAAACACGTATTTCATTTTTTTCGATGTAGAATCCAAATCCGGGCGGCGTTGGACGATCCGAACAACTTCATTTTTTTTTGGACCACCCTAGGCCTGCGCCGTGCCGCCGTCGGTCGCCGTGCACTGGACGATAGGAGGAAGTGGCGGACGTCCCGGACCTGGCGGAGCAGTGCCTGGAGGACGACGTCGACGTTCTGGTGCACTTCGAGGGACTCAGGCACGGGGGGCTTCCCCACAGCACGACCAACTGTGCTACTATTTTTTTCAATAAGGTCTTTAAAAATTCTGTAATTGAATTTTGTAAACGAAGCTCCACTCCACTCCGTAAAAATGGGGGGAACTGTCTGACCGGCGCTCCGTGGGACCAGGACCAGCATCACGATGGGCAGGGATGCACTCGGCGTGGCCGCGGGCGTGGCGGTGACACTTTGGCCCGCATTGCCTCCCCGTCCCCCCCCTCCTCCTCCCCGAGGAGTGATTCAATCGGAAGGCCGCGCCCAGACGCACTTTGGGACCCACTGTCCGACTTACTGCGGGCTGGTTCCGAACAGCGCTCTGTCTCTCTCGCACCCGTGGGGCGCTCCATAGAGGTGCGAGAGAGGCAATCAGCGACGTCTGCCGGCAAGCGACAACTCGGTTGCCATGCACCAAGCAGGGCGCTGAGGCTGAGACAATCGGATTAGCATTAGCGACTCCTTCGCATGCAAAACGCGGCGCGACCTTCGCTGCGGCTCTGCTGGCCAGGGCTGCCGGGGGCGCCGCCACCGCCACCCCCTTACAGAAAAATACAGTACGCTTTTAGTCCCCAAACAGAACGCTTTTGGTACGCGTGGACTAGGTCGCTTTTAGTCCCCTCCGACGAGGGGACTAGTCCGCTTCCTGGCCCAAATGTACCAAAAACCGCCCTCAAAGCGTCCTAGTCCGCGCCGGACCGGTACGCTTTTAGTTCGCTTTCGGTGACGGGGGGACTAGTACGCTTTTAGTCCCCGTCCGATTCCGAGAGTCAAAAGAGAGGGCCGACACTGGGGGAGGGGCTGGCATTTTCTTTTGAGGGCGTCGGTGCTGATGGTAGTCAAACCCCCTGGCCTTCGGTGATGTGGACTCCTCTGGATCCTCGGTGTCGACGTCGCTGCCCACTGCGCTAACCTGAAACACGAGGACTGGGCCCGCAGGCGAGCCTCTTCACTGGCTCAGCGCGGCTCGGCGCCCAGCGCTCCGCTCGCACTCAGTCTTCGCTCTCTGGAGGGCGCCAGAATAAAGATAGAGAGATGCGGTTTTCGACGCGGATATCATGATTAGATACTTCGTCACAAGCGCACAGGAGTGCTACGGGAAAATTGTTTTAATTTGACCCCGAGGTAAAGGTTTGACCCGAAGAAAACTACACGAGCTGAAAATTGCATATCGGCACTGTTTCATTGTTTTGTTACCAAAGCTGAATCTATTTAGTGACTAGATTGGCGACGTGGCATTAGTATCTTACTGGCAGATTGTTATCAGGCAGCATTTAAAACTGTCGGATTACTTTTACCATGATTTAAACTACGGTAGAGACATAGGCTACGTAGTTCAAAGGGGGCCCCCAATATGCCCCTTGGCAAACTCTTCGCACAGGGTACCGGAGGGCAAGAAGAATGTGCGGCCTCTAAGACGACGGCAGTGCGTGTGGCCCATCGGAGGCGCACACTGGTAAAACTAAAGCGTAACTCTATGCTTGAGTCAAGCATAAAGTTACGCTTGAAGACGTTACGCTTGAAATCAAGCATAGTCGGAAATTCCCCTTGCATTTAGATAGGGGAAATCTTGGCGAATGAGCCTGTTACGCTTGATTTCAAGCGTAAACTAATTACGCTTGAAAACAGTGGGTAATACTACGCTTTAGTTTTACCAGTGCACTGGGTCGCTAAAGGTTCGCGTTCGTGAGGACTGGGTCGCTTTTGGTCACCGGCAGAGCGCACCAGTACGCTAATAGTACCCGTCCAGGGCGGACTGGGGCGTGATGAGGCCGCGTTTCGCGTACTCCGAGCGAACTAGTCCGCTCTGCCGGTGACCAAAAGCGACCTAGTCCCTTCGCACGCGAACCTTTAGCGACCTAGTACGCCTCCGACGGGCCAACGACGCGTCCTATTCACGCCCCAGTCCCGGCAAAGCGCACCCTTCGCGAACCAGTCCTCCTTGTTTCGATGACCAAAAGCGTACTAGTCTCACTGCGCGCGCACCAAAAGCGACCTAGTCGACAGGGGAGCGACCTAAAAGCGTCCCGAAAACGACCCAAAAGCGTACTGAATTTTTCTGTACGGGCCCCACTGGAAGGCCCCCCCCCCCAGCCCCAGGGGGGTCGTGGCGGCCACCAAGCCCCCTGTAATCCGCCTCTGGGGACGCCAGATTAGGCGGCGCTCGCCACAAATGGCTGAACCGTCGCTACACTGTCATAACACTCACCGTCAAAATAAAACTTTTTTATTTTTCTAAATTTTTTTGTTTGGGGTATACGCAGGTGCTGGTCGCGAACAGAGAAGGGAGCGCCGTCACCTCAAGCGGTGAGAAAAATCAAGAAAATGAAAATGGCGGGCTAGCTCTCTAGGACTCTAGAGCGGAGCGGAGCGGAGCGCCCCTGCAGGACGGCGCGTAGGCCGGCCCGCCAAACGCACCTGCGCAGCGGCAGGCTACCTGTCTGACTGCAGGCGCCGGCTGGCTCCGAGCCGCGAGTCTGATGTCCATCCGTCCGTCTATCTGTTCGCCCCGCGAGTGCAAAGTGTCGCCAATCTAGACCGCGCATTTCCAAGTTGCCACTGACCCTAAGAGCCAGACGGGGCAACGCGGGGCAGCCTGGCCCGAGGCCTGGCCGCCGCGACGCCGCGACGCATGGACACGCCCCTCGACCCCACAGCTGTCGGATGATTTAATGTACTTATTGCCACACTCACTCGCGTACACGTACACACACAGGCAGAGAAACGCGCATTAGAGAAAGGCATGCCAATGACGAAGCCTGTTTCCTTGTGAAGTCTGATAAGGGCGCGTCTTGGTGCACCCAGACGGACGGACAGACAGACAGACGGACTACGGGAATGAGGAAACGGAAAAGAAAGGCAGACACTTGCACGGCGGACTCAAGGGCGCGGCCTCTCTCTTGAGGCGGACAGACAGACAGGCAGGCAGACAGACAGACAGAGACCGGGGGGTGGAAAAGGAATGCGTTATCACACTGCAAACACGTGCAATGCACGTTTCGGCGACCTCACGTGACGCGAGTGTAGCGTTCCTAACCCTTTAGGTCGAACCGCCAAAAAACAAGAAGAAACAAATAAACTGCCAATTAAAACTGAGACCCAAGATATCAGCGCCTCAAAAAACAGAAGAAGCTTTTATCGAGTTTTTTTTTATTAACTTTATTTAGACTAGTAGAACATGTCGTGGCGCTAGTAGCCTACATAGCTGATTGTTTTCCCAAGTCAAAAAGTAAACAAAGCTGTTTTCCCCGTGAAAATGTTGTTGACAGTTCACCACCATCCCCCGGCGCGTGGAAAATTTGTCCGAGTGTCGGAGAAGGGTAGAAGGCGGGGCGTGGTCGAATGGGGCACGCCGGTGGTCGGTGGCCGCCCTCCCTTGCCCAGCAAGGCCGCTCCCACAACGGCGCGAAAAAACTTTCCTATTCACAGTTCCCTCGGGCTTTACCCCAACAGTGTTGTTGTAGTCCCTGTTTGCGGAGACTACCCCCGCCCCTCTCCCTCTCTCTCGGAGCGTGCCGCGTCGCCGCGCGCCGCCGCCGCCTTGCGTCGCACGACAACAAACAGAGCCGCGTTTGCCAAAACTGCGCAGTGGACACCTGGACCGCCCGGGCGAGGGGGAGGCCAGCTTCAAAATGCATTGAAGGGAAATGGCAAGAGAGAGAGGGGATGGTTACTCTCACGCACTAGGCTGGTTCGAAACTTTCCACTCTACCTGGGCTGCGGACATGATTGTAGTATGGGGCATCTTTAGTACTAACTACTCATCATTATCTCTCAGTGCCTTGCAATTTCACCGGATTTTTTTGGCAAGGTCTCCATGTTCTTAAAGCAGGTGGTTGTGACTTGATCCAACACCGACTATGACAAACGACTGCCGGACGCTTTGCCGCGCACTCGCGCGTCCCCGAATCCTAAGGTCAAAAGCTTCCGCGAGGCCCAGTGATCCTAAGCCGATCTGGGACACGTCGTGGACGTCGTGGTGGAATCTGCCGCGCTGTGCGGACCGTGAGGGACGGTGCGGGACGTCCAGAGGTTTGACGGCAGCGACGAACGGAGGGAAAAGAGAGAGGCCGAGAGGACCATGCAGTGGCGCGCTCAGCGGCGCACAGCGGAGCTTTCCGCCCCGATGTAAACAGTAATTGACCCAAAAAGGAAGGGTCTGAATCCGCGGCGCGGTGCCATCGGGTTCCAACAGGACTCCCACGCACGTGTGGGGAGAGGTTGGGCGCGGGATGAGCGAGCTTACACAAAGTGAGGTAATGCGCGGTTGGGAAGGGTTAGGTGAGGTTAGGTGGGGTTAGGTGAGGCGAGGCTAGGCCAGACGGCCTGTCTGTTTGCTGGCCTGGATAGGCGCGATGTCGCGGGCAGACGAGATCGTTTTGCCGCCAACAGATTATCTAATCGGCTGTCCAGCGATACGGCATAACGGATTCCCATTGATTCTCTTTTTTTTTTCTATTTCATCCATCTGCCGCCAGCCGGCCGCGGCCACCGGCAGAAGGGGTACGCGTGCAAGGGGCACTGAAACGCATCCGTTGAAAAACAAGTCCATCCCGGCATTCCATCTCAACATTTCACAAATAAATTGTAGCAAAACGCCCGATAATTATAAATGTTTTCCCCCACGATTCTTACTTCTTTCTTTTTGGCGTGTGTAATGCGGCCCTCTCCGTCTGCCGCCCCTACTACTTTCGGCCTGTCGCTATCTCTCTCGTACTTCCGCGCGGCGCGCTGGGCGCGCTTGGGCGTGCTGCAGATTCGAACACACCCGGTGGTGGCGGGCCCGGCAAGGTCGTCGCGTTCTCGATAACGCCGTACACGGCGGTAACGGGGTACTCGGTGGCGGGCGGCGCCAAGGCGGCGCGACCCCAACGACCCGCGGACTCGCGCCAATGTCGCGGCGCGTGTCGCCAAGGGAGTGCTCCCGGTGAGGGGCTCCTCGCGAAAGAATCCCAGAGAGAGGCTCCCAGTGTGAGACCCACACTGCGCACGTGTCGGGGCTGCGTCGCTGACTGATAGCGAGACATGTGTGGTTTTGTTCGTCACACGAGTGCGTGCATCGCCCCCCAGAGGCCAGCACGGAGTAGCACGGACGACCTAGTCCTGCACCTCGAGTACCTCCAGAGCCCTGAGGACGGCCTGGGACTTTGGCAGGAAAACGGAGCGAACGGCGGGGATTCGAACCCGCTCCCCGCGGCGGGCCTTACCGGACGAGGCGCTGCTGGACGGGTGCAAGGACATGCCGATGGAGCGGATCTCGCACGACTCGGCCGCCAGGATGGAGGACGACGACGACAAGCAGAAGACGCCCTCGTCCGGCGAGGACAGCGGCGACGTCGGCGACGTCCCCGGAGTGGTCCCGGGCGTGCTGCCGATGCTGGCCAGGCCCTGCAGCACGAGCCCGGACAGGTCGTCGGGCGGCGTCGGCGTCGGCCGGGCGGGGGCTCCGGGCCGCTGGGGCCCCTCTGCCGCGTCCGGGGGGTCCGGGGGCCCCATGCCGTCAACGGTCAAACTTCACTTGGTCGAAAAATGGCGCCAAAAGGGGCGGAGGGACGAGAGAGGACGGCGAGGAGGGTGTTGGCGGCGGCGCCGGCCAGGACGGCGTCGTGGAGGTTGTCGTGGAGGTTGTCGTAGAGGTGGGCCCGGCATTTGGAGGGAATGTAGGGACGGTTTGGACCCTGTAGACCTGCAGCGGCTTCATCTGGAACGCCACGCTCCGTCACAATCTCACTCTGGCGGCAAAGGTGGGCGATTCCACTGCGGTGGTTCTGGAGTTCGAATGGCCGGTTTCGGGGCAAGTGCTCATGTCAAACAGACTCTATCCAGCGTGAACGCGGCGGTAGTTAGCAGTGTGCCGAATCGGGTCGGGGAAACGAGAGAGTGTTGATCAGCGGCGGAATTCCTTTTGGCTGCAGCGAGGGCGTATCTGCGAGGCCTTGCAGGCAGGCGCTCTCTCTCTCTCTCTCTCTCTCTCGCAGGGCGCCCCACGAGTGCGAGAGAGACAGAGTGTGAGCTGCACGCGCCCCGCACCACGCCTGCAGCGCGTGCCGGCGAGCCATGGGCGGGCTGGCGGGCTATCGGTCGTGGGCCCCGAGGCACTCAACCTTCCCCGTTTCATTAAACACGGTTAGGACTGGTCGGGGAGGCAAGGGGACCGCCGCTAAATTCGGCACCAATGGATTGCTCCGGACGAGGAAACCATTGGTGGGGTCACACGTTCGGTTCGAGAGAGTTTTGTCCGCCTCCACCGGCCTTTTAACCCGCACTGTGCCGCGGTGCGTTTCAAAACCGTCTATTGATCCCGATTTAGTGGTTTATGCGCGCTCCCTTCGACCCCTTGCGTGCCGCCGGCCTGCGGCTGGCTCGGCTAGCTCGGCTTGCGTGCGAGCCGCCACTAGTGTATGGCCCACTCTAACAAAGCCTCATTTCATTTTCCTCGCTTTCCCACCCCTTCTTTCCCTCCGAGGGAAATCGGATCTCGGAAAACATAAACAAAGCAGAAGGGAAGGTTTCCACCACGATTGACGATCGCCCTCGCAAGATAATCCTGCGTGACACTAACCACCGTGAGGGTTTCCAGAGGGGAAATTCCGGGCTTTCCCAAAACGCGGTCGCTGGAAGATTTTACGGATGCTGTCCGGGACTACAGAGCCAGCGAGCCAAAGCGCTTGGCAACATTCAATTTTGTTGACACGCCATCGTTCGGAATCCTTGCGCAACACTGCACAGTGGGTCAGAAGACCGGTGGAGGCGACCCAAACTCCAGACGCGTTTTGAGCTCCAGAGTCGCTAAATGGGACTCGAACCGAACGTGTGACCCCACCAATGGATTGCTCTCCGAACGAGGAGTCCATTGGTGGCGTTACACGTTCGGTTCGAGTCCTGTTTAAGTGACTCTGCAGGTCAAAACGCGGCAAGAATTTTGGCCGCCTCCACCGGTCTTCTGACCCACTGTGCCCCTGGATAGAGTCAGCCTGACATGCCGCACTGGAAACTGGAGCACAGTGTCCCAGCCCTTAGGTAGAGTCCATTCGCGGGGGGAGTTCCACGCCAGCGAGCTATGAGCACCTGCCCCGACCCGGTTATTCAAACTCCAAAACACACGCAGACACAATCAGACTCACACCTCGTCGCCCAGCGCGCGGTACCCGCCGTGCGCGCCCCGATGGCTCCCGGCCTCCGGACCGGTCCACCGACGCCAGGCTGCGCCAGGCGAGAGTGACGGGCAGGGTGAGCGTGGCCGGAGCGTGGCCGGAGCGTGGCCGGAGCGTGGCGGCCTGGCCACGCGGCCCGTGCGGCCCCAGCGAGCCGCGAGCAGCCCTGGCGCCTGCACACCAAGCGACTGGAGGCGAGGCGAGGCGAGGGGCCCGCGGGGGGCGCCGAACAAGCCGAACCCCCAGTCGCCGCAGCCCCCCCAACCTTGGGGTGGGGGCGGCCGGGGGCGGTCGGGGGCGGCGCGGGGGCGGCCGGGAGGGGGCGCGTGTAAATAAGTGTGCCAACGAGGTCGAGGTGAAGGGACCGGGCCGCAACGGCGTGACAACCGCGTGACACCCCTTGCGACATCTTTCTGACGCTTCCCTGACACACTGTAAAGGCCGGACGCTGTCACGCGTGACAACGTGACAGCGTGTCACGCGCGGTAACACTCCATGGAAAGCACTACCACCGCAAACGAGCCGAGTCATTGACACGTACAGGACGCACCATAGCCGCCGCTCGCGCCAAGATGACGTGTCCTTCTGTACGTGACTCATGACCTATTCACGAACAACCACTCCGCTCACGCAAAGGGAAGTCCAAGTCGGCAAGCGCCCTCCTACGTCGTTGGAAACGGAGTTGATCATGGCATAAAACGGCCTTGCCGCTGAAAATGGGTTGTAAGTGCACGGCTGGGACGTTGGGCCGTCCCGTCCGATCGGGGCCACGCCGTGAAGGGCCATCAGTTACTGTCCAATCCCCTATGGGGTGCATGGCAGCCTCGACGGCAGCTCCAGAAAAGGGGCAAGCTGCAAAACTGCTCTCTCCTTTTTTCTCATCTCCACTTCTTCTTCCTCCTTCTTCTTTTTCTTCTCTCGCTGCGGGATGTTCGTCCAATGAAGCAGGAGGGGCGGGGAGGCCTCACAGAAAGAGGTAGCGAGATGCAGAACGTCCTCCCCAGGTGCGGGGCGCGGCGGCGAGGGGGGGGGGGGCTGCGCTGGTCCAGATCAATAGCCAGCCTCCCGCAGCGAGTCCCTCCCTCTCTCTCGCTCTCTCCGCGGCGAGTGCGCGCCGGCCGACAGAGGGAGGGAGAGAGAGCCCGCAGATGATCCTCGACCTTGCGGACGCCCCCTCCCCTTGTTGTCAGCTGTTCGCACTACATGGAGCAACCCCCTCCGAGCCCCCCGGGGGGCCGCGGGGGCCGCATGCAGGGCCTCCACGAGGATGAGGCCGAGGCAAGCCCCGCAAGCCCCCCGCAAGCCCCCGGCAAGCCCTGGCCGACAAGCCCCAAGGTCGGACGGGGCCCCTCAGCCCAAAGCCCCGGCGCCCCGGCCTTCGGGCTGAACAGAGCTTCGTCGCTGCGCCTCGCCTCAACGAGTGCGAGAGAGACAGCGACGTGCTGGGGCCCCGGCGGCCCTGGCTGAACCCCTTGGCCCCCCACGTGCCGCGGTGCATCCGCAGAACCAGACATCGATTGTATCGAGTCGATTGCGCGCAGCGCACCGAGCAGCGCGCCCTGGAGGGCCATCGAGACGGGGCCGAGACAGACGCACACCCTGCCCGACACGAGGCCCGACACGAGGCCCGACACGGCGCGGCCCCGCGGCGCGCCTGCCAAGCACGGTCCAGCTGGATCGAGGACGTCGAGGAGGCCAAGAGGATGGAGTGTGCAGTACACTGTCTGTCCCTCCAGCACGCCCAGCAGGTCGTCGTCGGCTCCCCCAACTTTCCGCTGGGCCCTCCGCCCTGTCATGCTGCCCTGCGTGCTGGAGCGCTTATCTCCCAGAGCCACTCGCCGATGATCCGAAGGCACTATGGAGGAACGGAGACAGCATTTGGCGCCAAAACCGCGACTCACCCAGTCGCTGCAGCAGCTCGCGGTGGTGGCCCAGGTCGTTCTCCACCAGCCAGCGGTCCGCGTCCGTCGCGGCGCCGTCGTCCTGCCCGGAGGGGGCGTCCACGACGTCCGCGGCGTCCTGGCCGGGGGCGTCCTCGGCGACGGGCGCCTCCACGATGGCGTCGTAGTTGACGTCCTCGGCGGCCGGGTGCGGTGGCGGCGGCCCCGGGCTGGGCGGCGCGGTGGCCCCGGCGGCGGAGGCGGCGGGCGAGCCCCACGCCACCAGGGCCAGCTTGGCCAGGGACAGGGCCACGGCGAGGTAGAACAGCCCGTCCAGCCACACCGAGGCCGACGGCGACGTCCAGTTGGCCATGGCGGCGGTGCGGCTGCCAACCCTGTCAACAGCAGGCACACTCTGTACTGCGGCCTCCAGAGCCGAGCAGCCGAGCGGGTGGCCCCGGGTTCGAACCCAGCCGACCGCGAGCCCCACAGAGGCCCAGGGCCAATGTGCGACGAACTCAACGCGCTGCTGGGGGCGGGAAAATTACCGCACTGTTACTAACACAGTGCAAGTAAAACAAAACGACTGGCAGTGTGGATCTGGCAGCATGTTGGCCCATTTGAAACTCCCCTAACCAGGCCCCAACACACAGACACCAACACACACACCACAAAGCAATGTGACAATGCACACTTGCCAATCTGTTGATTGGGCACCAGCACAACACAAACAAGAGTCTTCAACAGTTCACAGCGGAGAAAACTTGAGCAGACTGAACATGCCCCTTAGAAGGACAGATAACAAATCCTTAGGGGAAAAGAAATGCGTAGCAATCTAAGAGTACTGAACAAGATAAAGAATCCTTTGTGACAAAAGATAAAGAAGATAAGGAAAGAAACAAGGTAATCGGAGGGCATTTGGAAACAAAACTGTAGTCTGGGGGTGTGTCCACACCAAATCTAAGAATTCATATCTGTTCAAAAATGTTAGGCTGCCAAACTAAGATGCAGACAATAGATGAGAAGAACTTGCATGTACTGCGAGGTTAAGTACAAAAAGACGGGACGGAGGCCAACCTCGAAGCTGGCGGGGCTGGGAGTGTCACTGCGTCACTGCGAAATAAGCACATCCTGTCAGAATTTACTCGTTTCGTTACAAAGAAACTCGTGCGTTTACACCCACTCTCGCACGACGCTAAAATGTCGTCTGCTGCAGTCTGTCTTTTCTGTTTTTCTCGCTGCTGATAACTCACCGTTCCACTGACCTCAGGGTGGCATGCTCGCGACGGGGTTCATGTTCCGTAAAATTAAACGCTTCGCCCCGACTGGTCGCAGTTTCTTCGAGTTTTCTCGTCCAAGAATTAAATAAATTGCGCCTGGCTTTCAGCACTCCAAATCATTACACACTCCCCCCACTTCTCTTTCCACTCCCCCTCCCCCGCCCCCACACTCACCGCCTTCGCGCGCGCGATGCGCTTCGACACGCTTCGACAAGGCGGTGCATGTTACAAAACCAAATCAAGGCCAGACGGCCAAAACGTCAGGACGGCAGATCTTGGGAAAGTTTAACACTGTTCGGAGGCCCAATCGTGGGAAGGGTCGCGCTTCTAGTCAAATTGGGTGCGCGCGGTCGGATTTGCCGTCCTCTCCGAGCCACGTTCTTTCACCAAGTGAGTTTGGGGCTTCCATTTTGGACGGGCTGGCCCTGCACCGTCTGCTTGCTGGGCCAGCAGGTGTTAGGCTGGGGTGCACATTTGTTTACATGAAATTGGTCTCGCTGCTCCGTTTCGGCCCTTCTGACAGGCTGTCGCGGACTTGTCGTGATTTCCAGTGGCGGTGCAGGTTCCTCGGTGCGATTGGTGTCCGCTGGCCCCCCGACCTGAGGGGCGTTATCGTTCCTTGTTCCTTTGTGACTTGTTTATGTTGTGGCTGAGCACTGAGCACGGAGGAGAGAGTTTGGCGTTGGGCCCCGCATCCAAGTTGACACTTGGCAGTGATTCCCAGCACCGGAACCCTTTTTAGTACCCCGTAGTAGCTACAGTTTGTATGGTGTTGGGGAATGTATGTTTGGTGTGGGTGCAGGTGTCAATGAATCATTCATGTCAGAAGTAGAGCGGGTCCCCTTTGTCCATGCTAGAACCCTAATGTGTTGTATGATTTAGAGTATCCCTGTATGTAATCTGTGACCCAAAGCTAATCTACTTCTTGTGTTTTGTTTGTGAAGCAAGATCACAATAGACTTAATACGCTAAAATGGCGGATCTCACAGCTTTGAATCCAATACGAGTAAGTGAGATAAGATGACTTACATTATTTTATCTGCACCTAATATTTTTAATGCACCTGCTTTAATTTTTTTGTTTCAAAACTATTTTTGTGTTGTTTATTTGTACAGTATCATGCTAACATTTTCACTGCAGTACTTTTAGCTTTACTTGCATGTTCATTTCTTAGCTGTTTGTAATCACAATCTATGTCAAGGGCATGCCTCAATTTAAGAGCAAAAGAAACTGGCCTCCCTTACCTCCCAGTCTGGCTTTACATAATCAGAGTGTGACGGAGTTCAAAGAGGAGTGGCCAGCCTTATCAGAAGAGGTGGGGACGGCAGAGTGAGCGATGGATGATTATCTGAGGGAAGGAAGGGAGGATTGGTCGGTAGCTTTTTCTTGTGAACATTTATGTGTGTGGACATTAAGCAGTAATCATTCATTGACTCTGGTCTTCTCGGGCCAGGGACAATTTTTGGCTTACGTTATTTTCTTTTCACATGTGTGTGAGTGTATCCCATTAGGGAAAATATAAGTGGTCTTTTCAATTTTGTGCTTCTTATTTTGGGAATGGATACCACTAATGGTATGTTTTTGGCATCTGTAATATTTGGATGTTATGTATCATTGCAGCCTACCTAACTTCAGTATTTTCTGCAAACTCTCTCTCTCTGCTTCTTGTTGTAGCATCCTCACCACTCAGAGATTATGGGACAGTTAACAAACCTTTTGCTTTGAAAGAAAGTGTAAGTTGTCTGAAAGCAGCTCTGTGGCATTACTTTAATTTTGGATAACTCTAGTGCGGCAAATGGCGAAGGAAGGTTCCTTACCTTTTGGCTACTTTACTGAAGACTGGGGTGGAAATTTACCGGTATGGCTCTCCCTCCCCTCCCCTCCTCTCTTCCGAGGACCGAGTACTCCCTTCCCTTCCCTTCACCTGGAGGGAAAATTTCCATCCTGGCGAAGGGAAGAGCCACGGGGCAGTAGGGGTGGGGAGTGGGGGGATGTGGTAGTTGCACTGGACGGAAGGGAGGGGGTGTCTGTCTGTCTGCACCGGACACTCACTCCTCCCCTCCGCTAAGGCCGTAGATAAACGGCGTGAAAACAGACGGACAAACAGAAAGACGGACGGAGTGACCAGAGGAGGGCTGGATTGTTTTGGGCGCCAGTTGAGTTGTCAGTCAGTGCCTGGAAGCGAGGTGGTGTACACGCAGTGCAGGAGTCAAAGTGTCGTTAGGTCGGTCCGGTTGTCGAGTCGAGGGAAGTGTCCAGTGTGCGGACGAACATGACTTCAGGACTGTTTTACGGGTCGTGCAATGTGGAGAACACGGTGAGGATTACGGTGTAGGAGTAGGAAGCGAGCTGGGGCAACCGGCACTGGGTCTGGTCGCCGGCAGTGTAGGCGTCAATAGTTTTTGGGGGGGAAGTCCTAGTTGCATGTATCTCATAGCACTCTCTTGTAGTGGCAACTGTCAAGTTCTGGATTAAGAAAATTTAAGTATTAATGTATTGTTGTCTTGCAGCTCAGCAGCGTTGTCCAAGGGAAGATGGGAAAGAAAAAAGAAGAAAGACAGCCCCTTCTGGTGTCATCAAATGAACCTTTGAACGATACTTATGACAGGTAATAGCCATGCTCCTCATGAAAGACTGACTTTCTTTGCTCTTTGTGCTGTTTCACCAACGCCTATTCTTACAGGTCAGCTATTCCTCGTCCTGATCTGAGGAATTCCCCTGACAATGTTGTTGTCCATTTGGCTGGGGGGCCCATGGAAGGGGCAAGTACACCAGACGGAGGCGTCCCTCCTCCACCTAAGCCACCAAAGCCAGACTTTGATCCAGTACTTAACAGAAATTTGGAACATCCCACATCGTAAGTTTCTGCACTGTTTGTGGTTTGAGGGCTCCACTACTCTAAGTAAACCTATCATAAATATCACATGGTTTCAGGAACTTGGACACTATGATACATTTGTTGAAAGGAAACATTGGCTCTGGCATTTTGGCGATGCCTGATGCCTTCAGTAATGCAGGCCTTGTGGTCGGAACTGTGGGCACCCTAATAATGGGAGTGATTTGCACTCATTGTATGCACATGCTGGTAAGTTTCATTTGTGTCATTAGTCCTGTTGTGCAAGTAGTGGCATTTAACCGAATCACTTAACTCTATTTTGTGCTTCAGGTGAAATGTGCTCATGAGCTCTGTCGCCGATCCCAAATGCCAGCTCTTGGATTTTCTGAGGTAGTGGAGACAGCGTTTGCTACAGGGCCATCAGTACTGCGACCTTTCTCGCATGCTGCCAAGTAAGTTTAATACAATTTTTAGAGGAACTTTTGGCATCTGTGGGTGACAATGGAATAATTTTCTGTTTTTTTTTTTGTTGTTTGACAGGATTATGGTCAATGTTTTCCTCTGCATTACTCAGTTGGGCTTCTGCTGTGTATACTTCGTATTTGTTGCAGCCAACCTCAGAGATGTAAGAAGCTTGTTACATTGGTTACTTTGTTGGAACTCACAAATATTGAAACATAATCTAATTCCTGTATTTTCTTGTAGGTTGTTGCACATTTCTGGATTGATCTGGACGTCCAGGTTTACCTGGGCTTGCTGTTGATACCTATGATTGTCCTCAACTGGGTGAAGAATCTCAAGTACTTGGCTCCAGTCTCCTTGTTTGCCTCCATCCTGACCATTACGGGCTTGGGCATCACCTTTTTCTACATGCTTCAAGGACTGCCAAGGACCTCATCAGTACATGCATTTGCGCCCTGGCACAAGTTGCCTCTGTTTTTCGGCACTGCTATTTATGCTTTTGAGGGAATTGGTGTGGTAAGTTGATGCTTCTGCATGAAACGTTTCTTCTAAAGTGGTTTCCAGTACCCCACCATATATTCCATTACCTTGTTTTGCCCCCCAGGTTCTTCCTTTGGAAAATAATATGGAGACTCCTCAAGATTTTAGTGGACTAACTGGAGTACTTAACACTGGTATGGTGATTGTCGCAGCCCTGTACACGTCAGTTGGCTTCTTTGGATACCTGAAGTATGGTGACCATGTGAAGGGTAGTATTACGCTAAATCTACCTCCCAATGATTTGTTGGCTCAGTCGGTACGTCTTATGATGGGATTGGCTATCTTTCTGTCGTATGGTCTCCAGTTCTATGTTCCTATGAACATTATCTGGCCTCTGATCAAAGATAAATTGCATACTGAAAAGGCTCAAATGTATGGAGAATATATTGTGCGCACCATCATTGTTATTTTCACTTTTGTATTGGCTGCTCTAATTCCAGACCTTGGTGCAGTGATTTCACTGGTTGGCGCTGTTAGTAGTTCAGCCCTTGCTCTAATTTTCCCTCCACTGATTGAAATAATAACTTTCTGGAAAGTTGGATTGGGTCGCTATAACTGGATTTTGTGGAAGGATATTGCCATTGTCATATTTGGTCTCCTTGGCTTTGGCTTTGGATCTTACTCTAGCATTGAGAATATTCTCAATGCTGATAAGAGTTAAAGGAAACATAAGCATAGCTTTAATCATCATTATTACCAAAACTGATGACAATAATTTTTTGGTACATTTTTTTGAGGATATATGCAACAATGACAATAATGAATTGGGCTTTATATTTCAATGTGATTTTTACCTGTGCCTATGTTTTAAGTTTTGTTTTTAGTAAGAATTTGCAAGATTTTAACAGAACAGTATTCTATTATGTGTGTAATGTATACTTGTATCTAAGATTGAAGTCATACACTACTATTAAAAGTGTGACATTTACCATTTATTATTGTATAGTTCGATCAATTTATGTATTTATCTAAATGGTTTTGTTATGTGGGATATTTATGTGCGTAAGCCCTTTTTAATTAAGTTTTTAAAATTTTCATGGTTTTATTCTCTATGAGGAATGATCTATTTTCTGTGTTTCTCTCTTCTTTCACCCCCCTGTGATATCTGTAGGATTATTTTGTAGATTGACCTTTTTTTTAAGTTGAATGTTTGCCAATTTTAGTTAATTTATGAGATGCAGTCTTAAGTAAATCTGTTTTGTACAAGGATTTTTTCCTCCCTAGTTCATTTTTATCTCAAGTTTACTTAAGGGATATTCCTCAAACTGCTGTACATTCCAATCACTACTGGGTGGTCCGAGCTTTATTGCTGACATTTAGCTTTGTCCTAAACTGAAATTTTTCATTATTTGTCAATTATGGGAAGGGAGGAAAACAATTATAGTAGTGATTTACTGCTTTCTGCATTCTCAAGCTCTAACATTTGATCTAAATTGCTGTTCTAAATATTTTCATATGAAATAAGGTTTTGCCACTCCAGGGATGTGCATTGAGCACACTGGCATTAATCATATCAGTTTCTTTTATCAGCTTAACTTACATCAATCCATTCAATTTCCTTCACAGAAGTATCTTGGAGATATTGTTTTTAAGTGCTACTCACACTTCTACTGTAACAAGCCAAATATTAAAAGCAAGATGTACCTGTCACTTACGAAATGCTACTTTGCGTGGGTAACATTTTCTGTTGTCGGTGTCATTTCTCTTAATCACTCTTTTTATATTAAAAAGTGTGATCTTGATGTTTTTGTGAAGTCCTTTATTTATTCTTAATTTTATTGTGAAGTCAATGATATGGTTATAACTTCCTTGAATTGAGAATTATAGCAACTGGCATATTTTTTTGCCCACTGTAATTTTTGTGGCATATCTCATTTGTGAACTTTATTTATTTTTTGACTTGAAATTGTGTACAACTGTGTTGTTGATAAGGCTCATAGAAGGAAGAGGGCTACAGTCTTTACAAATTTACCATAAATTTGATTGGCTAAAGCATTTCATTTAACTAGGGTTTGAAGTACTATGTAGTTTCACTCCATCAAAAATAAATATTTTAGATGTGAGACTAAGTGTATTCCAGCTTCTAGATCTCTAACCTCTAGTGCATGATGAACTTTTAAGTGTGATGCTTCTTCTCTAGTTTGTAGTGTCTCCTGTGCCATGTTATTTGTATCAGTTCCTGTTCTTTCCCACTTGGTGTGATATGAACTTCCTTTAAGATTCTAAGATGACTGCAGGCAGTCTTAGTTAAATCAAGTGTCATGTTTGGACTTGGTTGCTGTATACTTCATGCATTTATAGATTGTCTGTTTTATTGTTGTTCCTGCAGAACACGAATTGTGTCTATGTGCTGTATGAATTTGAACTTTGCAAGTGGCTGGACACAGCTCACTCATTAAGCCAAACTGTTTTATGACAATAATATTGCCTTCCTGGTTTGAATAGTTGTTTCGTTTGAATAAATATATCAATCTGTGTAGAAGTACAAATTTTATTTCTTGTTTCTAGACAAACAACTCAACTGGGAACCCCAGTTTTACATTATAGGTACGCTTTTCGTTACATGAGTATTAAAATGAGATTCAACAAACAATTAAATCCTAAAAAAATAATACAAAAGGAGATTCTACTTTATACTTACAACTTAACTTATTAATCTCTTAGATTTTTATTAAAAAAAAATTTTCTAGTCAATAGCACCAATAGGCAATATCCAAATAAATTGCGGACCAACTTAAGTTCTGTTGTCTTTCTAGCGTAAGTTTGATTCAAACTCTTTTATTACACTATCATCACCTTTCCTGAGGATGTAAAGCACAGAAAAGGATAAAATTACCATAATGACAGGAAAAAAATAAATGAGAACAGAAAATCTTACTCACAAGTCAAAAAGTTGTAGAAGATCTCTCAGCTTTGTTGGTAGAGCATAAACAGTAGAGCTATAACAAATGTAAAAAAAATTGGAACTTCCATAAAAAATTCTTTAAAAATGATTGATGAAAGGAGTAAGATGTAGAAGTGACAGGAAAGTTATCACACTTACAAGGAACAAAAGTTTAAATCCAAGCAAGGTTCTTTTTCAAAACTGCAAATTGAGAACATTTTCATGAGCCACATTGAACTTTAAATTTTTGGCACAGTACATACATGGTAAAAAAGTTACCTGATAAATATAATTTTGTCTTTGGAGTGAGGATCTAGCAAGTATTTTGTGAAGAAGTGATACACAAACCTGCTATAAAAATCGTGAGCAATGTTTTCTGCATTACATTGCAGTAAAGATGATACTTCTGGAGAGAGAAGCACCATCGCCTGTAAACCCATAATGTACAGGAACAATAGAAATAAGCAAGCTATTTACATTGAACTTGCCCCGCTAGAATTAGGTGTTCCAAACAACATTGGTTCAATGTAGAATCAATGAACTTTTCATCAATGTCATTTCAAACACCCACTTCTGGCTGGGTAGTATTATAAACTACCTTATCAAACGTATTGCCCGTGTAAAGCCAATGTATATCTCGCTCAAGTAAGCTTCCAATCTTCGTGTAGTCAGATACAGTGCAGTCTTTGAGAGTAGATTCAAAACCCTTTATCAGTTTACCAATCAATTTTCTTGTAGTTTCCTTACAGTTTGCATAAATTATTACAATATGTTTGTTTTTCTCTGCTTTTGATGAAGGTGTGCCTAGGAACAAACACAAGACAGAAATCACATTTCTCTGTACAATTTTGTTAAGCTTTTTGAATGAGTCATAAAAAATAACAAAAACAAACCTGCTGATGGGCTGTTGCTTAGTTCTATGTCCTGCTGTGGCATGGGCACAATGGACATGGAGGAGTTCTTTTTCCAAAAATAATGCAACACCACAAAAAGTAGAACAACAATGACAACAAGTCCCCAATAATACTTGTTCTTATCATTTTCCTTGCGGCAGGTTCCTTGCGGTCGGGCTTAACTGCATTATTTAGATCAGGTCTTTTTCCAAAATAATCATTGCCTGTGCTCAAATAAAAGAGTGTTACAACCAAAATTGATTAGAGAAATTTTACTTTCATAGTTACAAAGTCCATGCTGGTCCTCACCAGGAAAGAGAATACAACAAGAGCTTATGTTGTGTGTTGAGGATAAATATTGATAGCAACCACCATCCATCTGATGTTCTAATGATTCTGCATGAATCACGCCACTCTCTGACTGGAAAAAATAAACAAAAGGGGGTGAAGTGATCAGAGGCTGAATGGCATCCAAAAGGTTCCAAAAAAGGCCATTTACTTATAGATGAGGGAAACATTACCAAATTTAGACGTTGTTCCATCTTACCGATTTGACTGGAAACCTGAACACACCTAACTGACTTCTATTGCAGTTGCAATGGCAACTGCAGTCGCAGGCATCATCAAATTTTACTCTGAACATCTCCACTGAAACATTTTCTGGTAATGAGACGTTCATCAAAACATTATAGGGACATGAAGAGCCAAAGCAGGTGAAACCTGCTATTATTACGCTGTTGCACTCATCCTCTGGCCATGTCATATTTTTGCCTTGAAAACATCCTAAAAAAAATGGGGAAAAACGGCGAAGAAAAAACCAAGAACAACTAAAGAAGTCCTTAAATCCTTAATTATAACGTAATCACAATTTGAAGTTGATTAGCAGAAAACTTACGATTATCAGTAAGTTCAGCCGCCTCTAAACCAACAAATAGACCAGTCAAAGTTAGAAGAGCAACAGGGCCCATTGTGGCGAAACGTTAACAGGAAAATTTCTCGATGATAGGCATAAGGCATAGATTCCATGCCAACATCCATTTCCCTCCAACCACCTGTTGCTGTTGTTTGGTGAGCAGGGAACAAGGTGCCGGAGTTTTGTTATTGTTTTTGTGTCTTCCTTGTTGTTGTGTCTGTTGCCAACCTCAACAGACTAGCCTGGACAAGACTTTCGCGTGATGCTGTCACGTCTCTTCGTGTAAGGATGATGTATGATGTCAATTAAAACTCGAATAGAGAAAATGGAAACAAGAGGAGCAAAAGCATTGATTCCAAGACCAATGAAGGTCGGGGAGTATGCAAGAGAGAGATTAGGTCGCGACTTTGGTTACCCTGGTAGACATATACCAAACAAACATGGCTGTCCTGTCATCTGAGCAGGAGTGTTCTCTGGACGATTTAATTAAAGAAAGACTGAAGTCATGTCGCGTGACGCCGAAGGGCATGATCACGGGCTACTTGGAGTCGAAGAAGGCTTACGACGAACTGTTTCGCGACCTCAAGGTGTTGGGGTGCCGATATTCGGTGCGGTCCTGTTACGCAGGGAAAGCAGACTCAGGTTAGAAATCCTCACATTTGTGGATTTGTACCGTTTGTTCCGCATCAGCAGTGTGAGCAGTGTTCATGGTGTGCGTTTTAATATTTTCCAGGAAATCTACAGTATAAGATTCTGTCCCCAGACCTTCAGATCCCATTCACAGGTTCTCCCTTTCATGTTGAAGGCACTACATATTTCTTGTGCACACATGGATTTCGTTATTTTAAAAGCAAAGTTCCTCCAACCGCAGATGAGAATGTAAGCAAGTTTGGTTTGAAATCTTCTTGACTTGTAAAACTATTACCGTAGTTTCACGTGTGTTCTACTTTTTTTGTCAGAGTGAGTCAGATAACTCAACCACTAAAAAGAAACGTCGAAAAACCAACGAATCCATCAAACTCGGCTGTCCTGCAAAGATGACAGTGAAATGTATACGGGTATACCCTGATTACAAAACTCCTGCTGATTCTTGGCGACGTAAATCAGATGTTAGTCGAAAATATCTTCAAACTTATTTTAATTTATTTTTAAACCCTGTTTCTTTGATTTTATTGATTGTTTAATTTTGTTATTGTTTGTACAGTTGCTGAAGAAGCTGAAAGCTGATATGAAATCAACTCCACCACCCCGACAGGAGCTCAACTATTGGATTTCAGTGTCACCAGAAAGTGCCCACACCCACAAACGGACTACAACTCAAAGAATTCAGCCTTTACATCCAGATCTAATTTCAGAAATCCACAACCTTGTTCGAAGAGGAGTAACTTCAGTTCCTACTGTTAAGTCACAACTTTCCAAAATTGTTAGTGATATGTTTCTTAAGTCTAGCATACGCCCTGATCATCAAAATAGTGCATTTTATCCAAGTGATAAATGTATTTACAATCACATTTATGATGCAAGAGTGGCCGTTTCCAAACTTCAAGACGAAGGAAAAATGTTAGATCCCAACTTAATTTCTTTACCAGCATCCACTGAGGACTCTTTTACTCATCAGGATCATCAAATCCCTGCTGTAAGTTTTCTTTTCAAATGCATTTGAATTGCACCTTGTGCCATTGCCATTACCTCCTAGAACTAACTGATTGACTAATCTACAATATCTGCATTTTTCCGTTCAGAAATGTGACCCTGACTCGACTGTTGTTCCTGTTCTGGATACTTTCACACATGAATGGCAAGATCACACTGTATTACCATCCAACTTCGTCCAGGTTCTCAATAGTAATGGCACTCTTATGCTTATGGTTACCCAGCCCATAAGTGAGGAAGTTGTTGGACATGAAAATTCTACTGAAGTGGATGCTGCAAACCTTGTTAGTGTAAATTTGGATGATAATATCTACCATGTCATCACTGGTCCTTCAGAAGAACGTATCCTTCCACTCAATGATGATGAGAACATCTTGATGACACAGACCTGCTCTGATCATGATCAAATTAATGAAGTGTTAGCCATGCAAGAGTCGGAAGAGACTGTTATTTTGGATTCGGACAAAAATGGGATAGATTTTGACGGTGTCATGAGCATGGAAGGTACTTCCATACTGGGTATTCAGAACTCTCCTCACATTGTTGAAGATAGGGATGATACTTCATGTCATGATGATCGCAGCCAATTCTTATTTGTGGAGGAAGATTCTCAAACAGAGCTACTAAAAGAGGTAAAGTGTCAAAACAGGGATTTTTCCGAATTGTGTACATTGCCCCCTGTACCTTCACTCTCACCCAAAGATCATGAAGCCAGTTTATTTCCCTCTGCTCTTGGTACTGAAGATTCAGAGAAGACTATGGATGAAGTGTGTGGGCTTGATACTGAAGGAGAGACAGATAAACAGACAAAAACCAAAAGGCTGAAGAGAAAGCATTCTGAAACTGACACTGATAGCAGTACTCTAATTTCATCCCGTAGAGCCCTGAGAGAATGTGCTCAAGACATAATCAATATGAGTTATTGGTCAACAGATACAATACTCTTGCAGGAAATGCTACGAGTATTTGAAAAATACAGAACCTGTGTGCGTGAAGAGTTGGAGGCTAAAAAAAAGCTGGGGAAAGATGAGTTTGCCCTTTTGCAAACGTCGCCAGGAAAATCAAGATGGAAATCCTCATCAAAAAGTCATGGGTTAACAGCCAAAACTCTTTTTCAGTCAGCAAGTCAGAAGGAGTCAAGGCAAAGTTCAAAGAAATTGAGGAATATTGCTGGAACATTATTCTCTTCATCAGAGAGCTCTGTTGGTGACTACGAAGATTTAGTCATAAATGATTAACTGTGTAGCATTTTAAATTATTTATTTATTTTTTTGTGTGTACTTTTCATACTTATGAAGTCTCCTTACTTTATCTGTCACTGAAGAAACTTTTAGTGTCTTGTTTTTTTTTTTGTGTTTTTTCCCCTGTTACTTTCATTGATCTGATTGATAATGAATGTACTGTACTGCAATTTATTAATTCTTAAGTATGGACTGAATATGTCTGTAACTCTCCTCAATTATCTGGAGGATTGTCCATGTTAATCCGTAATGATAAAACGAATTTGCTCAAGCTACTATTCCGTAATGTTTTGAATCTTTTGCTTGCAAGATTCAAATGTAATGTAGGTACTGTATTCCGTTTAATGCACACTTTGTGCTTCCTCAACATTGTTTTAATGTCGATTAGTCATCTACTATCGACCTATCACCTGTGATACACATTATTAGAAAGAGAAAAAAAGGAGGAGGGGGAGTAGTCTGTATATAAGTCAAGTATTTTTTTGTTTTTGTTTTTATAGAGATTGGTGTAAAAATATTTATTTTCTCTCTTGAGATTGTCTTCTAGGTGAAAATGTGTTCAACTGACGTTTGCAATAATTATCTAAGTCATGTATGTAAGCTCAGTAGTTCTAGATTCTCTCTTGTTTTTTTTTTTTGAAAATAGTTTTTTCCTTTTCTCAGCTGTGATAGTTGATGTTTTTAATCTTTTAGTAAATGAACAAATGAAAAAATTAAAGGCAATCTGTTATTTTGTTTCCTGTCACAATCAAAATGTGACATTTTTACAGTGGCCGCAAGGGTTAACTCACAACAGTGCTAAGACAACAACAACAACAACAGCAACAACAACAGAAAGAAAACTCAGATCGTGTTTGGCTCCGTGCCTTGTCGTCACAGGAGAGATCTGTGCTTGTGCCGGCGATACCCCGAGCCGACCAGGGGTATTGCGCGTGGGGTGTCGCCATCGCCAGCCAGGACTGGCACTAACACTTATACAAGCGGACTGCTGGTTTACGCACGAACCCCGGCTGGAATGCTTGTCTCAGCAACTCAAGACGAGCAGGGCGCGCGCAGGGCTGGGCTGGCGTCTCACTCGCACCCCCGCACCTGCATACGGCGCCGACGAGGACAGATGCAGAGTCAACTTAATAAAACCCGTCGGGAATGGCCGGGGCCTGGCAGGCCTAGCGGGGCGTAGGCCGCCCTGCTGGCAAGGCAGGCCAAGGCAGGCAGGGCTGACGGCCTGGCGGGGGCGGGCACGTAGCGACAACGGAACACTCCCTCGCCCGCAGGTGGCTCCACGATTGGCTGGCGCGCGCGGCGTGGCGGGGTGCAGCGTGGCGGGGCGGGGCGCGGCGGGGCGGGACGGGGCGAGAGGGAAGGGTGCAGGGAAGTCACGGCTCGCGGGGCTCGCGCCAATCGGGCCGCTCCCCGGCTGGGCCTGGCTGGCCTGGCTGGGCCGCGCTGGGCCCCGGACCGGTGCTGCCGCCCTCGCTCCCGGCGGCCGGCTGCGCAACTAGGCTGGCGGGCTGGTGGCGCGGGCTGGGTGCGCGCGGCGCGCTTGGCCTGGCCTCGCTTCGCCAGCTTCGCCTGCAGGGCCGAGGGTAGGCAGCCCGCTGAGTCCGCGGAGAGGCGACTGGCCGCAAGGCGCAAGCGGCGCAAGGCTCCACCACGGCGGCCACCCTCGCCCTCGCGCCTCGCGCCCCCCAGTGCCGTGCCCGCGTCGTGACGATGCCCCCGGCCGCCGTGGACGCGCCCAGGGCCCGCGGACGCAGTGACACCAGCGAACCCCTCGTCGCCGTGCTCAGCGTCCTCGACGTCCTCGACGTCCTCGGCATGGAGGTCACGTTCCCCGTGTGAGGGCCTCGGCATCCATCAGCTGCACCTCGGCCTGCCGCACCAGGAGCACCCGAGGTAAGCCAACAGGGGCTGCGGGGGGCGTGGGGGAGCACGTGCCCGCGACCCCCGAGGACAACCCCGAGGATCGACAACCCCCGTCAGCCTCCGCGCTGCGATCCGCCGCAATTTTCGGGCCGCTTTGTGTCTGGTTCGGGCCCTGGGGTCATCCACGTCATCCCGCGCGGAGACCGCCTCCACTCGCACCGCCAGCTCCACCTGCATGCAGTGCCCCGCGGTGCCTCCAGACAGGGGCAGCCTCTGCCTCCGGGCGGAAGCGGCAGCGAAAGTGAAATCGCTTCCAACACGTGCCATCCGCCATCCACGTCGATGTAGCACCATCGATCGCTGGCCTTTCCAACGCTCCAACGCGGATCGCGCCCAAATCAGCAATCACTGCCACTCACTCGCGCTCATTCGCAATCGGAAAGCTCCACATGAACAGTTTTCCCGCTTTTTTGGGCCGTGATGCGGCCAGAACATCCAAAAGCCCCCGCGAAGGTCTTGCATGACCTACTTTGGACTGGGCCGCCCAACGGACACGGGACGGGCCCCACCCCCCGCGCCTTGGAAACAAAATGGCGTCCGCCTCCGCGCCTCAGCGTGCTCGCCGCCGCCGCGCGCATCGCCTGCAAATTGATTTTCGCGCCAAAAGTAGCGATTCTAGCGCGGCCGGCCGACGAGTACCTCTACCTCCCCGTCCGGCGACCCGTTCCAGTGTTCCAGGGAAGAGCACTCCCCGAGGAAGTGATTCAGAGTGGCTTGGCAGTGGCGGGCCTGGCCGCGGGCCTGGCCGCGGGCCTGGCCGTTAGGGGATCACTCTTCATCGTCATTGGCGGCCTGGCCAGGCCTGGCAGCGGGGCGGCGAGGTGGCGCGCTTTGCAGCCAATTGAAAGACGACGCGCGCTGCTGATTAAACTTTACGGCCCGCATCATTTTGGCGGGAACGAAATGAGTCGAGGTTGTCTAGAAAGGGATTGGATGCTGCCTCACGCCGGAGCTTCGAAAATTTTTTGGACCCATCGATCGCTCTACATTATAAAGTCAACTCAAACAATAAAGTGTGTTCACAAAGGAGAAAAAATAAAATAGAAACGGAAAAAATGTGGGGAGTTGAACCAAGGTCCTGAGGTTGAAATTCGGCCTCTAAACCCACGCGACCGAGCCAGACTAACCAGAATGTTCTCTGATTGCTACAGAATGCTAGGCGCCTAGAAGCGCCCGTCTTCCTGACCGACCGATCCACCGCGCCGCCACCATGCCTGGATTCGGGGCCTTCGCCGGCCTCAAGGAGAAGGCCATGACGGCCCTGGCCAGGTAAGAGAGAGACAGAAGACGCATCGGACGGCGACGCTACTCTTCACCATTTTTGGGCGCTGCCTTAACGAGGCGTCGCCGCGGGGCGTTTGCCCGCCGTTTCTCCGAACATCCTGCCACCGCCCTTCCCTCTCCACTCCGGAGGGGAAAGGGGGGGGGGCTGCTTCCGGCGCCACCGAGGCGCAATGTGGAAGAAAGCGACTTCCGCTGTCTTTGTCATGCAATGGGAGTCCCCTGCTACCCCCACCCCTCGCCAGCCTCGCGAGCCTCGCAAGCCGCAGCGCTCCCCTGCGGTCCCCGAGCGAGCGAACGCGATAGTTTGCGGTCTTTAGCTGCTTTCGCGACAACCCCCTTGGGAGGGCTTTTTCGGTGCGAGGCCGCAGTGTCATGTGTCGGCGCAGCGCACAGCTCGCGAGCTTTTACCCCTTGAGCACACAAACACACACACACGCGCGCGCGCGCACGCACACGTCCAGACTGCGTGTGCGCTGGCCGGGGGCGAGCCTCGACCCTCGACGTGGGCGTGCTGCTGCAGCCGGTCAGCTGCCCGCGAGGCTGCCCGGGTGAAAGCCGAGAGCCGAGCCGAGAGCCGAGAGCCGCGAGCCGACACAGGGGAGCCGAAAGCAATAAACTCGGGCTTAGCAGTCAGTCGATCGGCGGTGCTCGGGTTGTTTGCTCTTGGTCTCGACCCGCCCCCGCCGCCCCCGCCGCCCCCGCCGCCCCCGCCGCCCCCGGCCAGACCAACAGCCCCGGGCTGCGATTAAATAGGCTCACATTTAAAGGTGAATCGATGGCCCCGAAACCTGGACACACTGTTAAAAAGTGGAAAAGTTGAACGTCTCCGTTTGTTGCGAAAGAGAGCTCGCCGGAGCGCCTTGCTGGTTGCGGTAGGCCGTCCGCAGGCACGGCTGCGCTGCGGGTTGGTATCTCGGAGGGCTGCGGGCGGAGAGGCGGCAGGCGGCCGGGTGGGGGAGGCCGGGGGGAAGCTAGGGGAGGCTAGGTCAGAGGAGCAGACGAAATTGGCTGTCTCACAGGTCTGTTATTTGAAGAGCGCCAGAAGTGTGAGGGCTCGAAAGCGGTCGGCCGACCCCCGAGACACGCCCCGCTCCGCCCCGCCCCGCCACCGGCTGTGGCGGTGGCGCTGACGTGGAGGGGAGGCTCTGATTCCTTCCGCGCCCTTGCTGCTGGTACTCAACAAGTTCACCTGCCTTTTCTGCCCGCGCTGCCTGCCTGCTGTGTCTGTCTGGCTGGCTGCTGGCTGTCTGTCTGGCTGGCTGGCTGCTGGCTGGCTGCTCGGGCTGGCGGCCCCGGCGGCGCGCCGCTCCATCACGAAGCGCTGATTGCACATCCCGATCTCAAGTGGTCATTGTGCATCCCGGGCCGGTGATGACAGGGTGGGCGTCGTGTAACACCGGCAGGGTCTACGGGGTGGCGAGGGGGAGTGGGAAGCGGGAAGGGGAAAGTGAGAAGTCGGGAGTGGAAAGTCGGAAAGTGGAAAGTCGAAGCGGGAAGTCGGATTGTGGAAAGTCGAAAAGTAGGAAGTCGGAAGGTGGACAGTCGGAAAGTGGGAAGTCGGAAGTGGGAAGTCGGAAAGTCGGAAGTCTATGTACTGTTCTATGGACAGCATGGTTGGAAGCTTGGACGGGCTGCCTGGGGGTGGGGGATGTAAAAATGCCGCTCGTCCGCTATTAGCCGATGCCCCCTCCCTCCCCCTCCCACTTGAACCCCCTCCCCTCCCCTCCCCTCCCGCAATCTCATACCGCCGCGCAGCCTGGCGCAGCCCTCCTTGGCCGTGTTTGTACTCGTCGCTCTTGGCGGCGATCGCATCGCTAAAAGCCCCGATCCCGTGCCGACCTCGCCCCACCCCACCCCACTCCCCGACCCAACCCCAGCCTGCCCCAGCCTGCCCCAGCCGCGGAGCCGCGGGTCGTGATGGAACATTTTAAGGCATTTGGAGCAGTCAATCTAGAGGTCCCGGCTGCTTCACCAAAGCAAATTTTTCTCTCTGTCGGTGCTCGATTTGAATTTTCGAGCTCACCATCCGTGCGGGTTCGATGCTGGATAAAGTTCTTCTTTCTCCTCCTCCTTCTTCTTCTCTTTTTCATAAAAAGGGCCCTTCTTTCACGCGGCTGGCGGGGCTCAAGTGTGTCGGGTGCGCTTTAAAAAGGCGCGCGACACACAGCCTGCCACTCAGCGACCTTAAAAAAAGAAAAAGAAAAAAAAGGGGAAAATGGCCACGACCCCTGTGTATACTGCCATTCATAACAATGCGGCAAATGGCACACACTCGCTCTCTCTCTCTCTCTCTCTCTCACACACACACGCTCTCACACACACACACGCGCAGGGCTACCACGCGCGACCGCTACCACTGTTGCCACCCCGACAGCCTTGGTCCACGGAGGGTGATATCGAACGCACGCTAAGTATATTATCTTTCCACTCCAGTCGGCTCGGTGCGACCGAGGGATGCCGCCCCCACCCTTCCTCCCTGCTTCCCCCTCCCCCACCCCTGTCCGGCACTTGGCGCGCTGATCGGGCCTGATCGGATGCCATCGGCTGGACGGGCAGTCGCTGCCACCGACGTCACCGGACATTCCCCACCCCCCCGGAACAATGCGTTGTTTCATTCATTTCCTCAAAGGATGTCAAGCTTCACCTTCTATTTTGATCAGGCTCTTGATCGTCTCGAAACAATCGAAGGCAAGATTTCTGAAAAAAAAAAAAAACCGACGAAAAAAGGGGTAGATTTGACTTTTGGTTCCACCCGGAGAGCAGCTCCAGCAGCGCACTATGCCATACGATGTGAGCACGGATTTTGCGGGCCCCCTCCTGAGATGTCCTCTTTGTGTTTCTTTCTATGTAAACGTCTGTGTGTGTGTGTGTGTGTGTGTGTGTGTGCGCGCGCGCGTGAGTGTGTTGCGGCGTGGGGCAATCCCGTTCTACACCGAGACGCCGATTCGATTCCATTTGTGAGATGGAGCAGCGGGCGACCCCAATGCACAGTGTGTGCGTGCTGCTTCGCTGCTCTCCGGCAGTGCAACACAGACAAAAAAAGAAGCTCTCACCAAATGAGTTGTGTCAGAATCTAAAATTTCTGCTCAAACACCTTTTTGAATTTTAAAACTTAACTTTCAGTGTAAGAATTTCAGAGAAAACAGAGTGGCGGACAGGGAGATTCGAACGCACGACTTACGGGTGAGGGACCAGTGTGCTTACGCGCTCGGCCACCAGTTCTGTCGAGGCTGCCATTTGGCGGGCGGCGTGCGCCACTTGGCCACGCCGGAGATACCATCGACGCGATGTACCGGTGCACGGCCTGCACGGCGCGGACGGGGTAGCAGAGGACGGCAAAGGGGTGGGGGTGGAGGCCCAAGCCCGGGCCGCCGAGATGGCCAGCGGAAAGCTCTACTTAGCAGCTCCAAGCGGCTGAATTAAGCCGACTTAATGACCTTAGCGTGGGGAAGCAGGGCAGGCCAGGGCTGTGTTTGATGATAACGTTACGGGGCAGTCGCTAACATCTCAATTTAGCTGGTGCAGGCCGTGCAGGCAGGCAGGCAGCCAGCCGACGCACCCCTCTGGACTGCCGACTGCCACCGTCGGATTGAATATTGTTAACAGGTTGTTCCCGCAGGAGCGAGTGCGGAGCGGGGAGCAGAGATAAGCGAACGCACTCACCATTATTTTAATTTTCCCTCTGTTAAAAATACATGTATGAATTCCTTTTTACGCTGTTTGCGATATTTACAAGACTCTGCGGCGAAAATGGAACGACTGGAATCTTGGATTTATCCGATCAAAACAAATGAGCCTGCTGAAAAAAAAATCAAAACAAAAAACATAAAAATAAAAATGAAGCAAGAGGGAAACGCTGCAATCTTCCAGGGGCTGGTCCAGGCTGTCCAGGCCTGGTGGAGCCTGCTGAGACGTGCCTGGACCGCATCAATCCTTCGCAAAGACCCGCCAGCGGGCCGACTGGACCACTCCGAAGCGTCGCTCTGTCTCTGTCGCGCTCTTGGGGCGTCCCTTGTGGGTGCGAGAGAGACAGGCGGAGTGACTGGGAGGCGCCAGAGGGCGCTACAATCGATATGAAAGATTCATCCTCCACATTTTCCCCCGGATGATGGGGACCGGGATGGTCTCGGTCCATTGACAGCGTGGCGTGGCTTGGCGTGGCGTGGCGTCGGGGCGTTGATACCGAACGTGACCACCAGCGGGTCGCTCCCGGCACCGACCGACCCGGCTCGTGGTGTCCCACCCCGCCCCACCCCGCCCACCCCGCCCCACCCCGCCCCCCTACCCCGCCCTCCCCGCCCCACCCGCCCTACCCCGCCCTACCCCGCCCCCCCCCCCACCCCGCCCACCCCGACCCCCACCCCGCCCACCCCCCCCCCCCCCCCCCCCGCCCCACCCCCCCCCCCCACCCGCCCACCCCGCCCCCCCCCCCCGCCCCACCCGCCCCACCCCCGGCAGCCAGATCCAGACGGCTATGCTGATTTCCGAATCCCGGCCACAGGGGGGCCCCTAAATTCCATCGCCATCCACTGCTCAACTTTACGCACGCCAGCCCAGCCCCGGCGCCCCACCACCGCCCCCCACCACCGCGGCCGCAGCCGCACCCTCCCCGCCGAGTTTGCCGCTCTCCGCGTTTCCAGTACATAAACCCCGGCGAGCACCGCCTGCAGTAACTGCCACGGCTTGCCACGGCTTGCCGCCGGAATGACTTCACAGCCTTCTATGGAAATGACTCAATCTGTGCAGTGGAGCCGACGGGCTGGGCTATCTCTGTGTCGCCGCCTAGCCGGCCGCCTAGCCGCCTCGATGTCTCGCCCCGCTTTTAATTATCTTTGACCGGCCCGTGGGGACCGGGGCGGGGTGGAGCGCGGCCGGGGTGGCAACAGGGGAAGCCTTGCATGTATTTAGAGTGCTTTGTATTTACACGGCACGGGGGATTGAAATGGATACATTGTTCCGTTTACGGCTTGGCAGTACACCGCCCCAAAACGAAGCGAGTTCATTTTATTTTTGGAAGGGCGCTCCGGATTAGATTCCCCCTCTCTCTTTCTCTGTTGCTGTTGCTCCTCCTGCACTGCAAGTGCTGCAAGCATGGCTGCAAGCCGAGCCGAACGGCCCGAACCGAGCAGCGGCCCTTCACTGCATTTCTGCTGAGCGAAGCGCGACCGTGCGCGACGACCGCTCTCAGCAGCCACCACCAAGTACCGCACTCCTCCTCCTCCTCATCTCCTTCTCCTGCTTCTCTTCCTCCTCCTCTCCTCCTCCTCCTCCTCCTCCTCCTCGCTCCTCGTCCTCGTCCTCATCCTCGTCCTCCTCGTCCTCCTCGTCCTCCTCGTCCTCCTCGTCCTCCTCGTCCCTCGTCCTCCTCGTCCTCCTCGTCCTCCTCGTCCTCCTCGTCCTCCTCGTCCTCCTCGTCCTCGTCCTCCTCGTCCTCCTCCGCCTCCTCCTCGCTCCCCCTCCTCCTTCTGTCTATGCTAATGGTCCGCTAATGCACCCCGGCGGTGCCGGCCGTGGTGGGGGTGACACATTATGTCTCGACACGCGCCCAGTAACGGGTTGCGTGCCGCCGTGCTTTCCGCTTCGACACCACCCTGCGCAGTCCGACGCTGTCTCTCTCGCACCCACACGGGACGCCCTGTGCGTGCGAGAGGGACAGAGCGACGACTCGGCTGGCGGCGCCGCGTCGTGTCGTCACCGTCGCGTCACGGGCGTGACGATGCCGTCACGCGGCGGGTCACGCGAGCAGGCACGTCACGTGACGACCGGCCGTGTGTCTGGTCGTCGTTGTTTTTCGTCGATCAAATAAACGCTTCCCCTCCGCGCCCCGCCCGGCCGGTGTTTGACTCGATCGGAATGGCCGACCCGAACCGGCCGTGTTAACGAGAGGCGAGCGCCTCGCCGTCCCAGTCGGGGCTCGCCTGGAATCCCGGAATGCTGCGCCGTCCTCGCCGTCCTCGCCGTCCCAGTCGGGGCTGTCCCCTGTCCCCGGTTCCCTGCTCCGCAGCCAGGCCTCAGGTGCCGCACCACCGGCTGCAGGGGTGGGGAGAGAATTCGGGGACTAATTTTCAAATGGCTCTCATTAACGTGGTCTCTGCGTGGGTTTAGCAAGAGTCGTGTGAGACTGCAGCGCGCCCTCAATGTGACTGTCCCATCTGACTGTCCTCTGTGAGACTGCCCCGTCTGACTGCTGTCCTCTGTAGACTGCCCCACCTGACTGTCCTCTGAGAGACTGTCCCATCTGACTGTCCTCTTTGCCCCATCTGACTGTCCTCTGTGAGACTGCCCCTTCTGACTGCTGTCCTCTGTAGACTGCCCCATCTGACTGTCCACTGTGTGACGTCACCACTCCAGCGGCCAGCACGCCCTCCAGCCTCCAGCGCCTCCAGCGTGACTGTGTGTCTTGGCATATCCGTGGCTGCAGCCCCTTGATGAGTCTCAGATGACAAAGCACCCGGGGCGGCGAGTGGCGGGGTTTAGCGCTGACCACACGAGGGGGGCAGACAATGCCGTGGCCGGCTCGCCCCCACCCCCACTCCACCCCCACCCCCGGACCGGTTGGGAATGGAACCGAGCGACCTACTCGCCCCTGCGGACTGCGGGGTAGGCACCACGACGACGTGGCCGTGGCCGCGCTGCCTACCTCGCAGGCGGCCTCGTCGGCCTCGTCGAGCTGGAGGAGGAAGAGGAGGAGGGGAAGGGAGCGGTAGGGAGGGGAGATCGCCCTTTGGCGCGCGTGACGTACTTAGAGGGCAGATTACGAGGCTTCAACGGCACAAGCTGAGAGAAAGAGACGGCCACACACACACATATACACACAGACACGCGCGTGACGTTTGACGCGTTATCGCCGCGCCGCGTAGCAAAAACGTACACTTACACGCGTGCCTTTATGAACCTTCCTAGAAATGGAGGTCCGAAAGGGCCGGGGCCATACATCACTCGGCGAAGATATTCTGCTGAAGCATCCATGTGGAATATCAGCTCTTATTTCTTGGGAACGCGTGGGGGAGGGGGGAGCAGCCAAGTCACCCGGACGGCCGGGCCGAGCCGAGCCGAGGCTGGCTGGCTGCCTGCCTGCCTGCCTGCCTGGTGTGCGGACTGGAAATGATCATCATTCGTGGACAATTACACCGGGTTTTGGGCCACGCGGGTGGTCGGCTGCCCTGGGGCTGTCCTGGGGCTTGCTCGCCCGGGACGCCCTGCCCAGTGGCGTGGCTACGGCGGGGAGGGAGGGGAGCGGAGCACAGCCCAGCGGGAGGTCCTTGTGCTGCCGCCACGGGAGACGCGTCGCGGTGTGATTTCATGACGTGTCTGTCTGTCTGTCTGTCTGTCTGTCTGTCTGTCTGTCTGTCTGTCTGTCTGTCTGTCTGTCTGTCTGTCTGTCTGTCTGTATTTTTCACAACCTTTCCTAGTGTTCCATCCCTACGCTTGAGGTATAAGGTTTCCCACCCCCCTTGTGCGAAAACAAAGCTGCAAAAACTTCTGCGACTATTATTTTCTCCACCCAATCGCTCTTTTTTGTCCCTCTTTTCCCTCCCTTTCCGGTTGTTTTCTTCGATTGGGGAAAGGGGAATGTAAATAAAGATAGTCGGACGTGCCGCCTCGCTGTGCGTCTTGGCTTTGTCTCTCGGAATACAAAAAGAAAAATGAATAAACAGATCCTTTTTTGTATCGGCGCGACTTTCATTCTGATTGGAGACGCTTGCCGGAAATGCAAATGGCGATGGGACACGATGGGAATCCGAGAAAAAAAGGGAAAATTGGAAGTTCTTCCTAGTATCGAACCCGCGACCTGTTGCCCGCGGTCCGGAGACTTAGCGCGCTCGGCCACGCGTCGCGGGAGCTGGTGTGCGTCAGGCAGTCAGGCAACCCGTTGGCGGCGACCTGTTGACGGCGGCGGCGCCTGCAGCGAGACAGGTCGTCTGTCTCTCTCGCACTCACAGGGCGTCCCGTATGGGTGCGAGAGAGACAGAACGACGAAAGCTGCTCCCTGAATCAGTCCGCTGGAGGCAGGAGGCCGGGAAGTGATTCGATTCGCACCGGGATCCAATTGGTGCGATCGAATCGCTGTTTCAATGCGGTGGCATCGCCGGCGTGTTGGAGGACGCTGCCGAGGACGCCGCCGAGGACGAGGACAGCTTACGCGGAGGCGTCGCACACCCTCGATATAAACGACATTTCCAAATTTGACATCGCGTGTCTGGTGCGAGAGAGAGGCCCCTGCGCGCGGCGCGCCGGAGCGAGGCGGAGCGAGACAGAGGGTGATAGGGGGAATGACGCACGCCGTCCGCCCCCAGCCCGCCTCCAGCGCCGCCCCCACAGAGTGAAGAACTTGCGGCACTCAACTTGAATACTGAGCGATGCGGCGCTGGAGCGGCGAGGCGGCGACGCTGCGGAGCGGGACTTAACTGCGTCTCGGCGGTCTCCGGCTTCTCCAGATTTCCACCCCTCCCCTCATTCCAGGCCCTGCAGGCCCTGCAGGCTAGGTTAGGGTGCAGCCTGCAGCCCGGCGGGCCCGGCGGACTGCTCCAGGATTCCTCGCAGCAACTGGGTCACGAGCCTGCCTTGCTTCGCGGCGCCGGAGTCGCGCCGGACGGGCCGAGCTGGCGACCAGGCGGGGCTGGCGGGGCTGGCGGGGCTGGCGGCGGGGCGAGCCCTGAAAGCCCCTTAGAGAGCAAACAAAATATAACTGCTCGTGTGATATGAGCCGCCGGCGCCCAAAGGGGGAGAGGAGGCTGGGGGAAAGAAGGGGGAGGGTGCCTCGCAACAAACTCGCAGATTTGTAGACGGGACGCGAGTCTCTGATGTATGTGATGGAGTGCGCGGACGACGCCGGTCTCTCTGTCTCTCTCTGTGTCCCTCTCTCGCATCACTGGGAAACAGCTTCTCAGAAAGAGCGGCTAGTTCATCAAAAAATAAGGAAGTCAGTGACGTATTGAACGGAATTTAGTTTTTCGAAAAAAAAAACAAATGTGGATTTTTTTTTATTTTCTCTGGCTCTTCTTTTGAAATAAAAAATAAAAATGGAAACAAAAAGTCAGCGGGATTTGAACCTCTGTTTCTGGGAGTGTCCGGCTTGCGGGTTTCATTTTCCCGCGCGCCACTTTGTAGCCTCGCGCCGGGCCCGCTCCCTCCCCCCAGCCTCCCCAGCCTCCCCAGCCTTTGATATACGGCGGTCAAGAAGTAAGTGTCGTCTGGTCGGCCGGCCAGTGGATTAGACTACATGACGGCATGGTGCGAACGGGGTGGTGGTGGTCCGCAGCAGCGGGCCCAGGTGGACACTCCGTCGGACACTCCGCGGGGCGTCGCACTCCTCCTCCCTCCCTCCCCTCCCTCCCCTCCCCAACCCCGGCCACCCTCTCCGCCCGCAAACAAATAACAGTGGAAACTCATTTTGGCTGGCATACATTAGGGCCGCAATATGTACGTAGCCGCGGGGGGCTTTGATCACCCTGCGAATAGCTTGCGCAGCTAGCGCTCTGCGAACAGCCTTCTTCTCTGCAAATAAAGGCGGGAGGGGAGCGCCTCACGTGCCAATAACCGATGTCGGCCACCGCTGCGGCGGCCACGGCCAGGCCATGGCCTTGCAAGGCTGCCGCGCTGTCTCCGTCGCACTCGCAGGGCGCGCAGGGCTCCTCGTCGGGGTGCGAGAGAGACAGAGCCACCGAACTGTCGCCCGGGGCGGTCACGGCAGCGCGCCGGCGTCTCTGCAAACATGACGGTTGCCCTTCTATCGAGGTCGCTTGCCGGGGGAACGATTTGCGGGGCGAACGAGAAATACCATCAAGGGGAAAAGCTAGTCCGACCGAAGCACTGTTTTGCTGAGGTGAGCGTTTTTTTGACAGACAGGTGGCTGGCCTGTTCGGCAGGCGTTTTGTCTTGGTGAGCAGCATCCAGATCCTGGCGCTCCCCTTGCTGGGCAAGCTGGGCGTGCTGCCCTGGCCCTGCCGGGCTGACTCGGGGCCGTCGGGGACTTCAAGGGGATTAACCCGAATTCGTTCAACCAGTCCGGGAATGGGCCGGGGGACTTTTGGGGATTACGGCATAATGAATGCCCTTCGCGATCAGGGCCCGCTCCGCTGTGGAGCCGCCCAGGCCCGCCCACGCCTGCCCAGGCCGCCGCCGGGACTCGAACCACCGACCCTCAAGTCGAACAGAGGTACCCTCGTGTGCTCCACTCGAGTCCTGCTCGGCTGAACCGGCCTCGTGCCCACTGCGGTACCGGGATCGGCTTAGTGCTCTCGTCGCTCTGTCTCTCTCGCACTCGCATGGCTCGCGGTGCGAGGGAGTGAGAGACAGAGCGACGCAGGGAGTGGGAGGTTACGGCCCTGGCGCTACGGCCGGGGTCGTCGCCGGCGTCCTCGCATAGCCAGACTGGCGCCAGGGCTTCTGGGCTGGCGTCGGGGGAGGGGGAGGGGGACGGAGTCTGCGTCCGGGCGAGGCGGGCGAGGCGGGCGAGGGGCTGGCGGCGTCTTCCTGGCTCGAGCTTCGCTCCACTTGAAGCATGCCGACACAAAGGGGCGGGGATTGGAGGTGGGCGTCGGCCGGGCCTGAACTCAAGCCCGGGTTTGCAGCAGGCCGACTTCCGCGTCGAGGTTTGCTTCGGCCGGAGGTGCCGGCGCCGAGGGTCGGCGTCGCGCGATGACAGCGTCCCGAGTCCGGCTCTTGTTGTTGTTGATGGCGGCAATGTTGTTGTTGTCGTCAGTCGGAACGGCTCGCGGAGGCGCCCGGGCGTCGGGCGCCAGCGACGCCGGCGACGCTGCCCCACTGTTAAACTTGCAAGACGCCGCCGAGGGCCTCATGCTGGTCGATAGCATTGCGTAAATCAAAAACCGGTAGAAACCGAAAGGGAAAGAAGGATACTCGATGGAGAGCGAGAGAGAGAGAAAGGTTGAGAGGTGCGTCACGCCGAACGAGAGGCTGCCACATATGTCTTCCCCGGTGGCGCCAGCGCCCCGCCAGCGCCCCGCCAGCGCCCCGCCAGCGAGCCGGGTCGCCGCCGGGGTGGCGGACGCCGGGGCGGCGGGCTGCCGGGGCGGGGGACGCCGGGAGGGGCGCCGCTGGACCGTATCCAGGCTATCCAGCGAGGGCGGCCGCGCCGCGATCGCAGCGGATCGCACGCCCTTCGGAAACCACGGTGACTGTGCCCGGCGACCGCCACCGCCTACACCGTAAAACGCGACGACATTTTAAATCAAGCCGAGTTACAGAGCCGCCACGTTAACTAACAGCGGAGCCTCGTGACAATTAAGAATAAAATCAAATTTTAGCGAAAAAAAAATGAACGCGGGGGTGGGTATTTGAACCCGGAACCCCCGGCTGCGAAGTTATCACTATAACCCCGCGGCCACCGAGACGCGTTGTTTTCGGCGGTGTGCGGTGGGCGTCGGTATCGTTCGCCAGACACCGCAAGCTTTTCGGTTTCGCCGCGCGCCTAATTAAAACCCGGGGGGAGACGCGCGGGCCTTCCAGCCTTCCATTGAGCGCAGCGGCGCGGCGGCGGCTCCGGTGACAAAGATTTAGCACTAATTGGTGTCCAGGGCAGCGGCTGCTGACGTGCAAAGCCCCCCCCCCCTCTACCGGCCCGGGGACATTACTGCGTTGTAATTGCCGTCTTTTCCAGTTACGTGATCCGACTTGAGTGCCGCGGACTTCTTCCCTGCTTATTGCTCCAGCGCGCCAACTTTGACAATGACAGCAGAGGAAAAACGGGCCTGGGTTCAAATACCGCCCGGGTGTTTTTTTTTTTTTGGAGGTTTTGTGGTATTGGTATGGAGTTGGCGCTGCTTTTGCTTTGGGATGCCGCAGCACTGCAAAAGCGTGTCGATTCATCGCGGGATCCGTCGCGGGTAGCGGGGGAAAAAAAAGTTCCGTTTTGTTTATGCAGAGTAGCGCTCACCACGCCACGGCCTGCCACGGCTTGCCAGCGCTGCGCGTATCGCCAGCGCCAGAGCATGAGACAATGGCTTTGGTTGGGCGGCCCCTGTCGTCGCCCTGTCTCTCTCGCGCTCGCGGGGCGCGCGGCGGCGGTGCGAGCGAGACAGGGCGACGACGCAGGCCACGCAGCCACTCCTCACTCCGCGCTAGCAGCGCTAGCTCCGCGTAATCCCATCACGTGCGATGGGCCCCTCTTTTAGAGCCTCTTGCCTCCCCTAACCACCCCCTAACCACGGCTAACGCTCTCTCTCTCCCTCTCTCTCTCCCTCTCTCTCCCTCTCTCTCTCCCTCCATTACGATCCGATAGATGTTCCCCTGAGTGTGTTGTCTTCATTTCGGCCAAACAATGTCCTCCCTCTTCGACGCCCGGTCCGGGCTCCAGGGTCCAGGGTAGCCCTTGGCAGCCTAGTCACGCAGTTGCCTACCTTTGGCAGAGAAAACTGTAACCAGGCAGACGAAACCGCTCATCATTCAGTTTCCCGTTCGTTGGGTGTCTAGGCTCTACAGTTGGGTGAGGTTAGGTCTCAGGAAATGCAAATCTGCAAAAGCCTGACTGGTTCTTCTACTCACGATTAAGTTGGCAGGTGCCGGCCGTCCAGGCGCTCGGTGCGGTCGGCCTCCCCCTTCCCCTCCCCTCGCGCCCCCTCCCCTCCCCCCTCCCCTGCCAGCATCGCCGCGCGTGCCTGGGCGCCTCGTCGCCTCGCCGTCGCGGAGTCCATATTTCATTCTAACCCTCCAATCGGCCTTGAAGCCTGGGAGCCTTGAATGCCACGGCGAGGGTGCTGGCTGGCTGGGTGGCTGGCCGGGTGGCTGGGTGCGGTGCGGCCGTGCCGCCCGCTCCCAACGACACTTCCCCTTTAAATTCAAAGCTCCGGGAGATAGGACGAGGAAATAGTCAATTTTAAGATCGCCCCCAAAAAATAACGACGAGTTTTTATTTTCGAGTTACCCCTTGGACGGACAACTCTCGCTCCGCGCTCAGAGCTCAGCCTCTCAAGCGCCAATCTGACTGCCATTGTGCGGAGCCGGGGAGGCGAGATCGGTAAATCTGAGTCGAGAGTTTTAGAAGCTCTAATGAAGAAGGATGAGGGAGGAGAGGCATTGTCACGGAGTGTGTGAGGACAGACGGACGTACAGGCGGACAGACCGACAGGCGGGCGGACGGACGGACGGACAAGGAAGTGGGGTGAGAGTTTAGGTGCTGACAGTTGACAGTCTGTCCGTCCTCATATCATCCCCCGGTTCGTTCCCGGTTGCCGGCGGCTGCCTCGGGCCATGGGGATTACCAGGACATCTCTCTCGCTCTCTCTCACTCTGCCACGGAAGGGAATATCGCCAAATTAAGGCCAACATCCTAGCCGAAACATTAGTTGAACGCTGCATGCCCCACGTAGACGCTCTGCTGAAAATGAGGGTGAAAGTGTTTCAGTTCAGATGAACGAATGGGAACGGGTTGATCTCTCTCTGTCTCTCTCTGTGGGCGTGACTGCGATGCTCTGTCGTCTGCTCCCGGCTGCTTCGGACACGGCGGCGCGGCGCCGCGGCCCGCGGGGGAAAGGGTTTGTGTCGTGGCGTCTGGGGACTCCAGTGGAGAGGCGTGAGGCGAAGAGACAAGTGAAGCTTCTTCAGCCATTATCACCACCCTTCGCATCAGAGTAATGACTGAGGCGGCGCGTCGCCACACACAGCGAGAGAGAGGGAGAGAGAGTGTAAGTGTGTGAGTGCGTGCACGGTTTCGCACGGTGACTAGGAACCAAAGGCGGGAAGTAATCTCAGCTCGGTGGTGGATGTGGATCCCCACGGTGGCTGGGGTTTTATGTACTGGCACGGGCAGACACAGCACAACAAACACCACACACACACACACACACACTCTCACTCCCTCTCACACATGCAGACCAGTGCGTCAGTGCGCAGACGCTCGGCGGCAGCTCGCTGGATGCCGGAGAACTCCTCGCACGGTTCGAAAATAAAAAAAATAAGAAAATGCTCTCGGAATTGAGACGCTTTCGCCAAACACTGGCCTAGGCCGGCCCGGCAAATGTACCGTGTTTGATCTCTGATGGAAGGGGCAGCGGCATATGAAACCGCCCCACCTCACTTCACCGCAAACGCTTACAGCCCCTGGCACCCTCCTCCCCTCCCCCCTCCCTCTCTGCCTGGCACGCTCACCGGGTAGAACATAGCTTCGCGGTCCGATGCGCTCCCTCAACGAGGCGGCAGCCACCCCTTCATGCGCCCTCCCCTCCCCTCCCCCTCCCCTCCCCCCTCCCCTCCCCTCCTCCCTCCCCTGATAATCCGCTTCGGTCAGCGCTCTCCGCCGCGGCGTCACGCGGCGTAGGCCGGCGAAACCGCCGAAAAGTGAAGTCGTAAAAACGGAATTACGCTTTCCCAGTTTCAGACAATTTTCCGGCCTTCTCATCGCATCACGACCCAGAGAGTAATTGATGGCAAAAGCGACTCTGGGTCGATTCCCACCTGGTTTGTACACTGTTTTCGCCCCGAAAGTGAGTCTGAATTCGAACATCGTTTGTCGTCGCTCTGTCTCTATCACACTCGTGCAGGAGCGAGAGAGGCAGAGCGGCGTGGCGCTGGCCGGTCGTGGCTCGGCTTATTGATAACGGAGCGATGGTATCGACTCCGGCCGGTAAATGGATCGTTCCGGGCGATGGCAGCCGATGGCAGCCGATGGCAGCGATCCCAGCGATCGACCGTCAAATCAGATCAAACCGCCGCGACCCCCTGGCGAGTCCGAGTCCCTGGCGGCGAGGGTGGCGGGCAGTCCCGCTGGGGCGGCGACGAGGACGTGCCGCACCTCCACCTGTCACGCCACTTCGGCCCAAATTTCCTCCCTCCGCCCGAATTCGGTCCCGACAGCCGAGCCCCGGGTTCAACTCCCGATTCGAGACGCGCGTTTTCAGCGTCAGAGACAATCGCCTGCAAAGTGGCCAATGAGGGAAGAATTTCGGCGACGTCGTTCCATTCATTATGCATGAACTGGTGCCCCTCCCCCTTTTGCCAGGCCGCGCCAGGCATCCGGACAATGGGCCTAAACCACTGCCGTGCCAACGGTTGTGCGATTGAGCTAGGTTCGTGTATGAGACGTCAGCCGCGTGGTTTGGACCACTCGTTTTGCGAGTGGTAGGTCCCGGGTTCAACTCCCAGACAATTATTTTTTGTAATTTTTTTTATTGCGTGCGGTCCTTAAGCAGTGTTGGTGGGAACGACAGAGCACGCTGCCCCACGGCGGCTCGGCGGCGGGCCCGGTGGGTGGCTCAGGGCGTTGACGGCGGCGGCCTGGTCCCGGTGGTCCCGGTGGCCCTGGTGGTCCCGGCCGGTCGGCCTGTCGCGCCACATCACAACAGGCGGCGGCTCGACGCCCTCATCGAATTGTTTCAGAAGTCAGCCGGCGGAGCACTTAGTCTGATGAGGCGATGTGGGGTGGGGGCTTCATGGAGGCCTTCATGGGGGCCTCCGTGAAATGAGGGAGACGCACCATTGTCTGGCCGAGGCCTGCCCAGGCCTGCCCAGGCTGGCTGGCTGTGCGCCCCCGAGGGACGGCCCCGTATGCGAGGCGCTGTCTCTCTCGCACTCGTGCCGCGTCTCGTAAGCGTGCGAGGCAGAGTACACAGTGGGCCAGAAGGCCGGTGGAGGCGGCCAAAACTCTCGACGCGTTTTGAGCTCCAGCGTCGCTAAATGGGACTCGAATGGAACGTGTGACCCCACCAATGGATTGCTCTCCGGATGAAGAATCCATTGGTGGGGTCACACCGGTCACATGTTCGGTTCGAGTCCTGCTTAGCGACTCTGGAGCTCAAAACTCGTCTAGAGTTTTGCCCGCCTCCAGCGGTCTTCTGGCCCACTGTGGAGCGACCAGCAGGCCTGCCCGGCGCGCCTGCGAACTCCAGGGTAGGCAACCCGGCCGCACGGCTGCGTGGCGGTACCGCCTACCTCGCAGGCGCTCGCTCCTCCTCAGCGGGCGAGGAAAAAATCTGACATTGAAACAAAAATCGCTGTTCGAAAACGGTTTTCTGTTCAAATATAGTGTGCTTCGCGTCCCTTCGAGCCAAGGTAAAAATATTGAAATCTCGAAATTCAGGCCACTGCAAAGTTTCCCCGCCACTGTAACGCAAGCGTCGAACTTTCATCTTCATGGGGCGATCAGGGGGCGCGCGGGCCGCGCTCTGGGATTGCGGTGTAAACGTGAGTGAAACGGCGATGACGGCAGTCGGGAGGGCGGCCAGAAGGTGGGGAAGGCCTCCGCCAGGCCTCCGCCAGGCCACAGCGAGGTCTAGTCTCCCGGGGCTCATGAAAAGCAACAAGTGAGGTAAACGCATCGCCCCGGGCACCTCGACCGCCTCGGCCGCCTCGGCGCAGCGGGACCGGTAGCAGGGGCGAGCGGACGGACAGATAGGCAGACAGACGCAGGCAGACAGACAGGCAGACAGACAGACAGACGGACGCGCAAGGAGCACGCCATCGGGATTCTCTCTCTTTCTTTTTTTCGGGTCGTGTTTGCTCTGCAGAGCCCCTGCTCTGTTTCCAATTCGGCCCCTTCCCCGGCGATCTGTTTCCACACAGGGGTGCCGGGTGTGCCGACGGGCCCGCCCGCCTACTTTGGTGAGACCGTTTGCTGGAGTCCGCTGGAGTCTGACCTGGAGTCTGGTGGGTAGCCGGTGATCGTGCTCCCTGTAAGGGGTTGGCGGCCAACCGGCGTGCCTACAGGCCGAGCACTGCCGGAAACATTGATTCGCGGAAACTGCTTAAAAAGTCGTGTTTTGGTCCGACTTTAAGCAGCCACTGCGTCCGATCCGAGGCGGGCCTTCGTACTTTCTCAACAGGCATTTCGTCTTTGGACCTTTCTTTAGCATGCCTTTGTTACGGAGTGCGATTATGCGCCTTAGTTTGGGAGCAGTATTGGCTCAAAGTTGATCAAAACGGTCAAAAAATGCCTTAAAAATCGTGTTTTGCGGCTGACTTTAAGCAGCCACTGCGCCTGATCCGAGGCGGGCCTTCGTACTTTCTCAACGGTCATTTTGCCTTTGGACCTTCCTGTAATATGTCTTTTTTACGGAGTGGGATTATGCGCCTTAGTTTGGGTGCAGTATTGGCTCAAAGTTGATCAAAACCGACTTAAAAGGCATTTTTGACCGTTTTGATCAACTTTACGGTTATACTGCTCCCAAACTAAGGCAGATAATCGCACTCCGTAACAAAGGCATGCTAAAGGAAGGTCCAAAGACCAATTGCCCGTTCAGGGAGGACGAAATACCGCCTCGGATCAGACGCAGTGGCTGCTTAAAGTCGGCCTAAAACACGATTTTTCAAAGACATTTGTGACCGTTTTGATCAACTTTGCGGCAATACTGCTCCCAAACCAAGACAGATAATCGCACTCCGTAACAAAGGCATGCTAAAGGAAGGTCCAAAGACCATTTGCCCATTGAGGGAGGAGGAAATACCGCCACGGATCAGACGCAGTGGTTGCTTAAAGTCGGCCCAAAACACGATTTTTCAAAGACATTTGTGACCGTTTTGATCAACTTTGAGCCAATACGGCTCCCAAACTAACGCATATAATTGCACTCCGTAACAAAAGCATGCTAAAGGAGGGGTCCCGTGGGGTTGCGAAATTTTTCCTGCGGGGGTCGCGGAAATATTTGGCTACAAATTTGGGGTCGCGACCCGAAAAAGGTTGAGAACCGCTGGGTTGGCCAACTTCGCGGCGCCACCGCTCTCCAGCGAGTGCTGCAAATCTCCTACCCGAGTCAGGGCATCCAAGAGGAAGGTCTGAAGACCGCCCTTACGCTGAGGAAGGGCCGATTGCAACGAGCGTTGGGACAGAGCCTTCGCCTGAAGTCAGTCCGAAACGCAGCATCTGTCCAAAAAGTAATCCCCCACCCCCAGCCCCCCAAAAAAGTTTTTGGTGGACAGCGAAAAATGGAAATGGGACTGGCGACGTTCGCCGTGAACACCACCGTGAATACCACCCTGATCCGCGCTTCCTCTCCGCAGCGCCTGGCGTCTCCCCTTGCTTTCAGCGGAGATCACCGCGCCGTGCTGCCGTGCTGCCGGGCTGCCAGAGCCCGCCCTCTTGAAAAGCAGTGAAGCGTGCTGCCTCTCGCTTGTTGTGGGCTGTCCGCACATCTTTTCACCACCGCGGCGGCGCCGCGGACGCAGTGCGGCGGAGGAGGCACCGTTTTGCCGGCTTTCAGCGTTTCCGATAAGATTACCCACTCTTCCCCGCCAAATGTCACCCTCCCCCCCTCCCCCTCCCGCGCCCCAGGTGGCGATTTTTGGGGGTACCGCGGTGCCGGGGTCAGTGGGCTTCGCTCGGCTTCGCGTCCGTCCTTGTCTCGTCCATTGCACTTGGCCGGGCCGCGCGGCGAGGCGCAGCGAGTGGGAGCGAGACAGAGCGAAGAGCGATTCCTGCGGGAAATCAGCGCTAAGCCGCTTGCCGCTTGCTTCGGGCCCTTCCGGCGTGACGGCCTGGGGAGACTCACATGTGTCTGTCTCTCTCACTCTCTCGCACGGACGTGTGGGGCCAGGACTCCCCCGACCTGGACATCCGTCAGACCAGAAGCCCACGCCACACACACGGATCACTGCATGCCATACAACGCGCTAGAAAAAGAGAAACCAGAAAAAAAAATCCCTGCTCGAAATTTTTCAGAACTCTTTTCCCCATTTTTAACTCATTTTTATTTTCTTAAATTCAAGTTTGCTTGTGTAGTGAACCTGTGATTTGCAGAAAATTATTCTTCTTTCAACTTATTTTATTATCAGAGCGGACGTTGTAAGCGCGGAAACTTGAACGCCCGTTTACGGCCCACTTACATTTTTTTTTGTGGTGTGCCTCTCCATAACGCGGTGTACTACAAGGTGTTCATATCACGCGCCGCGCCGCAGGGGGAGGGGAGGCGGATTCCACCTTCGCCCTCTCTCTCGCACTCCCCGCGGGACGGCCCGGGGGTGCGAGCGAGACAGAGCGAGACTCTTCTGAATCAGTCTGCTGGCCCGGTCGCCTCCGCATTCATTTCTGTGTTCTGAATGGCGATATTCCCCAGGGCAATATGCTGTCACCCCTTGGCCGCCCGCCCCGCCCCGCCCCGCCCCGCCACCAGCTCTTCAATGGTCTATTACGGCGTCCCTCCTAATGACGCCGTGCTGCTCTCTCTCGCTCTCGCTGCCTTTCTCTCTCGGCCCCACTGACCGCAATATGAGACGCCTCGCCTCAAAGCGAGGGTCATTCGGCGAGGCGATGAAAAATATGAAAAATTCAGAGGACGCAGGGAGGCGGTCTGGGGCGCTCCCGCTCCGGCTTTTAGCGGCCGCTCCATTGTCCCCCGCTGTACGGCGGCGGGCTGTTTTGGCGCGTTTTTTTATCAATTTTCGAATGGGAGGACGGACAGGGGTTGGAATTGATTAAACAACCTGGCGGCTTACGGCCGGCCCCTCGAGTGGAGCGGGCACCGCGGGGACGCCATGACTAATACGAAGGCATGGAGATACCATCTCCGTGATCCGGCCCACCGCCTTTTGATCAGGCCGGCCGGCTGCCAGCTTGCCTGCCGGCCAGCCTGCCAGCCCCGGCTGCGCTGCCTTCGTTAGGGCGGACGGTCGCCAAAATAATCACGCGACCGCACAGTGAGCGCCGGACAGCCCAGGGCGCTCACAGTGGGCCAGAAGACCGGCGCCGGCGGCAGAAACTCTGGACGCGTTTCGAGCTCCAGAGTCGCTAAATGGGACTCGAACCGAGCTTGTGACCCCGCCAGTGATTCCTCGTTCGGAGAGCAATCAATTGGTGGGGGGTTACGCGTTCGGTTCGCATCCCATTTAGCGACTCTGGAACTCAAAACGCGTTCGGGATGTTGACCACCTCCGCACCAATCTTCTGGTCCACTGCGCGTCCGCCGACCTTGGGCCCCCATTCGACTCCCCTGGACTTCTTTACGTCTTCTGGTTGACATCACACCCACCGCGAAAATTCCCACCCGAGCCCTACACCTCGAGACATTCATAAATTCATAACCCGCCGAGAGTGAAAATGGAATTTCGCGTCACCCCGCTGGACCGGCCGCTTTGGCCGAGTCTTCCGCCAGCTCGTTAGACGGGGCTTCCAGGGTCCCTCCAGGGCCCCTCCAGGGGCCGCGCGATAAACGCGATCATTGACATCGAAATAGTGGCGACAAGTCCGGGTGGTGCGCGCGGTGCGGTGGCGAGGCCCGGCCGGGCCCCGGGGGCGAAGGCAGGCGGAGGCAGGCGAAGGCGCAAACAGCAGACAGCACCGTAAGCTGACACTAACAAGGCCCTCGGGCAGTATACGGCGCGTGCAGAGACGGACGGACGGACGGACAGACAGACAGACAGTCGACAGGCAACAGTAGACCCGTCACGGAGAGATGTGGGGAGCGGCCACCGCGAGCTGTGCATTGAAATCCAGTGACGTCGACGGACAGATAGGCAGACAGACATGCAGACAGACAGGCAGACAGACAGGCAGGCAGACAGACAGACAGACAGGCAGACAGGCGGACAGACAGACAGACAGACAGACAGACAGGCGGGAGGACACGCAGTGGAGAGCCGATGGGGAGAGCGAAGGGATGAGAGAGAGAGAGAGAGAGAGAGAGAGAGAGAGAGAGAGAGAGAGAGAGAGAGAGAGAGAGAGAGAGAGAGAGAGAGAGAGAGAGAGACGGGGCTGGGGCGTCGCCGAGGTGCGGAGAGAGATAAGATCATTAATTTCATTGCAATCAAAGTCGAAAGCGGAGCGGCCCCGCTAGACTTGCGCCATAATTCAGGGGCGGAAAAAAACCAAGGGGTACTGGCCGGATCTTCCTTCCTCTTCTTTCTCTTCCTCTTCCTCTCCCCGCCAATATCGCCCGGCCCTTTTTAATCTGATGGTAGACAAAAGATTGGCCGCCCCGCCCCGCCCGGTTCGCCTCCGACCCACCTTTGTGAGCCACTGTCCCCGAATGACTGTCTAAGGTTCCTCGGGAAGGTGACGGCGCTTTAGCCACTGGAGGGTGCAATTTCATATCCAGATTGGCACCATCTCAACCTCTTTATTTCTTTACAAGTTCTTTAATATATATGTAGTTGAATATTGTTGACGATGGGCCTTGGTTTCCGCCATAAATGACGTTTAAATTCCTACCAGGAGTTTCCCCTCCAAAGTGATGCTACCCACCTTCAAAAGTCACCCCGGAAATACACTTCGGACTGGCAAAATCTGAAACAAATGGAGGGTGGCGGTGGCGGAGCGTGGCGTGGGGTGTTGTGTGTCGGGGGCAGCGGAGTGAACTCGCCCGGACTCGATGGCTGTGACTGCTGACGAGACGCGTGCCGCTCGTGCCGTGGGAAGCTCCTCTCGGAAAAAAAGAGAAAGAAACCGTTTCTCTCCATTTAGCAGTGCACTGTCGAGATTTGCTGACGATATTCTGTCATTGAGAACAGGTAAAGTTAGGTTATCTTTAGTTAAGGTTGAGTTGGGTTCCAATTATTTGTTTCCTAACCTTACGGGATGCGGTGGTTTCGGGTTTGATAAGGAAGGTAAGGTTTTTCTTTCTGCATTGGTCTCACCGATACTCACCAGCAGCTTCCTGCTCCATTTTCATTAGGTTAGGTCAGGTTAGGCTGGCTTTTCCTGATGGCTCGCAGCGACTTCCTGCCCTACTTCTGGCGCGGTTGTCTGGCGGCTCCCGCGGGCCGTGAGCTGAAACAAGCGCGCCAAATCCGAACTCGAATCCCGAGTAAGCCGACCGGCAAGCCGAGCGGCTCAGCGGACAGGGCGCGCTTTGTAACTGACGGCGATAAAGGGAGGGCGGTGAAAAGTGCACTGTTACTGCGGGGAGTAAGAGCGAGATAAAAAAGGAAAAGGGAGAGAGAGACGCAGTTCCTTAGTGAAAATAAAGTGATAACACGGCCGGTCCTCTGGCCGGCCCTCGGCTTGGCCCTCGGCTTGGCCCTCGGCCTGCTCTCGCAGATAAATCAGCCACTATATTTCTCTCCGTCTCCCTCGCACTCGTCAATACCGCCGAGTGACGTCATCTCCACCCCGCCAGAAATAAAATGAAAACGGGAACGAAACGACACGCTGGGCGACGCGGGGCGACGGGTGTGCAAACTGGCACATTCGTTTTACTAAGCCGCCCATAATTGTGCCCCTTTCGCGGAGCCACGGCGGAGCCCCTCTGCAAGTGCCTTCTTATGTCGGAGCCTGGCTTCCCGACGAGGAGCCGCCGAGAGGGAGAGGGAGGGAGGGGGAATTGATATGCATTGATAGACCGTCTCAGTTACGCAAGCTTTGTCGGGGACCGCCCTCCCCCTCCCCTGCCCTCGGCTCCTTTTCGGAGACCGGCGCAAATTTGTTTGGGGCGGCAGGGGCGGCTGAGGAATTCCAAGCGGCAGAGTGGTAGGGTTTCACATGGTTCCACAGGGTTTCACCGGTTGCCGCGTGAGGAGCGCGGCGGCAAAATTTAAAACAGCCCAGCGGTGCACCCCGTCAGCATAAAAGTGGGACTCCGGCCCCGCTTCTCCAGCGGGGGGTTGCGCTCCAGCGGGTGCGGGCAGCTTCCCAACGCACTGCAGCGGCTGTCCCGCTCCAGCGCTCCAGGACTTTCCAGGAGCTAACAATAGTCGGGGCTCTAGAGGCTTTCGAAGAATCCCGACAGACTTCAGAGCAGCTCCGAGATTCTCGCGCAGGCTGCTTCACCACAGCTCACAGGTTGTCATCAGCAGGATTTCGCTAGTCGTTCCCTGGAGCCTGTTGAGGCCAGAACTTCAGTCCTCGGGAGATGAACTTCAGAGGGGCACCGCAGAGAGTGTTGAGTAGTCTTCGGGGAACCTCCAGTTCTCCGGGTCGTGTCGGGCAGCGGGCTGCGGCGAGACGGAGCAGGGGGAGAGCAGAGGGCGGAGGGCTAGGAGGGCTCATAGGGCACTGCACACAATACCCCAAATGGATCTTTGAATCGGGAAAGGATTTTGGCCGCTTTTGTGTGTGTGGCCCCTCTGGCTAACCCACGGCCACCCCGCTGCGCTACGCCGCGACAGTCGGAGGGACGAGGCGGCAGCAGTAGTGGAGGTGGTTGAAGTGGCCGAGGCAATGATCTATCAGACACCAGGCCTAATCCATTTAATGAAAGTGACATACTATCACCAATATAAATTCCCCTCACACAGAGACACACGGACACAGGTGGCGGCCACCGAGCGCATTGCTTCCACCTGCTTGGCTGACAGGCGCGCTGCTGCCCCATTCAGAGGGGGATTGCGTCGCGGTTGGTTTACTCCCAGGTATTCGCTACTGGGGGTGGCGCTGTAACGAGCTTCGAGGAGAAGAAGAACAAGAAGAAGAGGAGGAGGCAGGGCAAGGAGAAAGGGATGAAACTCGAGCAACACGTATGCATGTCCCAGCTTTGTGAAATCCACCCCGCCCCGGAGAGCCCTGCCTCTTTTGTTTTTGAAGACGTCGCTGCTGTTGTTGTGGAAGTAGTGCGTGTCCTCGTGCCTGTGTGAGTGAAAAATACGCGTGGGGGAGCACGGCACGGCGCTCGGTTTAACTCGTCCCAGCTCGGGCCAACCCTAACCGTGTCGGCTCTCCCCCACCGCGTGCCCCCGGCCGGAGCATCTGCATATTTGCAAGTGAATGAGGCCCCGGCCGTGCCGGCCCGGCCCCAGGTCCGTGCCGAGAGTGGGCATATCCGGGCAGAGAATGGAATTCACTCGAATGCAATTGTCTCTGGAGTTTGGGGTGCTGATTAGCGTGTCAGCGTTCCGTCCGGGAGGAAACTTGTTTATCTCAGCCGTATTGCCCTGTTGCGCGTTCTTTACGTTCACCGTCTAGCTGAATAAGGCCAGGTCACGTTTCCCGTTGAGTTAGGATCAACATCGCCCTTTTTGTCGCGCCCAGAATCATTTTTCGGCAGATTCTCAACTTGGAGACCCGCAGTAGTATGGACACCTTATTGTTACTCCCATCAGGTGAGGGTTGCCCCAGGTGACTTCAATGCCAGGTGGAAACTCTAACCCTTCGACTTGCTGTCAGTATCGTTTGGTAGAAAACAAAGGATATTTTTCCAGAGTCGCTGCCCGGACGTCTTGTAGCGAAACTGCAGCAATCGGATTCACCACGGTCGGCAGCCTCTCTGTCTCGCTCTCCGTTTTCTCCCCCGCTTTGATGACGAGGGCGATGCGGCTTCCTTTCCCAATTTGCTTATCGTAAGTGAGTTACGTTATTGATATCTCCCTTTGCCCCAAATGAATTACTTTGTCTCGATTGTGCTGTTTGAGCGGGCGGGGGGTTCTTCCGGCCGCGACAGTGGACCGGAAGTTTCGATTACGAGGACGGGAGGACGACACTAACTGCGAGTTCGGTTGGGTAGTCTGTGGCATCCAGACCATCCAAACAGGCCTCACCAATCTGTTCCTCTTTGAAAGAGAAAACGATTGATACCGTCGCGTGTTTGATTCCAGACTTCGGTGCGGTCTAGGCGCACTATAAAAAGCGTCCCGATTGGTTGGCTGTCGCTGACTTTGTTATTGTTTAGTTGTAGCATTTTTGTGTCGCTGCTCGTCCCCGACTGGGGTGGCGGCCGTAGCCGGGCCGTGGCGGCGCCATGCTGACAGCCCATAAATTCAGCGCTACCAACCCCGGCTCCCCTCGCCCCGCCAGGCCGCCAACAAATGCCCTGACATAATTCCCAAAAAGTTTGCAGCGATCTGCGCGACGCGCGGTGATACCGGTCGGGGGAAGTTGGACATTATTAGGCAAAGTGGGGTTTTGTGGCGGTGCCGAATGAAAACGGCAACAACTTGATAACCGTCGTCGCGGTGCTCTCGTGGGTCCGCCGTGCGCTCTCGCTCCCCTCACGACCAGGGAGATGACGGCTATGAATATCGTCCCCGGGACGGCACCCTCGCGACGACGGCCCCGGGACGGACCCTCAACGACACCCATAACCGGGACGGGCCCGGCCTCTGTGTGCTGGTGGCGCGTGCTCGGCCCGGCCTCCTCGAAGCAGGCCGTCGTCTTGCCGTCGTCTTGCCGTCCCGTCGAGTCGCCTGTGATGCGCGATGGCCGCGATGCCACGGCGACGCCACGGCGATGCCGCGTTCGGCTCCAATTTGCGTCGCAGCTAGGACGCATTCCGCGCCGCCCTCCTGTCCCTCGCTATCCCTGCCTCGCACTCAATAAGGCTGCCGGGCCGCAGGGATTTTGATGAAAACAACAACAAAAGTAAGAGCATGTAACCTTGCCGAAGGCACCTGGAGAAAGATGCTGCTTTCTCATATTTTTGTTCGTTTTGGCTTTTTGGTTCTGGATTTGATGTGGAAATTCTCCGCTGTAGGATTTTTTGTCCGCGAAGTCGTCGACGCCCTCTGCCCTCCCCGCCGAACAGAAATAATAACGAAACCGGAAACAAGTCCCAGGGCGGCGGGCGGAAGCGGGCGGAAGCCCCTTTTGGAAAAATACTGGGATTGCAGCCCTTGTCCAGCGGCGGGGTCAGGCCGGGAAGAAGACCCTGCGCGACAGTCGCGGCCCCTTTATGACTTCCTTTTGGGGCAATAGGGGTCGTATCTCGTCTATCGCTTCTCAATTCCTCCTCCCTCGCCGCCCCTCCCATCCTCCCCCATCCTGTTTTGGTACACATGCGCGCGTGCCGCCGCCCGACCTGGTTCGAATCCCGCCGCCCCCGTCCGTTTTTGCTTTTTCAAGTTATGGCCGACTTTGGCAAAGTTGTCATCCCTCGAAGGCAAAAAATAAATAAAAGAAAGCAGAAACAACAGGCTGTTGTCGCTTCATTGAGGATTCGCAATCTACGTGATGGCGGCAGGGAAAGGCAGCCCACGCCGGCCGGGGCGCCAAAGGCAGCGGAAAGAGGATAATGATGAAACTTTGCCTTGGTGACGTGGAGCCGCGCGGAGTGAGAGCCGCCATGGCGCACCGCCACCTCCATCACGAGGCCATCAAGTTAGCCTCGGGCTTAGGCTGGCTCATCCCACGGCGCTCAGGCCGTTCGATCTGTCGCCGACGATTTTGGGTATCTCGTCATCTCGAAGGGCACGAGCGAGCTCCACTAGACAAAATCGATTCCCAATTTTTAGAAACGTTGAAAAATTTCCGCCGCTTGTGTCATTTTGCTCGTTTTCGAATGACACCACAGGCTATTGCGAAAAAATGACAATGGATAACTGGCGGGTCTGATTGCGGGCTGACTTCTCTTCGGGTACTTTGCATATTTTTCGCTTTACGGCACCAATGGAGGCTCAACTTGGTTAGGGGTGGCCGCCACTTCCCACTTAAAGATGATTACATCGTCAGCAAATTATCAAATCACTGAGGGGGAGCGCCGCCGCGGCCTGGCCGCCGCTGCGTTCTCGGCGGCCACCTCCCGGCCACCGCCTTGCCACCGCCTTGCCACCGCCTTGCCGCACTCGTCACCGCCTGGCTCTTTTGGCGCCGTCCACTCCCGTTTCGGGACGATGATGAATTTTAGCACGCATCATTTAGCGGAATCTCTTCCGCTGGGTTGACGAGCAGACAGACAGACGACAGACAGACAGGTGGACAGACAGGAAACAGGGAGCAGACGAGCCGCGCCCGTCGGCCTTTGTTACGAGGCTGCGAAGCGAATGCTTTTTGTTTCGCCCATTTTCCGGAGGGGGAAACTCTGTGTCATCCTGCAAGCACAGCCCTTTGCTTCGGCCCCCTTCCCTTTCTCTCCCTCCCCCCTTCTCTCCCTCTGTCTCCCTCCCTCCCTCTCTCTCTCTCTCTCTCTCTCTCTCTCTCTCTCTCTCTCTCTCTCTCTCTGTTTCTTTCTCTGTCTCTTTCTCTCTCTGGCTCCCTTGACGCGGACGTGATGGGTCCAGATCAACTCAAGATACATATCCGTGCCGGGGGATTCATCCCGTGAACTCGCCGGCATATATTTAATTTCCGCTCTGGCTTGTCAAACATAATTTGCATGCAATAAACGAACGAGGCTGTATAGAGAGACCCTCCTCTGGGTGAGTGTGTGTGTGTGTGCGTGTGCGTGCCGCTGCGGGGGTGCTCGCCGCGGGAGTGGCAGCGGGGTGGTGGTGGACGGCGGCGAGAAACCACTGAATCGAAGGCTGGAGTGCGCGGCGCTTCGCTTGGCGCTTCGCGCGGCCTGGTAGGGCGGCACTGGAGAGAGGCAGGCGGTGTCACCAAGCTCGCCGCGCTCGGCCCGCTGCTTTCGGCTCCATATCGAGACCCGCGGGCGGAATGGGAATGGGGGTGTGTTCTCCCTGGAGAGGAGAATGGAAAGGCCTTGAAGCCCTTTGGTTCGCGCCACTGGAGAAACAATGCCAAGGCAGTCGGGCGGGGGTGACTCGAACACCAGTTGTCGATTTGGAGGTTAGGTTGGACCTGGAGGGTTCTTACGGTGTCGTTCCCTGTTGCAGCACCACCGGTGCGGGCGGCACGCGCCAGCAGGGCTACGAGGAGCTGGAGCTGCCCCAGAAGGGGGGCCTGGGCGGCGGCGAGTGGGCCGAGACGTCCCTGCAGGAGAAGAGCTTCGGCGGCGGCACCCCCGAGTCGCTGCCCGAGATCGAGCGGCCCAAGCTGCGGCACATCGACAAGTACGTCCGCGCCGAGTTCCCCTGCCTCTCCAAGCGCTACACCGTGGCCGTGCTCACCTGCGTCGGTCAGTAGTATGTGACGGTACATGTAGTACGTGTCGGTGAGTAGCGTGTTTCAGCAATGTTCTGGGTTTCAGGTTTCATGATTTCGTTCGGGATGAGGTGCAACATGGCGATGGCCAAGCTCCAGTTTGCCAAGGTGAGTGTCTCTCCCCAGACAGACGGGGACTAACCACCGTTCTCAATAAAGCAGCGCCCGCCGCTACGCTGTGGTAAAATATGATGTTCGCGACGGCGCGGCTACTCGGCGGCAAGCAGCCCTTGCATCCAGCGGCAGGTCCTCCATCACCTCCTCCAACTCCTCCCCCGCCTCGGCACGCGCCCACACTAATTGCCTGTATAGCGCCCCGCCCCGCCACCCCCAGTCGGCTCTATTAGTGTATTAACCGTGGACGACGGCGGCACGGCGCCACCAGCGCGCCGGCCCGCCAGGCCGCCAGGAGAATCAATGACGACAGGTAAAATGTGAGCAGTGAGGCGGAAACAGAATGGACTATATAATGCGAACGCGCGCGACGCGAGCGACTCCCCCGCCAGAGATTGCATCGCCCGCCCATGGCCCGCACCGCGCGCGTGGGAGTGTGTGTGTGAATACGTGGGCGCCCTCGCTCGTGTGCGTGTGTGTTTCTATTTGTGTTTTTTGTCGAACCTGGATGTGCCGCTAATAGTGCAATAAACACGACCGGGGGCAGCCAGGTGGAAGCCACCGCCGAGGCGTGGGACCACGCCGCGTACACTGCCAACAAATAGGGTTCTAAAAACTAAATAAACAGTCCGAATTTTTTTTAAAAACAATTTTTTCTAAAGTATGACTTAACATTTTTCGCCGAAGCACGCCTCAGACTCAGGTCACGGAAATATAATTTTTTTCAGAGCGGCTCACACCAGAACATTGTCCACTATTGTGGTAGCTTCAAAAACTTCGCGCTCTTTGTGTTTTATTTTTGCTGTCGTCTTTTTTGTTGGGAGCTTTGCAGTGTAGCTCGCGGCGCCGCGATGCGTGCGTGACTGCTAATCTGGTCGATTCGTGTTCCGTGCCTCCGCCGTGCCTCCGCCGTGCCTCCGCCGTGCGTCGGCCGCAGACTTGTTGATCTCCCGGCCGCGGTATCGCACTGTAAAAAGTGAAAAGGCCGTCGTCAACAACAACAAAAACAACTCGGAGAGTGTCATTTTGGCGCATAATATCGCGAGCGCAGCGCTGTGCCTTTGACGTTGCCGAGTCGGCCGGGCTCGGCTTCCCAGCGTTGTATCGCAGTGTACGGCAGTGTATCATAGCGGTCCGGTGCGGTCGTAATTAGCCGCCAGAGAGACAGAGACAGGGCGAGAAGCCGTGCATCAGCCACTGGAGAGGGAGAGAGAGGGAGAGAGGGGGTGAGCGAAGCGGTGGCGGGGCCGGCCGGTGGCAGAGCATGGCAAAGCATGCCAAAGCCCTAGTAAGAGGACTTTCCGTGGTTTCAGCCCCGCCGAGCGTCAGCCGCGCCAGTCGCGCCGTCGCTCCGTCTCGCTCGCTCTCGTGGGTCGTTCCGCAGGGGTGCGAGAGAGAGCCATTGGGAATGATGAGTCTCCAGCCAAGCCCCGTGGAAGCAGAGCGAGCAAGCCGTCAGTACTCATCTCATGGCCAGGGCCGGGAGGGCCGGGCCTTGCAGGGCTGTGGCGCCACCAGAGGGTAGTACCCACCCACCCCTCCGAGAGAAGGGCTGTGCCGATACCCCACGCACAAGGCCGGACAAGGTCGGACAAGGCCGGACAAGGTCGGACAAGGTCGGGCAAGGTCGGACAAGGTCGGACTAGGTCGCACAAGGTCGCACAAGGTCACCCGGGGTATTGTCAAAGGGGTTATTTTGCGATGCTGCGGTCTGCTTGGCGGGGGCTATCGCCACGAAAACGCGGGCCCCTTCAAACCGCGGCCCCCTTCAGACCGCCGCCCCCTTCCCACCGCAGGCCACATCCTCCTTTTTGCTCGGCGCATCCTCAGACCGAGGTTTCCCTGACGGGTCCTTCTCGCCGCCCCATGATGGGGTGGCGACGACGGCATCAGTCTCTCTCTCACCCCTCCGGCCCGCCCCGCGAGTGCAAGAGGGACAAGAGAGTGCCGTTCAGCGGAGGCGGCCGCGGCGACGTCTCGCAAGAACAAGAAGAAGTGCGAGATGCTGATGCCAGAACCACACCACCACAAGTGGCGCGGTTAAATTAATAGAGTCTGAATAGGACAATGAGTCTGCGCCGCCGAGGCCGACGCGGCCGACGAGCCCATTGGAAGAGCCAGATTGGCTCGCCGTGCCAGGCGCACGCCTTCGCGTCTGCAAGCATTGATTCGCTCGTGAGCGGAAAAGAGGGGAGGGGTAATTTCCAGTTTCCCAAAAACATTTGAAAAATTGCAAAAAAAAGGAAAAACTTGTAAAAAGCCTCAACTTTACTCCCTTTTTCAGTTTGCCAATGTTGCGTTTTATTCCTCAATTGTTGTCATAACCCTTTGAAAAATAATTTTAACAAATTTTATTGTGACAGTGTCGCCGCGGTGCCGCGATACCGCGTTGACACGTGTTGGACGCCCTTCGCAGTGCTTTGCAGTGCTTCCGAGGCAGTGGTGCGTGTCAGAGGGACAGAGAGAGCGAGAGGGAGGGAGGGAGGGGGGGAGGGGAGGAGGGGGGAGGGGCAGGGTGTGACGCGGTGGTCGTGACTTTATACATTCACATCTTTGTTTCCGCGCTCGCACATCGCGCGCCTCTCCGCGTAGCCAGAGCGGCGGCAAGCGCACAGTGTAGCGGCATCGCGAAAGCAGTGCGACGAAGACAAGCAGCAAACTAAGAAAAAGCATGAGGCAGCGCGGCAGCGAAGCTAGGGGAGGCGAAAGCACGAGATATCCCTTGAGGTCATGCCACTCCGCTTATCAGCGAATGACCTCGGGCATGGCCACTGCCTCGGCCACTGCCTCGGCCACAGGACCTCCACCAGGACCTCCACCAGAACGTCCAGCAGGGCGACGGCGACGGCCTTATCCCATCCATTGTCATTTCCCCCTTTCCCCTCACAGTTTCGCCAAAGCACTGCTTTTCCGCTTCACTCTTAGTTTTTTTTTCTTCCTCCCGTCGTCGTCCTTTGCGCTCTGAGTCCGGCTAGGGTTGGCCTGGCCGCCCTGGCCGCCTCCGTTTTTCATGTGGGAATGCAGTGACCGGCAGCACTGCCAACGCACACACGCACACACACACCAGAAAAAAAATCTCTGCGAAAAAAACGGGACGACGTTGGCGGGAGTCGAACCCGCGCCGTCACCGCCGCAGCCTCATTTAGCGGGACGCGCTCCCTCGCCGCCGCCGCCGCCTTCACTGTCCATTCTGAGGCGAATCCATCATCGGCCGGGGATGTCACGAGTCGGATCTGCACTTTCTGCTTGATTGTGCCGAGGGGTGGGGGAAGCGCCGTGTCGCGCGACTTCGGGAGGAGTACTCACCCTTGGCGTGTGTGAGTGTGTTTGTGTGTGTGAGAGTGTTTGTGTGAATGTGTGTGTGTGTGTGCGTGACATGTAGCGGTGTGAACGTCATAAATCATAGAGCTGCACCTTTAACAGTTCGAGCCATTAGCTACTGCACTGTGGGTGGTGACTACTGTCGCGTGGCCCGCGACTCTGTGCTCTGCGGGCGCGGCCGACTGGAAGTCCGGAGTTTCTCTCTCTCTCTCTCTATCCCTCCATCTCTCCCTCGATGTGCTTCTCTGCCAAGTTCCGACGACAAACATTTAAACGGCGACCCCGGCGAGGGTATCGTCCCCGCAGCCCGCGGGGGTGAGTTTGTTTCAGGCCGCGTTTCAGTTGCTGTCTCTCGCGGACTCCTGGTGGGGCCACCCGACGCACGGGTGCGAGAGAGACAGAGGCCCGCTTCAGCCAGCCGGCTTCACAGCCTGGTTCGTGTTGGCCCACGTGACACGGTGGGCACGTTGCGCGCAGAGGTACCTCACCCCTTTGTGCCCCCCCCCCCCCCCCCCCGCCACCCCCGCCCCCCACCCGCCCCGCCACCCCGGCCCGCCCCGCCCCACGCCGCACCCTCTTATTGTTACAAAACAACTCCGGGCCGGGCCGGGGACACCCTCGCCTAGATCGGTAATGGAAGCAGACATAAATGAAATGGAATAAAACGGCCAAAAAGGTTTTGTCGATAATCCAGTTTCGGGTAAACTGAGAGAGCAAGGGAGGCGCGTCGTCGGCCGCGGGAGGGAAATTTCTCGGAGTAACGTTTGGTTTGCTTGCAGGTGTTCGCGAACGACTCGGCGGAGCCTATGGACCACGGCCTGGGCGTGCTCAACAACGCCACGCCCAGCGCGCACCTACCCACGGGACATGTAACGTACCCCGCCATTTCGTTGTTGTTTTACATTTCATTCTCCTAGGCCACCCTTCGATTTTTTTTTGGCAAGCACCGCCAGACACATTTCATTTCCCTCCTTATCGTGGAGGCGCAGCAATAAAATTGATGCGATTTCTGTAGCATGTCGAGTGAAACCAATAAGATAAGGAGAGAAAGGAAAGAATGTCGTCGCCGCCATTTTGTTTCGTTTGCCCATCTCGCTTCCTTCTTCTTCTCACATGTGCTCCTTGTCTGACTTCTGTTCCTCCTTTCCTCCTCTTCCTCCACCACCTTCTTCTCCTCCTTCTTCTCTTCTCCTTCTTCTCCTCGACCTCCTCGGCTTGGTTAATGAAGCACTCGCGTTTAGCTGAACTGGTAAGGACCCGCCGCCGGCTCGGCTGGCTGGAATTCGCGTTGAGACTCGCCGCGCTCTTTGTCCGACGAACCGACTCAATTTCATTCAATTTGATTTAATTTGGCTTAATTGCCGTCGCGTCTGCCTCACCCCGCGGCGTGCGCGTTTTGCAGGACCTCCCGCACCGGCAGTGGTCCGTGGCCACAGAGAGCATGGTGGACTCGTCCTTCTTCTGGGGCTACCTGGTCACGCAGGTGCCGGGCGGCTTCCTGGCGTCCAAGTACCCCGCCACCAGGTAAGGCCCGGCTAGACGGCCCACTATGCGGCCGCCGCGTTTTAGACTCGTCAGCACTTGACGCAATGTTTCCGGTGCGCAGGATCTTCGGGCTGGCCATCGTCACGTCCTCTGTGCTCAACCTCCTGGTGCCCGGCGCCACCGAGATCCACCCCAGCGCCGTCATCCTGGTGCGAATCTGCCAGGGTCTCGTCGAGGTAAGGTCGGAGGGGTCCCCGGGGTGTCCACAAGCGAAAACACAATTTATTGTGTACGTTTTGGTCTGGAAACATACGTCCAAGTCGACCGACAAGCCGCCACGCCGTCCTCTCCAAGTTCCTTCCCGTGCCTAAGCTGCGTAAACCGCTTGGGCCGATCCGGGAATCGAACCCGCGCCCCGCGCCCCGCAGGTTGGCATCCGTGACCACTCGGCCACGCGTCCGTCTCGCTGCGCTCGCCCCGCTAAGCCGCGCCTGATCCCACTTGAAACCGGCGCCCGTTTAGGAGCGGCTCGCAAATCCCTCTCGATGGCCGGCGGGCTGTTTAGGGGTGGACGGGGCGGGGCGGGGCGGGCTCCATTTTCGTGGACTGCGCGGATTTGTGCGATAGGGCGTCGCGCGCTAATACACACGGAATCCACTCCACTCTGCAGCGGCGCAGCGCGTGGCGCCGCATTTATGCCGCCAACTTGCGATCATAACCGCGGGCAGTCATGTGCATGTGCGAAAGAGGAAACGAGTTTCTGCTGATTGTTACTGTTTGTTGTTGTTTCTGTTGCGTCGCGTTTTCTTTGCGCTGCCGCCTGAAATACACTTCTGCGGTCAGTAGTATGGGCACCCCACTGTTACCCGCGCCACAAATACACTTCCGTGGTCAGTAGTTAGGCAATCACTGTTGCCCACCGCCTACACTGTGACTGGCACGTGGCTCGCAGTGTGCCACCCGGTCGTGCTCTGGCAGCTCTGCTCTGCCTGCAGGGCTTCACCTACCCGGCGTGCCACGGCATCTGGCGCTACTGGGCGCCGCCGCTGGAGCGCTCGCGCCTCGCCACGCTGGCCTTCTGCGGCTCGTACGCGGGCATCGTCATCGGCATGCCCCTGTGCGGGCTGCTCACCAGCGTCATCTCCTGGCGGGCCTCCTTCTACACTTACGGTACGTCCCCCACCCTCACTCCTAGAAGGAGCACTGTTTGGCCTCGAGTGTGACGGCCGTGCGGCTCGCAGGCTTCCTCGGCATGATCTGGTTCGCCACCTGGATGTGGATGGCGTTCGAGCGGCCGTCCAAGCACCCGTTCATCTCGCTGACGGAGCTCAAGTACATCGAGGAGTCGCTGGGCAAGCAGACGCAGGTGGCCATGCCGACGATCGCCACGACGCCGTGGAGCTCGTTCCTCACGTCCATGCCCGTGTACGCCATCATCGTGGCCAACTTCTGCCGCTCCTGGAACTTCTACATGCTGGTGCTGTTCCAGGCGTCCTTCCTCATGGAGCGTTTCCACCTCGAGATCGCGGAGGTGGGTTCGAGTCCCGATCGCGCCACGATTTTTTTTTCGCGCGCGGATGGTTTCAACTTGCGGTTTTGGTTGCAGACGGGCTTCCTGGGCTCACTGCCGCACTTGGTCATGACCATCATCGTGCCCTCCGGCGGCCACCTGGCGGACACACTGCGGAAGCGCAAGATCCTGTCCACCACCATGGTGCGCAAGCTGTTCAACTGCGGCGGCTTCGGCATGGAGGCCCTGTTCTTCCTCGTGGTGGCCTACACCACCACGGCCAAGGGAGCCACCTGGGCGCTCACCTTCGGCGTGGCCTTCAGCGGCTTCGCCATCTCTGGTCAGTGCACTGTGAGGATCTATTTGCACGTTTGTGCCGACTGCTGGCCCGCCATGCTGGAGCCAAGCAGGGCAACGAGTGGATGGACTCAGCCCTGGGGCTCAACCCTCTTACCTCAGGCAGCGTGTGTGCGCGCCCGGATCATGTCTGCGCCGCGCTCTTATGCCAATTCTGTGTGTGCGTTCGGAGCCCGTCCACACATGTGTGTGTGCGCAGTGTATGATGCCCGTGTGTGAGGATCCACATTGATGGGCCTGCGGATAAGAGAGAGACGGAGAACCCTTTGAGGATTGGTGTGCCCGCCCCAGCAGCTCAAGCAGTGCCTGCCCGTGGAGGGGTGGGGGTGGCTCTCCTGGCGCCTCCAGGCTTCCAGGGGCTGCTCGCGGCCGCGCGCTGCCGCCAGTCGGTCCGCGGACGCCGTCGGTGCCGGTCGCACCCTCGGAGTCCCTGGCCTCGGAGCGTCGGAGGGCGGGGTGGCGCGGCCCGCTCGCCCCGCCCTCCGGACCGCCCGCCCCGCCCGTCCCGCCCGTCCCGCGCACGCGCCCGATTCAAAGTTCCCGCGCGAGTGGCGCGCGCAGCGCTCCGCCCCGAGTTCGAGTACCGGCTACCGCAGTGTCGTGAAAAATTATTTATTTTTTTTGGATACCTGTTATCTCTGTGAGTTGTGATAGCGTCATCAGTTCTTCCTTTTCGGTGCACCCTATTTGACTGTCGTGCGTTCTGCCCGCGTGGTGCTGCAGCGCGATGAACGCCACGCGAACCTCCATCGCCGGATGGGTTCGGGTTCGATGCCTGACGACTGCTTCCTTTTTCGGCAGGCTTCAACGTGAACCACCTGGACATCGCGCCACGCTACGCGTCCATCCTCATGGGCATGTCCAACGGCATCGGCACCATCGCCGGCCTGCTGGTCCCCATCGTCATCGACAACATCACCAGCGACAGGGTGAGTCCGGACATTTTGTTTGCGAGTTACCGATCTGCCGAGATGAAACACCCCCACTGCAAAGCCAGTGGTAAGTTTGCTTGCCACAAATTTGGCAAGCCGTTTTGAATGCCAAAATTTGGTAAGCTTTTTTCGGAAATCTTCATAAGCTTGCCAAATTTTGGCAAGCTAGGCGGTATTTCCGGGCCAAGCTAACCAATTTTTGGCACTCAAAACGGCTTGCCAAATTTGTGGCAAGCAAACTTACCACCGGCTTTGCAGTGCCTCTACGTTGGGACGGTCCGTCGGGCCTGACAGGCCTACGATCATTTTCGGTCTAGCCAACTAGCAATGGCAACGACCCACAGTGGGTCAGAAGACCGGTGGAGGTGGCCAAAACTGTAGACACGTTTTGAGCTCCAGAGTCGTTAAATGGGACTCGAAGCGAACGTATCACCCCACCAATGGATTGCTCTCTGAACGAGGCCGGTGGAGTCACACGCTCCCGTCACGAGTCCCATTTAGCTCAAAACGCGTCTAGAGTTTCGGGCGCCTCCACCAGTCTCCTGGCCCAGTGTGCGTCCGAGCCCGCGCGCCTGCGAGGTCCAGGGTAGGCAACCCGCCGCACTGCCCTGCGACGCAGCGCGGGAGCTGGCCTACCCTGCCATTGCCATTACCATTAAGGGCTAGACCACACATGATCGTATGCCATTTCGGGCCCGGCCTGCGAATCCCGTCTTTTGAACTCGAACTTAAGCAAAGCATGAACCATTTATTCGGAATTTTAATTTTACTCAAAGCCCAGAAAAAAAATAGGTCTCTATCTATTTTTATGCGAATGTTCTGAAGTCAACAGTTTGAATGTATCGAGGGAGGTAGTTAAAATGTTATTATGAAATTACAGGGAAGCCAGTTGTTTGAAACTCGGGATGATCGGTTCCTTATCGATAAAAGTGCACTGTCATGTTCATCTGCCTGATTTATTAATTTAAAAAAAATACGATTTCAAGAAATCCTAGGAGTCACGAAGTCAATTTGGGTAGGAGTGTGGGGAAAGCAAAAAAGTTATGTAAAAGGTAGGGGGTGGCTCAAGTGTGGCTACGAATGACAGTGGTACCAATGTGGTCGATGTGCCACCCGTCAAAATTTAACCTTGGCAATAAAGAGAAATCAAAATGCCGGGAAATTCGAAAAATTCCAATGCTAATGTATTCCACAGTGATCCGACAAAGGAACATCTTTGAAGTCCATCATTATGAAAATTTTGGTTGCAGAAAGAAGGCAGTAAATTAATTTTCGCGGGCTGGCAACAATTTTGTCGGCGTCTGCGCCCTTGCGAAAATCGCGAAGCTGAAAACACGAGTATAGTCGCGCATTAAAACCGCCCCTCCATTGTTGCTGACGTTGAATTGTTTGGCTTGTTTCAAAAGGCTACGGTTCTCTAGTCATGTTTTCTTCAATTCTGTGTAATAGTTCTCACTCACAACGTAGCAACACCACGACGGTTGGCTTGACAAACTTTATAAACTCGAGAGGGATGGTCTCGAAACGCGGGTGAGTCTTGTTCAAAGAACATGAGCTCTGAAAGTAGCGAGGTGGAGCGAAGTGATCATGGTGCTAACTGAATCAGAAGTACCATCGAACCTGGCTAAAAGGAGCAGCTATATGACCAGCTTATTCCAAAAGAGACTAAAAGTCTTAAAGCGACTCTTAAACTACATTAAGGAAAGATAATTCACAGATGCATGTGCACAGGTACGCAGTTAAATGGCTCAATTCACTCCGATTTGAAGAGTAACAAAAATTTTCAACAAAACAACAGCAAAAACAACAACGCAGCGCTGCGGGATTGGTGCGGGACACTCTCATAAAAAGTCACTGGCCGGCCGGCCGATCCAAATGGCCACGTTCGAAACGACACCAATTCTATTGTTGCATCTTGTCTACCTGCAGTCAAAGAAATTTTTCATTTCGAACGTGCTATTTCAGCTTTTGGAGTAAGCTGTACAGACCCAAAAAGAAGCTCCGCTATTGGTCCGGCTCGGCTCGGCTCCCCCTACTCCCTTTTTTTTCCTTTGACGAGTCGAGTTTTGCCATGGAAACGGCGATTTTGACAGCAAATTTCTCAAAATTGGCCGTTGACTTTTTTACCAGATTTCGGCATCAGAATCAGCGTTCAAAGTTCTACAAGTCTGCAAAATCTCATTAAAATCGTATAGAAAATTTCCGAAATGCATAAAGGGCCACACAAATCGAATCTCGGGCCGGCTGAATCCTGGGTATACTATAAGGCTACTTCGTGCCTAAAAAATTCCTTTGAAAAGATAATTTGTTTCCACCAAAAACATCTTGGCTTCGGCACTGCTCCTCACGGTCCCCCTCCTCCTTGCCCTGCCGCAGAAACCGGAGAGCTGGACCCCGGTGTTCATCTCGGCGGCCTGCGTGCACTTCTTCGGCGTCATCTTCTACGGCCTGTTCGCCAGCGGGGAGCTGCAGTCATGGGCCGAGCCGCCCCCGGAGGAAGGCATGGCCGCCGGCGGCAAGCCCTGGGACCCCATGGAGGGCGCGGCGCCGCCCCCGCGGCCCGCCCTGCCGCCGCCCAGCTACTCGGTGAGCCCCCAACTTGTCTCATTAAAAACAAAGTCTGCGAGTCAGCCCTGCGGCCTGGCGGCCTGGGGATGCCTGCCTTGCGTGGTGCCTATTTGCATGGGCTGGCGGCGAGCCTGGCCCGCGTGGCCCGCGTGGCCCGCCTGGCGCGGTCCGGGGCGCGGGGCTCGCCCGACCAATGGGCGCGAGGGAGACGGAGACGGCGCGCGGCGCGGGAACCCCGGCCAGCGAGGCAATCGATATAGGGCCGAGCGGGAGGCGGGGCCCAACCTGGCGGGCGGGGCTTAGGGGCGGGGCGGGCCGAGCAGCAATCCCGGCGCAGCAATGGTGGCCACCGCCCCCGCCGCCCCCGCCTGCCCGGCGAGCCAGGTGGAAGGGGGCCGTAATGCGGATATTCTATTTCCGGACTCTTTTTTCCATCAGACAGCGATATGCAAACCGCCTCGGGGTCTTCCTTCACGGGAAATTAAATTTGGCGCGAAAAAGACTACTGGATTTTGGAGTCAATTTTGTTGTTTGCGTAACCTAAACCGAAAGAAAAACTTTTGTTTTCCAAATGTTATTGAATTTGTTTTGTTCCCTGCAGCAGGCGATGGCGCCAGCGGACTCCTCGCAGCCCCTGTCGCAGTCCACCAACCCGTTCGCGTACGGCGCCGTGAACCAGGTCGGTACCGGTCGGTGCGAGTGTCGCTCTGTCTCTCTCGCACTCGGCGTTCCGTGGGGGTGCGACAGAGACAGAGACACTAACACCCGTGCCTCTGTTGACGCAGGCCGCGGTCACGAACCCGTTCAACGCAGCCTGGGACGCCGCGCCCGAGGAGGGCTACACGAACATGGTGGGCGCCCCGCAGGGCGTGCAGCCGCAGCCCACCGACTCCTACATGCACGGCTCTGTCCAGGACAGGGCGTACTGAACGCACTCGTCTCCTCATTGTCGCTGGGGGACGTCGCCGTCCTCCCCCGGCGGCCCGCACTGGCCTCAGGGCCCTTACGGCCAGCTCGGGGGTCGTGGCACCTCTCCCCCAGGACCCGCTGCGGTATCAGATTAGTAAGGTCGCTGTAAACCGTGATATCGGTAGGAAAAAAAGTAGCTATCTGTTGTAAAATTTGAGTAATTACTGTCTTTGCTAGTCGTTTCCCGGATATGATAATACTAGATAATATTTGTCGAATTGATGAAGAGTATGGCGTTTATTTTTGTTGCTTTTTTCGGCAGAGATCTGCACCGTTCGAACGCAAAAAAATATCAGTAGTCGTGGTATAATTATACACTGTAAAACGTATCTTAACTGAAATAACTTTTCCGAGTATATGAATACTATTCTTGACTTCAATTCTGACGTAAACCTAGTTTTTTGAAATTTGTTGGAAGTTATTTTTGTGTCAGAGTGCGTAGTTTGGTCGGACTGGTCGCGGAATTAGGATGTCTTTACGACTCCTAGATGCAATTGGCTCCTCGCCCTGTTCGGAGGCCTGGCAAGGCTGTGGCAAGGCTTGCCCTGCCAACGACTCCTTGTTGACAGGCGCGGTGACCAGGGCTTGCAATCCGGTGTGCGGTCATCCGGATATCCGGATCGTTCTTGTTAAATCACGTGGGTTAGGAGAAAAGTGTTCTATATGCTTAAAGAAACTTTAAGAGTGATTATTAAGTGTTTATAAATCTAGATTTCTTGTTAAGACGCGCGGGCGCGCTCCTGCTCGTCTTCAATATTGTTCTTCTATGACAATACGTCAATTTGTTGTATGTATGGGTGGGTTTTCCAGTAGTGTTTTCCGTTTTTGACCAGAGAAGAATTCGTTTCCTCTGAACTTTCTCGTTTATGTGTCTCTTCTCTTCCATGGAACTATGAATTTCGCTACAAGTCAATTCCGTGACCCTTCAAACGCGTCAGCCCGGCACGGTCTCCCGGTAAGGAATACAATTACGAGGTTGCTGGTTCGATACCCCACGGAAGCGATTTTTCTAACCGGGTGGCTTGTGCTGCTACGCGTTCAACACTTCCTGTTTGACCCAATGACTTTGTCTAGACGTAGTAGGTTATTTATGGCTAAATATTTTTATTTTGTTATCGTGTGAAATGGCTTTATCAAAGCCTTTCTAATGTTCGGATCCTGCCTGGCTAGGCGCAGGACCGGCTGGAAATGGTGAGGGCGTCTTATGTTGAAAGCAATTTTTGATGGAGACACACCAGTCTCCATTTGGCTGTGGTGACAATAACTAATTTTAGGCTTTAGCTTGTAAGGAAATAATGCGTGAAAGAGCGAGAATGTGTGAAACGCTTGCGGGGGGAGTGTGACTTGCGAGAGTCCCTTCGAACTTGCCACTGGCGCGGGCACTGCAAGCCTTTCAGGCAGTCCCTGCTCGCTGCCGTGGCATTGGCCCGCAGCGTTATTAGTGCTATTTTCGGCGTATGAAAGTCAAGAGTAGTTCTAGCGTAGTGCGGTGTAACCAGGAGAGAAGTCCCTACGTGTGAGTGCCTTTCTGGTTTCTCCAGTATCTCAATATTTTAAAATTAAGGATTGGTTGAGGGAGTGAGCGCGGGAGTGTGGGCTTTAGCCGTACGTCGCGAACACAATTTTTTTGTGCATTCAGTAGCCTTGCACATTTTTGTAAGGAACGCGCCATGTTCCATTGAGTTTTGGTATTTAGCGAAAAATGGCAATTTTTACGGACTTTTGTTCTCTTGGCCATTCCGCCGCATCTTTAAACACTCGCTCTATCAGCACGCTTGTGATTTTTTGCACAAAATGTGACTCGTCCAATTGCACGCACTTTGCACGCATAGCACCCCACCAGCACGCAAGCACGCATGGCACGCACGCACCTCGCACGCACTTCGCACGCACACACACAAACACACACGCGCGTGACTAAAACCAAGTAGCATCGAGCACCAATTCGCACAAATCGTTTTGCACTTTGCACCACGTAGTTCGTTAATTATTTCGCACATTTGCACCAGCACTTTTTGAAGGTAGGTTTTTCAGAGTATTTTTTGTGCTAGGCACTGCACTTTATGCACGCTACGAGCAGTCGGAATCACTTTTTTAATAGAGCTAGCTATTTTTGTCAACACATTTTCTCGTAGTTTCTACGACGTTTTCGGTAGTTTTTCTTTCGTTTACACCATATCCACCATTATCCACCCCTCACTCCCTATCCCAATCCATTCTTTGAATTAAATCGCTCGCACTTGGAGGTCGGACTCTCCGGCAAGTCTCAAATGTGAGCATTTAAATGGAATTTGCGAGAAAGCAGAAGGTTCTCATGATAAATTTTTGAAGTTGTATAATATATTTGCTTTTCCAGAGATGTTTTCTCCGTTACTGTATGTGTAAATCATAACCATTCCATTGTTTGAACGTTAGTTGGTAGGCAATTTGAGGAGGGTCCGAACTGCGACGTGATAGAGGAAGGAATGCTTGGGACAGATAGGAAATCCAGAGATGCTGAGAGATGCATTGATGGGATTTCTTACTGCTCGTTGTAATCATTTGTATTCGTACCTTCGGCGTTGTTCGAAATGAAGACATGAAACTTAACAGAATCAATTTTGAATGTGTTATAAAAGTAGATGTCTTTTTTTTTGTCTTTTGTGTTTTTTTTGCGATTGGTGGTTTTCAGGTTGGTGCCTCCTAGTTTTTCTGAAAGTGCGTCTTATTTCATCAACTCTCTGACAAAACATAGCTTCAGAAAGTTTTCTTGTAACTCTGTATATCAAAGCATCTTGTCGATTCGCCATTTTGACTGGCCAAGTTGTATTTATAGTTTGATAGTTTATTTGTTCTAGTCCAGAAAGTCGCCCGTTAGAATATGTTTCGCGACTTTTGATTGAGTATGACACCATCTGCCAAGGCTGACAAGGTGGACTTATTGTTCAATTGTTGAAGAAAATGGGCTCGTTTTCGTAACTTAACCAGGTGTGGTTAATGTAAGAGCCGGAGCTGTTTTAAGTTTTTGTTATTTTTTTCCAGATATTTAAAGCATTGTTTTAAAATATGAAAGTGGTTTGCGATGTAGCTGTTACTTTTCTTCTCTAAAAAAATGGTTGCATATTAATATTTTTTGTTGCACATCACTGCTCCTTTTAATGTGTATTAAATCTTATATAATTCTGGATCTAAACGATATATATATCTTTAAACTGCCACGTTGCGAAATAGCCATACATGGTGGGTGCCAAGAGAGCAATAATGTTTTAATTGTAATATTGTATCACTGGTTCACTGTAAACGGCCATGACGCCCAGTAAGCGGCTACATGCAGCACTGCGGTGGGGCCCGCCTCGGGGCCCGCCTCGGGGCCCGCGGCCATCTCCGGTTCTATGTGTAAAATGTTATTAATCCAGCGACTTAATCCTCAATAAAGGTTAATATTCTTTCCGGTTGATTCCAATCCGTGTGTTTCATTCTCCTTGTCCCTTGTTTCTTTTCCTTTCAAAATCTACGAATGGGAGCAGCACATGAAACGGCGTGGGTAAAAACACGTAGCCACTGGCACTTGCGGAAACTTTATCCGTTTCTCCAGCGACGCGTGCGACGCGAGCGATGCGCTGGGAATCATTTGGCGCGGAGTTCGTTATCAGTGATTGGAGGGGGGCGGTCGCGACGCGGACTAAAGTCGAGTCGTCTAGTCGGTGGCGGCAGACAGACCGCGGCAGACAGACCGCGGCAGACGCTCCGCCTCGCCATGACGGCACGGCTCGGGCTCCTGGTCCTCACCGCCGTCGTCCTCGTCGTCCTCGCCGTCCCCGCGCCCACCGCGGCGCAGTGGGGCGGCACGCGGGGGCGGGGGCGGACCCAGCGCGGCGGCGATGCCCCCTTCGGCTTCAGCGGCCTCAGCGGCGACCTGGACCTCAGCCACATCGCCAGGATCGCGTCGAAGAAGCCCCCGCCGGGACCGGTGCCGCCGGAGACGCACCTCACGGGGGTAAGTCTAGTGTGCCACCTCGTAGGGACAACCCGTCAGTGACATCGTGTCCGTGACACCCCAACAGCAAAACGAGTTACATCCCGACAGTTTTGTGATGCCCTAGGCTGCGCTAGTTGTCAGAAGCAAAAAAAGATTCTCGTTTTAGTTCAAAAATTTTAATTTAAATTAGAAACTGAAGCCCTCTTGTGCGTAACGTGTCAAACGCCAAAGACACAATATGAACGTTAGGTGGGTACTTAAAAAGAAGAACTTGTTGGATGTTAGAGGGCCCCGTGAGTTCTGCGGCAGGTCCTGTAGGTACAGTAGCGGTGCGATGGCGCAAGCCCAGAGCAGGCGGCTGAGACTGTTGATCAGAGGGTCGGTCAATATCACGAGAATCGCTTCAATTGTAATGCATTCACGACCCAAAAGTGGGCAGAAAAGTGGATTTTAAAAATACAGTTCTCTTTTTTTCTCTGTTCGCTGCCGGCTCAACTGTTGGACACAAACAAAAAACAGCAAACAAAAAACAGGGTAACAATATGAGGACCAGAGATGCCCCCCGTGAGACACGACGGGTTTTCGCTAACAAAGAAATTCCGCTCAGGCGGTGATGACCAGAACATTTGGGTTGTAAAGCAGGCTTCACGCGCTGTTCACATAACTGGTGTGGGTGACCTTGATCTTGAGCGGGTCCAGGTCGGAGCCCCCGCCGCACCAGGAACGGTCACTCGGACGTTTTTCCAGGCGAAAGTGAATACCCGATCGACCGATCGACTTTTCGTTTCGATATCTCGTGGAAACTTCCTGCTCAGCTGTAGGTGCACATTGGCCGGCGGCGGGGCGGAGCGCGGGGCGGATTCGGCGGTCTTGCTTAGCATAATAAGGCTGCCGCTGCCGCCTGCTCGCGGCTCTACACTGATAGGGCACCGCGACGCGACGCCGCCGCGGACCGGTCCCTGATCCAGCTCGCCGCCGGCCGGCCCGGCCCGCGCGGCCCCGCCACGGCCCCGCCCCTCCCGCCTAGACAGGTTCATTCCCACGCGCGGCGTCATGGTCAGGGACGTCGCGCACATGCCTCCAAAAATATATCTCACTCGAAATTTAAAAAAACTAAACTACCATTTTATAAAAACATTAAATTTATTGTTATGTATTGTTCATTTCCTCAGCCTAACCTGATCCTGCACTTCGGCTACCCGGCGGAGACCCACAAGGTCCTGACGGAGGACGGCTACTACGTGACCATCTTCCGCATCCCCTGGAGCCCCAAGCTGGGCCCCGCCAACGAGTCGCGGCCCGTGGTCTTCCTGCAGCACGGCGTGCTGCAGACGGCCGACCAGTGGCTGTTCCGCGGCCCGGGCAGGGACCTCCGTGAGTGACACTGTAAACACCCCACGCACAGACACAGTGGGCCAGAAGACCGGTGGAGGCGGCCTAAACTCCAGACACGCTTTGAGCTGCAGAGTCGCTGAATGGGACTAGAACCGAACGTGTGACCCCGCTAATGGATTTCTCTCCGAACGAGGAATCCATTGATGGCGTCACACGTTCGGTTCAAGCCCTGTTCAGTGACTCTGGAGCTCGAAACGCGTTTAGAGTTTCAGCCACCTCCACCGGTCTTCTGGCCCACTGTGCGTCGTTCGGTCTCGCACAGAGTACCGCCGCACCGCCGTCCGTACGACTGCCGCGCTGCTGCCGAGGCCACTCCTCGGTTCATGACTTGACCGGTGCGCTCCGCGCTCCGCCTTGCTTCGCTTCCTCCTCGCAGCGTTCCTGCTGTCCGACCTGGGCTTCGACGTGTGGATGGGCAACTACCGGGGCTCCACGTACAGTCGCAAGCACGCCTACTTGTCGCCGAAGAAGCTCCGCTTCTGGGACTTCACGTAAGAACCCTGTCTTCCAAGTCCCAGGTTCAAATCTTAAAAAAAAATCACAATTTTTTATCAACTTTTTTCAGTTTTCATTCAAAAATCTTCTTTTTTTTTGTAAAAAAAAAATTCTGGTGGTAATTTTAATTTCTTTTCTCCAGCTGGAACGAGAACGGGTTGTTCGACCTGCCCGCCATGCTGGACTACGTGGGCGCGGTGACGGGGCAGCCCAGCATGTTCTACATCGGCCACTCCATGGGCACCACGACGCTGCTGGCGCTGCTGGCCGAGCGGCCCGAGTACAACCGCCGCATCCGGGGCGCCTTCCTGCTGGCGCCCGTCGCCTACTTCCAGCACACCTGGGGGCCCCTGGCGCAGGCCCGCTCCATCGCCCCGCTGCTCACGAGCCAGGTAAGCCGGGCGCACCCCGAGCGCAAGACGCGTTTTGAGCGCCAGAGTCGCTTAACAGGACTCGAACCGAACGTATGACCCCACCAAGGGATTCCTCGTTCGGAGAGCAATCCATTGGTGGGGTCACACGTTCGCTTTGAGCCCCATTTAGCGACTCTGGAGCTCAAAGCGCGTCCGGGATTGTGACCGCCTGGCCCACTGAGTGCCTCCAGGCCTCGGCGCGGTGCGGCGCGGTGTCTTACTTGCTGTTTGTTTAGCCGAACAACCGGCTGATCGGGGAGGCGCTGCCCCGCGGCGCCGGCAACATGTGCGTGGGGGCGGTGCCGCTGTGCGCGCTGGTGCACAACCTCGGCTCCGGCTCCAGCCCCGGGGAGTACAACGCGGTGAGCCCCTGTCTGCCTGTCTGTCAGTCCGCCCTGTAAAGACAGTATAGCACTAAGACACACACCTTCTCCACGCAGACCGTGTTCAAAATCCTGTTCGGCCACTACCCGTCGGGGGCGTCGTTCGGGCAGCTGCTCCACTACGTCCAGATCCTCGTCTCCGGTGAGTGTCGCCCACACTGCAAACTAGCCGTGCTCGATGGAAAGTCTCAGTGTGCGTGTGTGTGCGTGCAGGCGAGTTCAAGATGTTCGACTACGGCCCGCGCGAGAACCTCGCCCGGTACGGCCAGACGACGCCGCCGTTCTACGCGCTCTCCAACGTGCGTGCCCCGATCTACCTCAACTACGCGGAGGGCGACCCCCTCTCGCCGCCCAAGGTGAGGCGCACCGCGAAGCAGAGCGAAGCGGCGCCACCATTTTTCACCATTTCCGCGTAAAGTGTCCCGGGCCGAGCACGGAGTGGTACCTCCTCGCCGAGCTCGGCGCCACCAAGGCGGTGATTTGGTCATGATTCCGAGTTGATTGAAAGCCTGGCGTCGCGCCTCCGCGCCTCACAGTGCGGAAAGGAGCACGTGGGCAATCCCAGGCGAAGGACACGTGCCGCGTCAATTTCCACATTTTCCTGTTTTCTCACTTTTTATTGTCTAGTTTTTTTTTTTTTTTTTGCTCCTCCGGTTTGACGGTGTGATGAACCGCATTTTTCTGGTTCAACAGATTTTTACTCACTTGTTTTCTTTTTTGTAAGAACGTGATTTCGAGTTTTGTTTGGTTTTACAGGACGTCCTGAGACTAGCCAAAGAAGTGCCCGGAGTAAGGAAGCTGATGAAGGTGCCGCTCAAGGACTTCGGCCACGTCGACCACCTGTACGCGACGCACTCCTACGAATTAGAGTACAAAGGAATCATAGATATAATGTTAGGTAGGAATATATGAATTTATTATTTACCTCGTCGTTTCATTTTGCCCTCTTCTTCTGCTCTCTAGACACGAGCACACATCAATTCAAGTTTTATTGTGGTTTTTTTACGTTCCTCTACCTTCTCTAAAGAAAAAAAAATAGTCAAAAAAAGTACGGCCTGTCTGTAACCGGTTTTGAGTGGTCAGTTTGCGTAGAACCCACGGTGAACTTATTCAGAATTGTTCAATTTCCTGCTTGAATTGCCGCACTCTGTTCAAAGTCTCGTTCAGGTGAGTGGGGGGGGGACAATCGAAGTGCAACGGCCACGGCACTGTCGGCCGAAACGTTGACCTATAATGATGGTCTTGTTTGAGTCATTGCTGTCAGTGTACCCGTACGGCGGGTCCGAGCCGCAGGCTTCTTTTATATCTTTGCTACTTCCCCGTGGTGTCTGACCAGATGCGAACACACACAAAAAAAACACGTACTATGGCCCGGGGCGCACAGTTCCGGCTAGTTAGTTTCATGCGCGCACCGACACGAGCAAGGACGCACATTAGTTTGAAACAAACGCGCGGGAACTGCGATTTTGGGAGTGTGGCCCAGTCAGGCCACGGGGACCAGACCCACCGCGCCGGCCGGCCAGGTAAGAATTAATTTTCATTACACCGACCGTTCGCTCATGCAAATCAACTTGCAGATTTTATCGTCGCGCTCCCAACACTTCGCATCATCCTAGTATGTTTTCCTTGTTGGCGCTCCTCCCCGCCAGAGCGCGCCACGCGCGGCGCGCAACCACGCGGCGATAGAACCGAGGCGGGCAAAAAGAAGACACGAGCACCAGGATGACCATTGCGAACCGCGGCTCCGTCGCTCTGTCTCTCAAACGCCGACGCCACGCCCCGTGAGTGCGACAGAGACAGAGCGATGACAGTTCGGAAGCAGCCTCCTGCTCGCACATCCACGGACACCAGTGGCGAGGCTAATGGGTGGCTGTCCCGGTAGTCTGCTAAATAATCGCACGGCCCGTCCGCCCCGCACCGCCTCGAGGCAGAGCGTTTGTGACACCAGTCGTGTCGTTCACTCAGCCAAGTCTGCTCTCGCATGCTCTCGCGGCACGGAGCGATAATGCGAACCGTCACCATGACGACCACGTGGAGGGAGAAGTGGCGGGTAAAGGCCCGGCGCTACCCTGTGGAACGCCCGGGGACACCCTGGGAACGCCCTGGGAACACCCCGGGAAGCCGGGAACGCCCCGGGAACGCCCTGGGTACGCCCTGGGAACGCCCTGGGAACGCCCTGGGTACGGCAGGAACATGACCTGAGCTAGCGATGGTTCTCATGGAAGACCAGGACCTGCCGGGGCCCGAGGGGCCGGGCACCTCGGTTCGCCGAAGGACCTTCCCACATCGACAAGGTGCCAACTGTACCAAAAAAACAAAAAAACTGCAGTGTGTATAAACGTCTAGTCGCAAACGAGCTCGCGAGTGCACACGACTGCGTCGAGACTGCGTCCGACAGTCTCACCGTGACTCTGATGGTCAGGGCGACGGCAGCGACCGAGCGAAGGCTTTCCGCAGTTCGCCAACCCGGATGACGTCATCGGCAGTAAGTTGCACGCGGAGTACTGCTCAGTGCACCTCGTGGGTAACGCGGTGAAACTGGAGCCGTTTTTCTGTTGGGACCGTCGGCGTTTCGGCTGTGTCTTCGGACTTCGGGGACGACACGTCTGCAGACACGCCACTCGTCCGCTTGGAGTTGTCCTCCAGGACGTCGCTCGCGGTGCGCCACTAGACCACGGACCGTTCTGCAAGGTGTCTGCGCCTCGCTGCACCCCCCTGACCTCACGACGCGCAGGGCCACTTGGACTCGGACACCGCCTCGCTGTGGACGGGGGTCGACGCCGAGGACCTGCCGCGCCTCAACGCCCTGCTAGACAAGATACAGCACTGCCAGCGCGGCGCCGTGGACCAGGGTAGACCGGGGTATCCTCTGCGCGCAGTGGATCTGCCTGAAGACTGGCGCCGGCGGCCAAAGCTCCAGAGTCGCTAAATGGGACTTGAACCGAACAAGTGACCCCACCAATGGACTCCTCGTTCGGAAAGCAATCCATTGGTGGGATCCACCTCCGCCTCCACCGGTCTTCTGGCCCACTGTGCTGCGCCTCGTTTTCGTTGGCCCCGAGGTCCAGCCGCGTTGTGCTGTCGCCAGTGGCGGCGGACGAACGGGGCGAACGGGACGACTCGGGCGTGGACGTGGGCATCGACGTCCCGAAGGCCAAGACGGACGACGTCGCCGACCTGCTGCAGGAACTGCAGGCCGCGCAGGGCGGCCTTGGCGGCGGCCTCGGCCTTGGCGTCGGCGGGGGCAGCACTGGCAGCCGCCGGTCGGAGTCCGCGGAGTCCTTACTGGGGTGGACGCCGGGCCAGAGCCTGGAGTATGTCCAGTGGAGCGCGCGCAGCAGGTGCGGCGATACCCCGCGCAGAGGGCCGTGACGCGCGGGGTATTCACGGCGGCTGCAGTCCGAAAGGTTGTATCCCTGGCAGGCGCCTGCCAAGAACGGGGTAGGCAGTCCCGTCGAGCTCGGCAGCAGCGGGGTTGCCTACCCGACCCTTCGCAGGCGCCTGCGAGGAATAGGGTAGGCAGTCCCGTCGAGCTCGGAAGCAGCGGGGTTGCCTACCCTGCGCAGGCGCCTGCGAGGAATAGGGTAGGCAGTCCCGCCGAGCTCGGCAGCAGCGGGGTTGCCTACCCGACCCTTCGCAGGCGCCTGCGAGGAATAGGGTAGGCAGTCCCGTCGAGCTCGGCAGCAGCGGGGTTGCCTACCCGACCCTTCGCAGGCGCCCGTCCACGCCTCGTCTTTCCACAGTGGCTGGCGCCGGCCTGTCCACCGGGACTCCGGGCCGGGCGAGGACACCTGTGCAGGTGGCTGTCTCTGAGACTCTGGCCGGCTGGCGTCTCATTGGGCATGCACTGTGAAAATGCTCTGGTTTCGCAGTGATGCCGCCGGCGGCCGACCTCACGAGCGGCGACGGCAACGCGGTCTCGGGACCGGGATGCGAGCCAGAGGGTGAACTGCAGGCCTCGGAAGTGAAAAGGTGGGTCGGTTGAAGTGCTGCGCCTTCGGGTTGGTCGCTCGGTCGCTCGGTCGCCCGGTGTCTGAGGCCGGTGTGTTCAGCAAGGCGGCGCTGCGGCGGCAACTGCTGGGCACGGCGAGCGCGCGCTGGCTGGAGTACTGGGACATGGGCCAGCTGGAGTGGTGCGCCCACAGCGGCGAGGCCGAGGCGGTGGACGTCATTTCCAGCCGCGTCTATCTCCAGCAGAAGGTCATTCCCGGCCCCTGGTAAAAAGCAGACTAACCCCACTGTCGACGAGTGAGTGATCGTGTTTGACGATGGCCAGGAGGAAGCAGGCCAGCGCGTCCAGAGGGCCCGGATGGAGGAGCGCCTGGCCAGACACGTGGTGGAGGTGCTGTGCACGTCTTCGTCGAGGCCGGACACTGATCAGGCCAGTGGCCACTACTTCAAATAATCCATAAAAAGTTGTTTTAAAAGCAAATACGAAGAACAATGTGATTTCCCCTCCGCAGGTGCAGTGGATGGGCGCGTGGGCGGAGGGCCTTCAGGGCCTAGGCCACGGCCTGGGCCACCACACCTCGTCCTTCGAGCTGGCCTGGGAGGCCACGGAGGAAGAACGCCTCCTGACCCGCATGCACGAGGCCTCGACGCAGGCCGGCCTGGCGTGCGTCCGGACGCCCTCCGACGTGGAGCGGCTCGCGTTCGGCCCCTTCGGCACCTTGGGCACCTTCGGCAGGCCCGGTGACCTCCACTCACTCCACTGGGTTCGTGTCCTTCGACTTCGTGCTCTTCGTGTCCGCCAGACTGTTTTCGCCTTCACGATGCCTCCGTTGTTCATTCCGCTCACCACTTTATTCCATTATTATTTTTTTGCAGCGGGAGTGTTTTTCCGAGGCTTTCCCAGTCCCACGGAAGCACGATGGTATTATTCAAATTTTTGGACCGCGTTTGAAGTGGTTTGAATGGTGGGAGTGATTCTGATCGGAACCGGAAATAGCTTTCAGCGTGCTGTCAAACCTTCCCTTCGTAAATGTTTACAGACGCGATTTTTTTTCACAGTGGCAGGAAGTATTTTTATTCATGCAGAAATTTTCATTGCCTACGACTTGTCAATTTAATGTTTGTTAATATTTCATTCACAAACTTAGAATCGGAAACTGAAGAAAAAGCCACTTTATGTGTCACATTTAAATGTTGTCAGCACTAGAGGGGAGGGGATGCTCCTTTGTTTCTCACGTTCGTTCGTCGTCTGCTCTAGCTGACCACTAGCAGTTGTTTCGTATTTTTCTAAACTTGTCGTATATACGTCATTTGTTTTAATTAGAAAATGCCCACACCTCGGGTGATTCTATCCGAAGCAATGGCGCTAGAAGTAGGAGGTATGATTTCATCGTAAAATTTTTATTAAGTAATGAATTAAGTTGCCCCCACGTTTTGAGGTTATATTGAAGGCAAAAAATGTTTGCCATTGAATTGATTGCCAAAGTTTGTAAATCAGTGCCAATTTACAGGGAGGTCAAATTCTGTAATCGTTTCCTCGTACTTAGCACCTCAGCTGTAGTCATCAAGTTTCAAGTGACATGTGTTGTTTGCTTCATCTTCATAACATGCAAAATAGCTGCTTGTTTAAAAAATTATGACCTTGTCCGTTATCGGAGCATAAAAATTAGAAGTGTTGTGTTATTTTCTTGAAGATGATCAAAGGTAAAATACCCCCCACATTCTGTGTACCAATTGTTTATGGTTTATTTATTGCTTACAGGCAAAGAGCCATGGCCCAACGATGTCAAACTTTTCCAGCCGTACGAAGTGGAGCAAATCCTCCTGCCAGACAATGCCAGTTGTCTAGCCACTCAAGCATTTTTGAAGATGGCCAAGCTGAAGTACACAGTCGAACCCCGCAGCAATGCAGAATACATGTCTCCATCAGGTCAGTCTCAGTGCATACTGTACCAGTTGATTCAAAATTTAGAATGTTGAATTAGGTCTGTATATCCTATTAATCCCTTCATTTTTTGTTACCAGGGAAGGTACCATTTATTCAATGTGGAGCATTTGTGGTCTCTGAGCTGGAACCTATTGTATCATTTGTTGCAAGCAAGGTATAAAAATAGAATTATTTTTTTCATTTTTCTGTTGAAACCTTTATAAATTTAACTGCTTTAATCTGTCACTAATTTATTGCTTGAATTTCAGGGAGTCAGCCTTACAAATGATTTAGATAGTGGTGAGAAGGCCGACATGCGTGCTTACATGTCCCTGATAAGCAATGTCCTTGTAAATGCTGAGGTCAGTATTTTGAGCAACTCCATTTTTTTTTAAAAATGCAGCTCGGATACCTACATCCTGTTGCTAATTTTTACAGTGTTGTGAAATTATTCATTTTCTAATTTACTTGACAGCTCTTCCTCACATGGTGTGACCCACAAACATACAAACAGGTTTCCAAACCAAGGTATGGATCAGTATTCCCATGGCCTCTAAACCATTTGATGTGTTGGCAGAAACAAAGTGCTGTTGTTAAAAGATTACACGTGTTAGGGTGGGCCTCAAAATCACTGGATGATGTAAGTAACATTTTGTGATCGCTGGTTGTCATTATGTATTAACACTTTTTCTGAAAGATAAGTATCTTTTCTTTTTGTTCAATTCTAGGTGTTTCATGAAGTTGATCAGTGTTGCCAAGCCTTAACTGAACGATTAGCCAACAAGAATTACTTTTTTGGGGACAAGTAAGTTATTTCTTCCAGCACTTGTATGCTGCTAAATTTGTAAACAAAACTTAATTGGTGAAAATTTTTTAGGCCTACTGAGCTGGACGCCCTTGTCTTCGGCCATCTCTTCACTGTCCTCACCACACCTCTGCCCAACAACCAACTGGCAGCAACAATAAGAGGCTATGGCACTCTGGTTGATTTATGCAAGAGAATTGAGCACCAATATTTTGAGCTACAAAGCAGCTCATGACCACCACTGTAATGCCACTAGATTTATAGACAATAAGTAGATAGATCACTTATGGCTCATCTCATCAGGCAATACTGATTTTTTATTAATGAAGTACCTCAAAGAGGAAAAAGGATTGATCTTGCATGTGTTACCAGTTGTTAAGCTTTCATGATTGTTATGTGAACTATAATAAATTCTAATTTGAAACTGACTGAGTTGTTTCATGGATGCACAAAGGAAAAAATCAAGATGATAGTCAAATAGTCCCTATAATTTTTTTTTCATTTTTTAGATTAACTGACAACTTAAAGAAAGTGAATTTTTAAAAAAGGGAATGTACCTAAAGTGCTATACCAGCTCTGTCAACTTGTCCCCATCCACTTGCTCGTCCAGTTTCTTCCACATGTTTACGGACAGCACCATCCAAAATTTGATGAATATCCTTGCAGCCTTCGATTGCTCTTTCCAGCACTTTAGGTAAGTGGTCAGAGTGGAAACGTTGTGACATTTCCATAAGAGCAACCTGCACAGAATAAAACTAATTAATTAAATGCATCCAAGGTAAGATATTAGTATTAAAGAGTTGGTAAGGGCAAAGGACATTACCTGGCCAGAAACAGGAAGAGTGGCTACTGTAAGGTTGGAGCCACCTGATGATTCCTCTAAATGGCTAACATCCACAAGTGCAACTTCGCCATTTGCTAAACTTGCAGAGCAAGCAACTGCATACTCTCTCATACCGACACCAGCATCCACTAATGCCAAAGTAGCAGCATTGACACAAGCACAGTAATTGCCTCCATCAGCTTGTAAAACCTGCCGAATCACAAAGAGTAGGAACTCTACTTTCAACAGAATCTGTATAGGCATTTAGTCAGTTTTATACCTCCACAAATATGTCCAACTGACTGCGAGGATACAATTCAGTTCTGATTGCAGCTACAAGAGCCTGGCGCAAATGGATAGACATTTCTTGACTTTTACGGTCTCCTCGAGGCCGTCTCTTTCTTTCACCGGTGCTGAACACTGCCATGCTATACTGACAGTTTACAAAGACTTGGTCATGAGGTGCTTTATTTCTTGACTGACCTCTTGGCTGAAATGGAAAAAGTGACATTACAAGATGAGAGAGTACAAGCAGACTGGAATGAAAATGGTTGAAACACCCACTTGATGAGGTCCGTATACTGTGGCCAGGACTTTGGTGTTGCCCTGTTCTAGGTAGGCACTCCCATCAGCTTGGCTGAACACTCCAAGCTTGCATCTGATGTTCCTCAGTTCCTCAGGACGTCTTCCGTCCAGCCGGAGCCCTTGGTCCGAGAGTAACTCCATAGTTATCTGAAAAAAATAGTGAAGTTCATAAAAACCACAAGGCTGGAAGGTTAGGCAGTGTATTTACAAGTGTTTGAATACTAACAGAAAGTCAGACAACTAGAAGGGTTTGAGTACTTTGAAGAAGCTGGGCGCACTGCTGAATTTGATCCACTCTCGCAAAATCTCTAATCACGACAAGGCGGAAGATGTATAGGTAAATAAACAAATGGAACTGTCTGCTGGCGCCGCACGCTGTTCTCTGCAAATACGTGATCCGATTATTCACACAACCCGTCCTTACTTCGAATACAGCCTCTCTGCCAATAGTGATGCGTGCTGCTGTTGCCGTGCTGTCTGCTTTGAACGACCGACTGATCGGATAACGACCCAGACGTTTGCAGACGTAAGCCTAAGCCTTTGGTACGTGGAAGCAATCCCCCGGTAAGTGCGATGATATTCTCCTTACGCGTCATCCAATAAATATCCGAAGGTGTCACTGCTCCACTGCAGTCGGGTGAACGACCGGACAGGTTCAATGTCATAACCTAACATCCTTGCGGCCGGCTTTGTCTATTTCTGGACAATCCCTCGGTGTCATCCTGAAAAACTTTGGCTGTAGATTTTGCATCAGCCTGAAAAACGATTTAATTTTGCTCTAGTGGATGTTGCTGTGCCAATACCATTTTTCTGCACTATTTCACAAGCAGTCAGTTAATTGCAGTGTTTAATTTTATTTGTTTACTCCATGGAGGTAAAAAAAAATTTCTGCTATGTCTTGACCATCTGTGCCAGTCGTAATTAATATTTTGGCTGTCAATGTTGTTTGAGGGATTTACGTTTGACCTTCCTCAACGCCAACGACAGTGCTGTGAAAACTGTCACTTGCCATTGCATCATCCTTGTTTCGCCTTTGTCCAGGTCTGAAAAATGGTGGTTGCAGAGAACAAACCTGATGCTGAGACGTAAGTTTTCGTGTCCAGCCAATTTGAACCTCAAAAGAAAATGTAGTCGTTAATATTTTAATTTATTTTTAGTGTTGAGGGGAAGTCCAAGAAACAGCTGAAGAAGGAGCAAAAGGATGCCGAAAAGGCTGCCAAGAAAGATGCACACAAGGCAGCTAGAGTGAGTATACTGAGGAAACCAAAGTTCTGTATAGGTAATTTTGTGTTCCTAAATCATGTTTGGTTTTGTATAGGGTGCTGCTACTGAGGAGGCTGAAGAGAGTGGACCTGATGTATCTGCTGGAAAGTATGGTTCTCTTGGTATGATTCAGAGCAGTAGCGACCCTGAACTCCTTGCTAGAGAATTTGTTCACGTGCGTGATCTTGATGAGAAAAAGGCCGACCAATCAATTTGGGTACGAGGTCGCTTGCACACCAGCAGGGCAAAAGGTTTGATTTTAATATTTTTTTCAGTGTTCTTCCAGCACTATATTGTAATAAAAAATAAACATATTTTTAATCTTTTTTTTCTGTTCAGGAAAGCAGTGTTTCATTGTTGTGAGACAACAGGAGTTTACTGTCCAGGGTCTTCTTGCTGTGAATGACACTATTAGCAAACAGTTTGTCAAGTTTGCTTCCAAGTAAGATGTTCTCTTCATTGTTGTATCATGTTTATGTTGTTTCCAAATAATCATAATGCAAACAATCAATTTTTTTTTTTTTTTAGTGTATCTAAAGAAAGCATCATTGATGTGCAAGCAAAGGTGTCCAAGGTCCCAAAGAAAATTGAGTCATGTACCCAGAAGGATGTTGAGCTTCATATTCAACAGATTTGGGTTGTAAGTGCCGCAAAGAACCAGTTGCCACTTCTCATTGAAGACGCTTCCCGCCCCGAGAAGAAAGAGGAAGAGGTGAGGTTCCTTTAATGTTTCAAACTGATTTTTTATTAAGTGCACTGTTTTTGACAAGGAAATTATTGCAGGAGACTGAAGGCCTCAGCATTCGTGTGAACCAGGACACTCGTCTGGATAACAGAGTTCTTGATCTGCGGACACCTGCTAATCAAGCAATTTTCAGAATAGAAGCTGGTGTTTGCCAACTGTTCCGTGACATCCTCACAAAGAAGGTTAATATTTACAACCTGCCACTGTTCCTCTTCAAAATAGATCTGAATTTTCTTTACAAATCTTCCCCTTTATCTGTTTTGCAGGGCTTTGTCGAGATCCACACACCTAAAATTATTTCTGCTGCTAGTGAAGGTGGTGCCAACGTATTCACTGTTTCCTACTTCAAAGGATCTGCTTATTTGGCGCAGAGTCCCCAGTTGTATAAACAAATGGCTATTGCTGCTGACTTTGACAAGGTTTTCACTGTTGGAGCTGGTGAGGAGAAATGCATTTTAGATTATAGTTTCTTACTGTGATACTAATATACTCAGCTGATGATATTTTTGGAACTCAGTTTTCAGAGCTGAAGACAGTAACACACATCGTCACTTGACTGAGTTCGTTGGACTTGATCTTGAAATGGCAATCAAGTACCATTATCATGAAGTCCTAGACACTATTGGCAGCACTTTTACTGAGATGTTCCGCGGTTTGCGTGACAAGTAAGAATTTACTATTTACTATTTGATTCATCGTGTGTCTGTTTCAAATTGTTGGCTTTAATTTCTAATCTTTCTGTTTCTAGCTTTGCCACTGAAATTGCCACTGTCAATCAGCAGTTTGCAGTGGAGCCGTTCCAATTCTTGGATCCTCCACTAAAGCTTGAGTTCCCCCAGGCTATTGCCATGCTGCGTGAAGCTGGTGTCACAGTTGGTGATGAAGATGATCTCAGCACTCCTGACGAGAAACTTTTGGGACGACTTGTCAAGGCTAAGGTAAAACCCTGATAATTGCTTTATTGCCTGAGGTTTTCTTCTGCATTTTGTTTATTGTTTGTCTCTTTATAATTTTTTGTTTTTCTTAGTACAACACTGACTTCTACATGTTGGACAAATATCCTCTGGCTGTAAGACCATTCTACACCATGCCTGATCCTAACAACAAGGTAAGAATTATAAAATGAAAAATAAATAGGTTTGGTCAAACACAAACAAAAATTACACAACATTTCTACACCTTTTTATTCTCTGTGTGCTCCTTGTAGAAAGCATCAAACTCTTATGACATGTTCATGAGAGGAGAAGAAATTTTATCTGGTGCTCAGCGTATTCATGATCCTGACTTCCTTACTGAGCGTGCAAAGCATCATGGTGTTGGTAAGTTCATTCTCTTCTCCCCCTTTTTATTTGTTTCTAGATGGGATGTTTACAAATGTCATTACTTATGTCCATTTTTGTTTTTCAGACATTGACAAAATTAAGTCTTACATTGATGCATTCAGATTTGGATGCCCACCTCACGCTGGTGGTGGCATTGGTATGGAGCGTGTTGTTATGCTCTATCTTGGCCTGGACAATATCAGGAAAACATCCATGTTCCCTCGTGACCCAAAGAGAATCACCCCTTAAATATTGTGTCATTGACTGACAGATGTGTGCCTTGATCAAAGACTGACCCAGTATATTTTACTTAACCAACCTGTATCTTGAATGAATATTGGTGCTTGCTTGTCAAATGAAATTACAGTACCTTCAACAAATTTTAAAAATACTGCATAAAAATATTTAAATTGCTTCTATGTTACATATACTGTAAAATGCTTTTCTAGGAGTATAGTACGCTTACTTGTGCATTATATTGTATAGCACTTATGTGAACAATGTCACCCTGATATCTTGTGTATAAATTCTGAAATAGATAGGCATTACTAGTATTCATGCGATCGGTTCTTTTCCTTGATGCCCCCTTCCCACAGGTCTGCGCCGCGGGAGCGCCTAACCGTCGGGCGCTCCCAGCCATGGGTACCATCGGGAATCGCTGCCGGAGCGGACGGTCCACGGGACGGTCCCTCACCCTCCTCCCCTTCACCAGGCCGCCACCGCGCAGCGCGTAGCCTCGACGGAGTCATGACGGAGTCGGGGCGCTACCTGGGCTAACTTTGTTGTGAAGTTAATCTGGGCGGGCCCGCCCCGGCCACCCCCCTGAGCATCGACCACGCCAGTTTTCCGGTACCGCGCGCCAGCCTTCCCATTTGACGAGTGGAGGCGAGGTGACCTTGAGACGGCCTTGGGGTGTCCTGGCCAGGTTCACGGGCACGGCGGCATGCCGCGGCACAGCCGGCACAGCCCCCAGGCCTTGACGGCTCGGCACGGCCGCCTCCTCGAGTTGACTCGGCCTGACCTTAGCGGCTGGGGCTTGAGCTCGGCTTGAGGTACCGGGCAGGCGGGGCCTAGGCCTCTGGAGCTGGGCCTGGGGTCTGGGGTGGGTGGATGGCGGATGGTACAGGGCGGTACGGCCCACTGCCACGGCGCCCACGGCGGCCACGCCACAGCCCGCGGAAGGGACCGAGACCGGGGGTACTCGGCACGGAATCAATGAGCAACATGGCGTCGAGATACGGCCTAGTCTAGTCTTAGTCCCACGCCCGCCTCACGCTCCAGCCCTTTTGGGCCGCGCCCTTGCGCTGGCACTTGCTCCGCTCAGACCCCTACCGCCCTTTCCAAAACAATGTCGTCCCAGACTTTATTCAACCGTTTTACCTGAATCTTTCCTGTTACTCTGTTTCTGTACACACTTTCTTACCGATCTTCGTCTATATTCGGCCCTTCTCTCCCCTTCCCAATTAAATCAATCCTTTCCTGCAAATTTTTTTGGGAGGCCGGTTTTTCAATTCTTTTCCTGATTGTCCCCTCTGGACTTTTTTGAGCCTGTTCTGCCCTTTCTGGAACCCACCCCGTGACGTCACCGCTCCGTCGGCGCGGGGGCGGACTGGGAATGGGCATGGCGAATGGTGGATGCGGTGCGTCGCCGCGTCGCCACTGCCAAAGCCGCTCAAAGCGTCGGGCGGCTGTTGCCGCGGGGAGGCGGCGGGGCAGGGTGGATGTAGCGGCGACGACGACGACGCTTCGACGGGGTGAGCCCAGACCGAATTTGTCCCGAGGCCGGAGGCGGGAGACCCGGAGGTGGGGGGAAAGTTGGTTGAAGGGCAAGTAGGGCATGAGCGAGAGGGGCAGAGGGGTGGGGGTCATTGCGCAACCCCCAGCTCCATGGACCGCGGGTCGCGGCATGTCGGGGGGCACAGGTGCCGCCGTCACGAGCGTCATGACGTCTGCCAGCACGTGGCGGTGTGGCGGTGCCCGAGGGGCTGGAGGCGGGGCCATTAGAGCGGCATCTCCGGTGGACGCGGCGGGAATGAGGAATGTCGACGAGGAGGGCGAGGACGAGGACGCCGCGGGGTCAGAAGTCGTGGCGTCCACCGTTCATCGCGCCAGCCGGCCCGCATTATGGATTGTCGCTGTTGTTTCATTCAACAGGTCCGAGCACGGCGGAGCACGGCGGCCAAGCGTCGGTCGGCGGGCAAGGCCTGGCCAAGGCCTGGGCGAGGCTCGACGCCCTCGGTCAGGCATCGGCGTCAGCGGCCTCGGCTTAACGAAGGGCACCGGATTCAGTGTGGGATTGGATTCAACGCCCCGTGCCGCCCTGGGCCGTGCTCCGCCACGCTGGGCCACGCTGGGCCTCGCTGGGCCATGCTCCCCCGGGGCGTGCGGCGCGCCCAGCCCAGGATGGCCTTGGCGGGGAATTCAACGGCACGTGTTAGGCCGGAACGGCGCAGCCTTCGCAGGCTCGGGGGTGGTGCCGAGTCTCCCGAATTCAACAAGGGTAATTTGGTGGCGGCTCTAATTTGGGGAGGAAGCACGCCAAGCGCGCGGCGTCCCACGCACGCACACATCCACTGACTCACACCCACACACACCGCGTCCACCCCCACCCCCGGCCCTGGCGGTGAGAAAGGCGTCTCGCTTTGTTTCTCTCTCCAGCGCCTCGGCGCCTCGGCACTGCTCGGCACTCATTGCCCCCGTTGTTGTTGCTGGTTGCTGTCGGTCTTGTTGTTGTTGTTTGCCGAGAGTGTTTGGCGCGCAGTTTGCGGCGGGTGGAAAGCAAGGGCTGCTGTCGTTCCGTGTTGCTGCCGCCCCCGCCGCTGCCGCCACTTGCCGCCCCCGCCAGGCTACGCCAGGCCTGCGCAATACCCTTCGCCGGCCCCTCGTCGGCCCGCCCCCGCCCCACCGCCCCCCTCCTCCAGTGCAGCTCGATAGCCCCCGCGACGCCTCTAGGGGGTGGCTGGCTGGCTGGCCGGCCGCCATGTTGGCTCTCGGCGTTGCCAACCCTCGCGCCGCACCCCGCTGCTGAAAATCGGACCTGGGTTGGTGTTCGAACCCCGGTCGGGGCGACCGTTTCGAACAATGTGACCACGGTGAACTGGCAGGGACCGGCGGTGGGGATCGAACCCGCGCACGGCGAGCTGGAGGTGGCGTCGCGGTCGCGGTGAGGTGGCCGTCCTGGGGCGTGGCTGCGAACGCGGTGGGGCGGCGTGGGGGCGGGCGGGGCCCGGAGGCTCGGAGAGGGTTGATGTACCCTGTAGGGACGCTAGCCCCCAGCCCCCGTCGGGGCACGCTACGCTCTCGCTCTAGCCAGGCCCTACCAGGCCCTTCCACTGGTATACCAGGCAGTCGCGAGCGTCCTTCGCCCGCAGCTGGCTGACCCGAGAGCGCCCTGCGGTGCCGCGCCCTGCCCTGACCCCGCACTCTGTGACTGAGGGACTCTGGGACGGTGGTCCCCGCGCTGCGCAGTGCTGCGTCCTCGGCTGCGTCCGCCCTTCGCCCTCCACACGCCCGCCGTGCGGGCACCCTCCCCTCCTCGCACGCGTTAGATGGCCGTGGCTGACCCGCGGGCTGTCCGCCCCCAGCCGCCTCCGCGTCGCAGCCGCCGCCCCCGGCCCTGGGCGAGTGTGTCTTGCAGCCCGTCGGTGCCATGACCGAGGCCATGACGGCCATGACGCTCGCAGCCGCAGCTGGCTGCCACAGCTGGCTAGCCGAGCGCGCCGAGCGAAGTCCCAGCCGAGCCAACCCAGCCAGCCACCTGCCCAGCTAGTCCAGCGACGAGCCCTTCGGCCGCCGCCGTCCGCGCCGCGTGCCCGCGCCCCGCTGCAGGCCGCCAGGTAAATAAACAGCGTCCCTCTCTCTCCCTCGCACGCAACAGAGCGGCGCGCGGCCCAGCAGCAGCCCGCTGCACGCCCTGCCTCTCTCGCACCCCTACGCCCCATGAGTGCGACAGAGACGGAGCGTCGGAGCGATCCTTCGAGATCGCTCGGCCGGGGGACTCCGCTCCAGCCCGATTCGTTCGGCTCGCTGGAGGGTGAAGATGGAGGGTAGCGCCAGCGCACGCCAGCGCGCCCTGTGGGTAGGCAACGTGGTGCCCTACCCGGCTCACGATCAAAGGGGCGGGTTCGAACCCCGCCAGCGGCCACGCTTTTTTCTTTTCCAAGCGCGATCGCCTCGTCGAGCCGCCTTGGTTTCACCACCCCTCTGGGCCCTCTGGTACTGGTCAGTTTATGAAGCGGCGGACGTGAAGCTGGCAAGCTTTCAAACTGAAAGAGTGAGGTCTGCGCTCCGGACGCGAAGCTTCCAAAGTCAAACACATTTATCGGTTTACTGCCGAGAAAGTTTTCATTGAGTTACGCGGCCGGCGGGGAGCAGCGGCGCGGTATAGTTTTTTTCCCATCCCCACCGGCTCTGCTGAAGGGAGGCCGCCGACGACGCCACCAACACCACACCGCACTGCTTCGCACTGCTTACAGGTCAGGACGCGTGAAGGCTGTCGGCGGCTACCGGGCGGATAGCGTGTATCCGTAAACAAGAGCCCGGCCGCCACAACGCACACACACGCACGGACACACACACGCACACACGCACAATCGCACACACATGGCAGGGCTCGATCGCCACGTCACGGAAGTGACGTCACATTGACGTCACGAAGCGCCCCCCGTAGTGTAAGGCCATATGACCTTACCGTAGTGAGCCCCGTCGCTCTGTCTCTCTCGCACCGACACAGAACACCCCATGAGGGCGACGGAGACAGTAGCGACGAGAAAGCACTGTTCGGAATGACCCCTCGGTGGCCAGAGCGGTGGCCAGGCTGTCAATTATGCAGCCTGCCAACACCTAATGTCTGTACTATGCCATAGCTTTAGCCGTTGTACCTACAGAACTATGTACTTTGACAATTAGTAACAATTTCCATATTGTGCTAGTATGACAGTACTAATTATGTAAAAAGTACTGTTCTGATGTACAAACGGCCATGGGTGGACATAAAGTCCGATGCCCAACATTTAGTGTGAACCCCCTTGTTAAGGCAGTGGTCACGTACGCAGCACCCCGGGTACGATTTGAGCACCGCAGAGCCTGAATAGGTCTCGAGTCAAACGCTTGAGGGTACCAATGGATTGCCCTTCGCGCGAAGGTCCCACAAAGACCTCGAAAAGTGTCTCGAGGTTACAAGCAGTCCGCTCGACGCGTGAGGGAAGCCCCTTGCCGCGTCACCCGGCCGCGTGACACCCTCTCTGTCTCTCTCACGTGGCGGGGAAGTCCTTTTCCTGCGTGCCGCAAATGTGGTGTCATCATTCGGCCACCGGAAACGGAACCGCAATGTGGTGACTATTTTCTGATCCACGCACGAAACACGATGCGGGACAACAACAAGAACGACACTACACCGCCAACGGCAAAAACAAAAACAACACGGATCCGTGGCGTGACGTCATCGTATTGACTCGTTGCCCGGCGGTAAATCAGAAGGACGGTCTGGCGACTTTGTGGCCGACTGGCTGGCTGCTTTACGGTGGCGGGCTTGAATAAAATGACAGGGAAAAGTGCAGTCTGTCTGTCTGTCTGTCTGTCTGTCTGTCTGTCTGTCTGTCTGTCTGTCTTTCCGCCTGTCTGTCTGTCTGCCTGCCTTCCTGAACGCCACCAAGTGGGCCGTGGCGTTGAATAAACAGGCCGGCACAATGCAGTGCAGCGAGTCTTGGTGACGTCATCGCGAGCTTCTTTCGGTCCTGAATCCGGTTCGAAGGCGCGGCGATGACCAAGGAGGCGACGACCCTCTGACCAGCGCGACCGCCCAGTGCGAAATAACTGCCCTTGAGTGACCTTGACGGCGTCGAACGCAGTGGAACGCACCCCGCCGCGGTTCGTTCACCGAACGGGGCTGCGTCTCGGCGGCGGGCCGCGCCTCGAGAGCGACAGAGACAGAGAGAACCCCAAGAGCGTCGCGTACGCGGTCCACGATCGTCGTAAACCCGTAAAACCGTTCGCTATCTTGATGTTTTGACGCGCGTGACTTGGGGGTGCGTTCCAAACGGCCGCTGTCTGCTCTTCCAGCCGGCCGCCAGAGAGCACCCCGAAGCGAGCGCGCGATCGGCCTGCCAGCGGCCTGCAGTTGGCGCCGAAAATAGCGCGGGAAACGGGAAGGCACCACACTGGATGTGCAGGCCTTGCCACGGCCTTGCCTTGCCGCGGCTCGAGGCGTCGAAGCGAGAGGGATTTGCGCGGGAACGAACCAACGCGCCGTAAAAACACTTTACCGGGTGGAAAATAGAACATGTGAGCGTTTTCCCGGGGTAAAGCTATAGTCGCTTTTCGGCGAGGGTCGACTCCATTGAAGACGCGTGCCGTGCTGTTTACACGTCCACACGTTGGCCCTGTAGGCCAGTGCCTTGCCAGTGTGGTGCATCGCGGGGCCAGGCCATATTGGCTGCGACTCAACTCATTAAGCGCGCCAATACGTCTCTCTCTCTCTCTCGGCCGCGCCGCCGCGCCGCCGCGCCCACAGTGTATTGTTCGCCCCCGCACCCCTTTTGACCGCCAATTTGGGCGCCCGATGCTGCCACGGGTAGTTTAGTACGGCCTCCCTGATGGCCGGCCGGCGCCGTCCTCTGTGTGTCGGCCTGTCTGGCCTGTCTGCGGTGTATTTCCATTTTTCGCGGTGGCAAGCGCTCCAGGAAGTCGGACTAAAACGAGAGACCGCGCGTCAGCGCTTCGCCCCGCCTCGCCTCGCTTCGCCCTGTCGCACTCCGTGACCGGGCGACCGGCGCCGCTTCGACGCAGTCCTCGCCGAGAGGGACTCGGGGGACTCGGACTAGAGGGGCTTGGTGCGCATCGATTGTCGGTGTGCGCACCGCGGGGACGGACGGACGGACGGACCTCGGACAACGTGACGTGTCGCTGACGTGTGCGTTGTCCCCTCCGCCGGCTGCCATTGGCTGCCATGCATGTTGAATGGCAAGGGGTGTCGGGGCGGAGATCCGGAGTTCAGTGGACCCGCCCGCACACAGGCAGGTACACAGACAGACAGACAGACAGACAGACAGACAGACAGACAGACAGACAGACAGACAGACAGACAGACAGACAGACAGAAAAGTGACAAGATGATCTTCCGTCCTCAGGGTCGGCCGCGTGCGTGCGAGCAGGGCAGGAATAGTCGCTACCGATCGAAAACGGGAACGAAAAGCGATTTCCTGGGCTTCACCTCGCCGCGTCCTTGTCCCGGCCGAAGGACGCCTCGCTCTGTCACGCTCTGTCACTCTGCTTCCTCGGTCGCGCCTTTTTCAAGTACTCTTTTGCCACGGCTGCGGTGTTTCTCGCCTTTCTTCCTCTCTCTGTCACACCACTCACGGCACACCCCCTTAGGACGCCTCGCGCGGGTAGGTCAGGACTCTAGAACAAGTGGAGAGCGGGAGGGAGAGAGAGGGAAAGAGAGAGGGACAACGCCGCGACCCGAGGCTTGCCAGCGGCCGCCTGCTGCCGAGCCCCCAAGCTGGCGGCCTGCCCGGCCTGAGGCCCGGCCTGCCACCCTCCTTGTTCCTTTTCTGCCCTCACTGTTAAAAATAAAATGAAAAATCCCGGAAAGTGCGATCCGTACGGGTGCTCCGTTTTTCAAAAACAGAAAAAAAATGGGTTTCTGCTCGGTATCTCTCGGAAACTTACACAAAACTGGAGCGATTGGAGGTGACGGGATTTTTCGAAGATCGGATACAACTTTTTCATCAACAAGTTGTCCGGGGGAATACCAATTTTCTTTCAGCAGCGCATCTGTTCTTTGTCGCGAGCACTCACCCCCTCCTCCCCCCTCCTTCCCCGCACCACTCTGCCGCACCTGTCCGACCCCGCCCAGACTGTCTGCGTTCTAAATTTCTAAGAACCCATTTTCACGTTTTTACGTCTTGAAATTCGCAACAATGTCCTCTATGTCCGTAACCGCTCACCACAGTTTTCGCTCGTAAATTCGGGTGAGAAGGACATATTTTTATTCTAACGTTGTCTTTGACAGGACGCGAGAAGGTAGTCGCTCTCGTTGTTCGTCTAAAAAATCGATATCTTCTGCCAAATGCTTTTTTCTTCATCCCTCGTTTCTTCTCTTCCAGGTGAGGACATGATTTTGCGCTCCGCCGAGTCTCTCAGAAAGTCTGCCGAGCACCGAGTTGACACGTAAGTATGGCCATAGGTTGGCATAGGTTGCCTTAGGGCCACTAGGTTGCCATAGGGCTGCCATAGGTTGCCATAGGACTGCCATAGGTTGCCATAGGACTGCCATAGGAATGCCATAGGACAGCCATAGGTAGGCAGAGGACTGCCATTCGTTGCCATAGGACTGCCAGGACTGCCATTCGTTGCCATAGGACTGCCATAGGTTGCCATAGGCGGCAGTTCTCCGCATCGCCGCTTCTCCTTCGCAGTGCTTCTCAGTCTGGCCACGCCAAGCTAGCCAAACTAGAGCGGTCATCACGCAATCTAGTGTCCTCCATCCTTGTCTCGCCAAGGTCACGCTTGCTTTCGAGGGCAAACCGCCGCGGGCCAGATAGATAGGTAGATAGAGCGGCTAGGAAACCTAGGAGAAGCACTCTGTAGTGGTAAGGTTGCTGTTAACGCTGCAAGCTTGACAGTGTGGAGCGGAGAAAAATGTCAAACGGTTGTTGTTGTGTCTGATAAAAATTAGTGTACACGTCACAACACCGTCGTCACGTTGGCTTCGTGACGCTGGCATCCCTGCGTGGTGCCAGCCAGCGGGGCGGCAGGGCGCGTAGAACAAATTTGTTGTCGCGATGCATAACGACAATTGTGGCCTTTAAACGCCGTCCTCGCGGCAACGCTTTGGCGTTAGACCAGTTTGACGGTTCTAGTGCGGCGCCGGGGTAGCGGGTCGATGCTAGCGCGCTGAGCCGTGGCTTATTGCGCCGTTCAAAGGGTTCAAGGCTGTTCAACTTGAGTGGGCAGCACTGTGGCGGGATTAGAACCGGGAACCGGGCCGGGATTAGTGATTAAGCAGGATTACCCCCCAGCGGCCCCGACGCACAGTCGGCCAGAAGACCGATGGAGGTGGTCAAAATTCTAGACGCGTTTTGAGCTCCAGAGTCGCTAAGCAGGACTCGAATCGAGCTTGTGACTCCACCAATGATTCCTCGTTCGGAGAGCAATCCATTGGTGGGTACACATGTTAGGTTCGAGTCCCATTTAGCGGCTCTGAAAGCTCAAAACGGGTCCGGGATTTTGACCGCCTCCCACCGGCCTTCTGGCCCACTGTTGCACTTAGTGGCCAGATTACTGGTAACGCCGAAATGGGAGCAAGGGTGTGCTGCTGCAGCACGCCGCGCGACGTTCGTCCGCCTCGACATGCACGCCGTCAGGGTGGTCGGCCTCCGCGGCCTGCCGCGTGGTGGTCGCGCCAAGACGTGCGTCCGCGCGCCAGATGTTTGTTTGTATTGTCTCATTGCCCCGGCCGTCTCCACCCCCTGAGCGAAGCTTCTTTTGGCAGTCGCGGCTCATTTTGCGCGTCGCGGTGTGAATGTGGGCGCAAAGGGGGAGGGGCAACCTCGAGAATAAAACGGAACGCACCCCCGGTGTACAGTCAGCGCCGTAGCGTTTGACCGTAAACGACCACGGTCCTGGGGAGCATGCGGCAGCGGCGGCAGCGGCGGCAGCGGCGGCAGCACACGTCCGCGTCTTTCACGCGGCGGACTACTTAGCGTCGCCTCGCGTCGCCTGTCCGCGGTACACTGCCTGCAAAAGGCGGCCGCCCTCCCTCACGCTCCACTTCGGCGGATGCGCGTCAAATCGGCGAATCAATGAGAAAGGTTCTCGCTGCCGACGCCGGGAAGTGGGCGTGGCCGGCGTGGCCGGCGTGCCGGTTGGCAACCTCTGCGCCGGGCTGCGCCGGGCTGCCGGGACGGATATAGGGTTGCCAACCGCCGCCACCGCCGCGATGCACCAATTTCGGCGAGTGAAACAAAACGGCGTCTCATTCACGTCGCCAATCAATAACGATCTGCGAGACCGTCGGTGACGTCATCGGCCGCAAAGCGGGTGGGCCGGGCGGGGCTGGTGAAGCCCGGCAAGGGCCGTAGTGGCGCAGGGCGCGCAGAGCTTACAGTGGCGCCGCCCTGGAGGTCAATGAGTCACTCCGCGTCATACCGGCTTGCTGTTGCTCTGCAGCGTTGCCCCGTCTCTCTCGCTCGCCTACGGCGTGCCGCGTGGGTGCGAGCGAGACAGAGCGGCGTCAACCGCTCCGACCGGGTTCGCTATGAAAAATTTACGCGAAGCCGGGGGAAAATTCAGACGCTGACGCCAGCTAACGCGCCGGCCTGGCGAGGCGGCGGAGATGCTGTGCGAGGGGCTTTAGCAGCGCAGCAGCAAAGAAAGGCGTGGTGGGAGAGAGAGGAGGGGGAGGGGGAAGGGCCCGCGGAGGGCGGGGGTCAAGCTGGTCGGGGCAACGTCCCAACTCGAGCCCTCTCCCCACTCCTCCCCGCCGACGGCCCCGATCTGCCCGTCTGTCGCGAAATATTCCACCCCTCCTCCCCCACCCTCTTCCTCTCCACCTGTCACCCTGCCGTGCCGTGCCCTGCCCTGCCCTGCCCGGCGTCCTTAAAACGGAAATAATTCACCATCCTCCCGGAAGATGACGCGACGCGACACACCCCCGCCTCGTCGTCATCGTGGTGCCGGTGGCAACCACGTCGGTCCGCCTCGCTTTCGCTATCTCACTGCGCCTCGTGGTGTAGCGACGCGTTCGCTCGTGAGCGGTCACGTCTCCCTGTGACGCCAGCAGCACGGCGAAAATTACCAAATGAACCGCACAAGGGCGCTCCGGCCCACTATTTGAATGTGCGCCGGCCGGTGCTGCGACAGCGTGCCGCCGCGTTCTGCTTGGCAGTGTCGTCGAGGGCAACCCCGAGCCGCAGCCTCGCAGCCTGCACCTCGAGGAAAGACAGATCGTCCCCGCGGCCGCCTACACCGCTAAAGAGCCTCGCGCGAATAGGAACGCAGTTTCATCTCGGTGGTTCTTCTTTCTCCCCTAGGTCCAGCTTCCGCTTCCCCTCCCCCGTGGGCAGTCTAGCCGCCGGCGCGCAGCAGTGCCTGGCAGTGCCCACTCAACGGGTTCCGCCTCCGAAATAAATAGTTGAACGGCGTTGTTGTCTCGACGGGCCGCGGCCCGGTGACGTCACGACCACGTGCCGAGGTGCCGGGCGGGGGTGGTGGGGGGGGGACGACTCGTTTGCCCGTGGGACCGACCGGCCCCCTGCCCCCTGCCCCCTGGGGCCTACCCCCAGCCCAGCACGCACACAGAGCACAGCGTAGCCGCTCACCCGCAAAGGTGCAGACGAATAAAAGCCTCCACCACTAATTAGACTCATTCACTTTTCCGGTCAATTTTTTTTTAAAAAGCCAGTGCACTGTTATATTGCCACTTTTTCCCTTTAAGAATGACAGGGCAGTTCATCGCCTAGCCGGATCAAGGTATCCGGTTACCGCCTCGCCAAAATCGCCATGGCTGTGATAATCGCTTCCAAGCGCTATCTAACAATCCGAGTCACGGCTCACTGCGCTCGCTCACATGTCCTTTCCAATTATTAATTGTTTTTTTTTTTTTAATGGAGTGACGACGTACGAGTCCGCGGCCACGCCACCGCGCGTGCCGCTGCGCTAGCCACTTTCCGCGACTGTTGAACACACTCCGGGCACGCCTCAAACTCTAGCCTCGCTCGGGGGCTTCGAGCTCCATTCCGTTCACTGCAAGCGCATTGGGGAAGACTACGCCGCTGCAATACTGCATGTGCTGTGCTGGCGACTGCGTGCCTTCGCCGCGCCTTTCAACCTTTAGAAAACAGCAGGGAGTTGTTTTTTTGGTCCGAGCGGCCGCAGCAACAGCAGGCCGGTGCGCTCACGCTGCGCTGCCGCACAGTGGGCCGAAGACCGGTGGAGGTGGCCAAAACTCTAGACGCGTTTTGAGCTCCAGAGTCGCTAAAATGGCCTCGAACCGAACGTGTGACCCCACCAATGGATGGCTCTCCGAATGAGGAATCCATTGGTGGGGTCACACGTTCGGTTTGAGTCCTGTTTAGCGACTCTGGAGCTCAAAACGCGTCTGGAGTTTTGGCCGCCTCCACCAGTCTTCCGGCCCACTGAGTGCCGGCGGGAAGCGGTGCAAACACGCCGTGGGATTGGATGTCGGCCGGCAGCCCGGCCAGCCCGCGACAACATGCACCACCGAGACGGCGGCCTTGACGTCCGTCCGCGACAGACTCTGGAGCGGCCGGAACTGCTCTAGCGCGACTCTGTCTCTCTCGCACTCATCCGCGGGCCATACCGTAGGCCGCGGGGGTGCGAGAGAGACAGAGCGACTGCTCTGCATTACCCTGCAGCAACCGCGATCGCGTCTTGCGTCATGCCGCGTCACTCCGCTCACTTGGGTCTCCCTCGCCTTCATGCACTGCATGCAGTGCACCGCTCGGCACCGCTGCATCGCCACCCACTCGGGGGACCAGAGCAGAGCGCGGCCCAGCGCGGCCCAGCGCGGCCCAGTGCGGCCACCAAAAGCCAGATTAGCCGCCGCCGGCCGAGAGAGATACAACGAATACAGTACGGACCGTGGTTCGGCCCTGCCGAGAAAATGGGTAGCACGTAGCCCATTCAGACTCTGTCCAGAGGTTCTCTCTCCCTCTCGCACCCGGACGCGACGTGGTGAGTGCGAGCGAGAAAGAGCCAGTGCCGGTCATTGCCATTCGCCGGTGGCGGCCTGCCTGGGCCTGCCTGTCACGCGGGGATCCTCGCCTCGACACTGACCCCGATAGCCGCCACCGCCGCCTCTACCGGCGGCTCCATTCTTAAGTAAATATAGCCCGCCCCGTCGCCGTCGCGGCGGAGGCGGAGGCGTGAGGCGTACGTGGCCGACGAGGCATACGCCTCATGCCTCCCGCGGCGCGCCGACCTGCCCCACCAGGCCGTGCTCCACGACGCCGTGCCCAGCCCCGGACAGGAGGGGACGCTGAGGCCTCCGTCGGGGGCCGCCGGCGATCGACGGGGTTGCTTTGATGCTTTGCTTTGGCCGTCGCGCTGTTGCCGCTAACAGTGCTCCGAGCGCCTGGCGGGCTCCGGGTAGGCAACCCGCGCGCACTGATGTGTTGCACCGCTCCGGCTGCCTACCTCGCAGGCGCCTCCAGGACCGCCACCCGAAAACGGAAACCCGAAGCGCGGCCGGGAAGGCCAGGAAGTGGGCCTCCCCGTCTAGCCTCGCGCCGGCCCCCCGCGTCGGCGATTCTCCGCCAAAACGCGAGACTCGCCGTCCCTGTCTCTCTCGCACCCGGCCGCCGAGGCCGTCGAGGCCGCCGAGGCAGCGGTGCGACGGAGAGCGACGACGCGGGCCTCTCGGGCGTCGCCGCACCGCCGCGCCACCGCGCCGCCGCTGTGCATCAGCTTGGTTCGCGAGTCCGCCACGCCCCGCCACGCCCCGCCACGCCCCGCCACGCCCCGCCCCACCGCGCCGCCACCGGCAGAGCCCTGGCGAGGAAGCGACGCGGACGGGACGGCCGGGACGGGCTGGTTGGTTTACTTCAGTTGTCAGCGGCCCGGTCCCGGCAAAGGTTCGGCTTCGGCTTCGCTCGGCAAGCTCGGCGCCTCTCTCTGTCTCCGTCTCTCTCGGCCTCGCGGCTCGCACGCCCACGGGGCCACGCGCACGTCGCACGCCGCACGCAGGCACGGTGCCGTCGCTCGCTCGCACTATTCGCAGTCGGTCGCTGTTCACTGTTCGCACCGCGCCGCGCCACGTGGGCCCCGCACCGCACCGGACCGCACCGGATCGCGAACCGGTCACGCGTCGAGCCGGACAGCCGCACCGACTATCGGCTAGCCTTGAAGCCGCTTGGCGTCGCCGCCGTTCGCTGTTTCCTGCTGCCTCCATGCTCCAGGCCGGCCAGGCCGCGACCCTCGCCATGCCCGCGATGCACAAGCCCTCCAGTTGACCGCAGCCTCCCTCCACGCCGGCTCGCTCTCTCTCCCTCTCTGGCGTGCAGTGATGTGTGAGTGTCACGGGTTCGACTGCCGCCGGGCTCCACGTTTTTTGTCCTCGGGAGGGCAGTGGCCTTAGCGACTTGCCTATCGGTGGGGAATGTTTGGCGGATTAGCGAGGATCATCGCGGAGATTGGCGAGCACATGGCGCAGCGCGCAGCGGCACGCGCACAGGCACCGCCGGCACCAGCCCCCACGAGTACAGCCACCACCAGCACCATCCCGCACAAGCACAGCCACCGCCAGCACCATCCCCCACGAGTACAGCCACCGCCAGCACCATCCCCCACGAGTGCAGGCACCGCCAACCTTCCCAACAGAGCCCCGAATAGCCAGCCAGTGCACAGCAGGCTCATTCTGTCGCTCTGTCTCTCTCGCTCTCGAGGGACGGCCCGTGGGGGTGCGAGAGAGACAGCGAAGAAACACTGCGGCATGCAGCCTCCTCGTTTGAATGGCGTGCTCCAGCAGGCCGACTGGCAGCCTTGCGTAACCGTGGTGGCCGAGCCAGCGGAGCGCCGCGTCCACCAAATCCTCACCTGCGAGCGCGCTGTCTCTCTCGCACCCCTTGCGGCCTGCGGGTACCTGCGGCACGCCCCGTGAGTGCGAGAGAGACAGAGCGGCACCCACGCGCCGCGCTTATCTCGACCGCGGCATCGAGACAACGTCGGCAACATCAGCTGACAGCAGCGACTGTACAGACGCGAAGACGCCGTGCGTGGCCGCCGTCTGCTGCTTGCCTGGACTGTCCTCTTGTCCTTTTCGGCCCTTTCGGGACTCGAACCATGGTCCTGCTCTGCTCGGACGCAACGGGGAGTCGGGGGAAGCACCCCGGCGGTCGCCCCGACCCACCCGCCCTGCCCCCGCCGCTGTGAAGTATGAGAAACTCGTCGGCCCCCACCCCCAGTCCCCCAGGGGCGTGCCCAGGGCATGCCGGTGCTCGTAAAAGTGTGCGGGTAATGACCACCGGGTTGGCTCCTAAACAGCGTCGGGGTTTTACTCGGATTCGGGGACCTTTCTCACTGCCTTACGTAACCACAACACGCAGTAGTGACCTTCAACGTCACTTACTCCTTTTGGAAAAAAGTATTTCAACAAAAATAAATAAAATTAAGTTATGACTGTTCGGCAAACGTAAATCCAGGGTTGTTTTTGGAACACCACGGGCGAAGTCGCGAAGCTGATTTGGCAGTGTAGCTTCCATGCGGCCGCAGTCGGTGGGGTCCAGCTGCTCCAGCTGTCAGGACCAGGTCCGCTCCCCGCCTCCGCTGCCTTCCCGCCGCCGCGTCGGTCTTGGCGGGTCTTGGTCGCGTTGTGGTGACGTACGTCCGTACGTCGGAAGGCGCGGGGCGCGTCGCGAAGCACGAAGCGCGAAGCACGAAGCGCGAAGCACGAAGCCAGGACGACGTGATGACGCCGTGTCAACGACCAGCGAACATCGCTCTGTCTCCGTCGCACTCCCGGGGCGTCGCGTAGGGGCGCGAGAGAGGCGGGAGCTACTTCGAGCCCAGAATCGGCGCGTCGCTACTCCGCGAAATAGCGACTCTCCGCGTTGAGCTTTCTGCGCAGTCTCGCGGCGAGGGGTATCGACAGAGACACTGTAGCCGAGGGAAGTGTTGTTGTTTTCGGCTCGGGTTCGACCGGTGCCCCGGTGCCTCGCGGAGGGGGAACGTGGTGGCCATGCCGCCCATGCCGAGGCGAAAGGTGAGCGAACGCCGAGTGGAAGATCAAACGAAAACGCCCCTCTCTCTCATCTTCTTCGCGAAAAGTACAGTCGCGCGACAAAAACAGGATTCTCCCCTTTATTTTTCACGGGACGGAACCGGACAGCACGCGAAAACCCGAAACCGCCGTCGTCGACGCGCGTTGACGCGAGCAAAGCCAAGCTAAGCCGGCACGGCGGCACGGCTGCTGTTTGGCATGCCCTTTGTATGTGTTGGTGTGTACGTGTGTGGACAGTCATTCGGATAGCGAGGAGTGACCTTGAGGCCCCCTCCTCCCCTCCCACTTCTGTATACGGAGTGTGCATGTGGGCCTGGCCCCTGGCCCCTCTGGCCCCTCTGGCCCTCCTGGCCCCCCTGGCCCCGCTGGCCCCCCTGGCCCCTGGCCCCCCTGGCCCCGCGGTGTGGGGGATCGAAACATTTAAAGAGCCGCCTGGCCCTGACGACCCGTGAATCATTTCATTCTCTTTCCTTTTCTTTCTCCTTTCTCATTCATTTCACGTCGGGTTGCAGACCGCTGCCGATATACTCGCAGATAAAGCCCCGACGTTTCCGCGTCCCGATAAGGGTGCAGCCGGCTGATGGCCGCGGGCTGGCGCCGCTGGCGGGCCCTTCTCGTGCGGAATCGGCGGTCGGGGGGTGCCGGCCGGGGTGCCGGGGTGCCGCGGGTCGGGGACTTCCCTGCGTTAGAAATAGGGTCCGTTCTCTGCGCGGCCGGCCCGGCCCACCCAGGCCAGGACCCAGAGCAACGCACAACATCCGCCACTACTCAAACGAGCGACCGGAAGCTCCCGGCTGGCGCCTTTCACTGCCAACCCTCGAACATTGAAACGGACGTTGTTCTGTGGCAGTGTACCGGTACACTCTTGTCCCGCTGGTACGCTTCAAGCCGAGGACTCTGTCTCCGACCGACGCAAGCGAAGGCCCCTTTTCCTCTTCGTTTCCGCCCTCATTGTTGCTCATGTTTCCCCGGCGGTAGGTCCGGTAGGTTGGCACCGCTGGTTGTTTTGATTTTCGCGCGCCCACTTGCCGGCGAATCAAATCGAACTTGAAGGAACAGGCTCGTGCGTGTCCATGAACGCTGTCCATGTTGTTTTCCTTTGCTTTCCGTTTGCCGATGTTTCCATTGCGTAATGCCCAGGCTCCGCTCCGCGTCGCCTCCAACCGCTGAATGGTCTTCGTCGACGCGGACCGCAGCAGTTGTGGTGGTTGATGGTCGGTGCTCCATTTTGCATTGTGCAGAAAACAAGCCTCACCTGCGAATGTTTACATTCTCAGAGCTGCTTGTTGGGGTTTTTAATTTTGTCTTTTCGACCAGTGAGCGCCACTTTTACCTACCTGGTGTATTTCATTTTTCATTCCTGGTTTTTAAAATGAACCAACTTGATTCCACTCATCTATGACAGTGAAAATGCTACTGGCTGAAGGGTTAGAGGATTGGTTGTGACAGTATACTTCACATCTCTAGATGAAACAGGTCTATAGTAGGTTTTAGAAGACCTTAGTTCTGGATGTACCATTGTGAATGTTCCATTCTGTGTCTGCCCTATGCCGGTTCATTACCAAACATAGTGTGCCTGATGTACCTTGGCTCTCTTCCTAAGCGTTGAATGCATTGTAGTGAATTTGTATTTATTGATTTGCTCACTCATGCGAACGCTTTTGCTTTGATAGGTTGATTCCTGGAGTAGAGCGCTTAGCGTTGTGACGCCCTGATCTCATATACGAGCCGCATCGATCTCTCTTCAAAATGCGTACTCAAGCAGGTTAGTGAATGTAGTTACTGTCATTAAATATCAATGTGTGATGTTTTTCCACATGGAGGTGGTATGGTGTTATGCATATGCTCTTATGTAACAGTTGGTCTAAGCTTATTGGTTCTTATGTAACTTATGTAATGGTTTTATCTGTTGCAGAAGCCCCCCTTGCCATTACGTCCAACGGGAAACCTCCCATAATGCTGGGTGGCGTTCTCGGGGAAGATGAAGAGGCGCAGGATGCCTCTTTCTCTGGGCCTCTTTTGTTTGACGACGGTGACCATCACTGTCGGACACTTCAAGCCCTCAACATGATGCGCAAGAACAGGCATTTCTGTGATGTCATACTTCATGTTAGTTTTGTTCTTCCATCCTATTAGTTTTCTGTAATTTAGGCTTACTATTTTACCAATGTGAATAAATATGTACAACAGGTTGGCAACACAGAACTGCACGCTCATCGGGCTGTTCTTGCGAGCGCCAGTCCATACCTCTTTGAAATGTTTTCTTCAGAAGAGGAAGCCAAAACCAATGCCAGAGAAACTGTCATCACATACAAGCTGAATGGTGGATTTGAAAGGTCTGCCATTGAAAAACTTGTTGACTATGCTTACACAGCCAAGTGAGTTATCAACATTTTTCCACTCCCATAGCCCAACTTTTATTCTTTTGTCAAATTAATTATTATTATTACTATTATTTGCTCAGGCTGTATGCTGAGCCGCGGCAGGTGAAGGGCATTTATTTGGCAGCTTCTCACTTGAAGATGGAGTCGGTTGTTCAGGAATGTGCCCGCCACCTCATGGAGAACTTGCACGTTGATACTTGCATTGACACCCGATCCTTACCTGGAATCACTCGTCAGAAGAGCTTAGTCTCTCAAGTTGATGCATTCATTGCAGAGAAGGTGAGACATAAGTCTTAAGTCCCCTTTTCTATATTTTTTGTTTTTTGTAATACATATTTGTTGCATCTGAGACTGATTGTTCTTTCTGTTTACAGTTTGAAGCCGTGAGACAGACTGCAGCATTTTTGGCTTTGACTTGTCTACGTGTTGAGCTGCTCAGCCAGACTCGTCAGGAAATGTCCCTGGTTGGAGGAGATTCAGTTTGCCAACTGGTTTTGGAGTGGTTGAGGAAACAGTGTGATGCTGAGACGGTGGACATAGATGATCTTGCTGAGAAGGTATTTTAGTTAGCATTGTTTGAGATACAGTTATCTTAAAAATAATTCTCTTTCAAATTTTTTTTCTTTCTTTTCAATTTTAGAACCATATGTTGTATCTGGCTCTGGACAACTCTCTCCAGGATTGTTCTGATCTTCCTAGTGGGGATTCCAATGACACTGAGATGGTGCAAGACTACAAGAAGTTGAGCAAAAAAATAACATCATCCAAGGTACTTTCAGTGGGATTTGGGACTTCGAAGACAATAATTTTCTGGATTTGTGAGTGCCTTAGTAACCTCTAATTTTATTATTATTATTAATTTTTTTAGAATAACCGTCGGAAGGCACCTCTTCAGCCTGCCAAGCCAAGAGTTCTCTTTCTAGCTCGAGATATTGGAGAACAGCTTGAAATTGATGAGCAATCTGACAGCATTCTCATTGCATCTTGCAAAGTTTCTGGTGAGTAAATTTACAAATAAACTTAAGTTTTTTTTTTCATTTTTGACCATTTAATAATAGTTACTGTGGTTTTCAGACTCTTCATTCCAAGCGTTGGTGACATTTGGGTCCCGTTTGGTGTCCATGTCTGTAACCTTACGTCTTAACCAGCCAACTGCAACCACTCCGTCTCCTATTGCCACTACCCCAGTTTCTAACAGCAGAGCAGAAAGTCAAGAGAAGGAACAGCAACCTGATATGTATTGCGTCATGGCTCACATGAGTTCCATGAAGTGCTCAAGCGGATGCGCCAACTTAAATGAGCAGCTGCTTGTTTGTGGTAAGTAACTGAAAAATGATAAATGGTGACATCCACTTTATGTGCCTGTTGTGAATTTTATTTCATAAATTATTATTATTACAGGTGGTTATGACCGAGTGGAATGCCTGAAGAGTGTGGAAGCCTACGATCCGGAGTGGAACATCTGGGCCTCAGTGGCACCCATGCGGGAAGCTCGAGGTCGCTTCAACATCGCAGTTGTTCGCGGTGAAGTTTATGCTGTGGGCGGCAGCAACGGTACAACCGAGCTGGACACTGTTGAGAAGTACAATCAAGAAACTCAGAAGTGGACTAAGGTGGCTTCTCTTCCGTTAGCTCGGTCCCACACAGGCAAGTTATTGAGGAAACAAAGTATCAAATCAATTTTTTTTTCATCCCTTAACAATCTTTGGTTGTTGCCTTTTCAACAATGATCTTCATATTATAAATAAAATCTTCAATCTCTTTCATTAGTTTTTGCTACATTTTACTGTCAAACTATCTAAATTTTTAATATTTTTTGGCAACTTTGCATTTAAGATGTTTAAGATGTTAAGATTCTTCTCTAAAAAATTCAAATTGTATTAGGCAACTTCCAGTCTTTCTATTTCAATCCTTTAAAAAATCCTTATCTTGGTAAGCTTTTACTGGTATTACTGTCTTGACCACAATGCTGAGCCACTTATTACAATGGTGTTTTCCATATTTAAAATCAAGTTCAAAATTTTTAATTTGCATCCTACTTTCCTGTCCAAATTAAAACAGTGACTACCAGTGTTTTAAAAAATCACTTTTCCAAACAATTTTTGTTGTTGTTCATTGTAGTTATGAAATACCATGTACTGACTGGGTCAGCTTGAAGTGGCAAGTGCTGCTAATGATTAGTGCTTGCTTAAGTAGTTGTATTCAGGAGCATTTTCCATAAATTGCAGTCTTATCAAATGTATCATTGCAAGGCTCAGCTTGAAAGTGGGAACAACAGAGCAATTCCCAATTCATTTTTCAACCGACCTTTCTCACTTCTATTTTTGAAAGCAGAATTGCTGCAGTTTGATTTAAGAAATATTAACTTTATAGCACTTTTTTCTTCTTCTGTTAGTCATTTTCTACATTGCACTATTTTTGAGACTGACAGTTTTCTTTTCTTTCCTTTCCCATAACTAGTGTGATTTGCTATCTGTCCAAAATGTTGAAGTGCTCATTTTCATGAGTAATATTGCTCAGGTATTTGACAGCACATTCAAGTAGCACCTTCTATATGATCTTCTTAACATCTCCTCTTTGAAACTTAAATTTAAATCTTGAGTAATGCAGCATTTCTTCTTAAACCATTGATCTAAGTAACAGTCTTCACCACACTGAATTGGGCAAAATGCATGTTGTGAGGGAATACAAAGCTCTTGGGAGGAGGGACAAGGGAGATGCATTCTGCATCCGTATGTTTATATTTTCTGTTTGCAGACTTTTAAGGCCTGTGGGCTCATCTGTGGTGAGTTCTTTATGAAGTTCTTTTGATTTCACTCATGCAGCTCACTGAGTAGGTGGGAGTCTAAACGTGCCAGCTGACCATGAGAAGTTTTGCCTCTTGAGCTCCAATATTAATTTATTTTTGTCTTTTTGTTTTTGTCCCCTTTTTAAAATTTGTTTTTGTTCTCTGAACAGAATTAGCCTCAAAATACTGTTTGTGAAATTCATGTTGATTCAGTTACTGGTCGTTTGGTATTTGCTCGTGACACCCTGACCTTTTCCTGAAATTAAAACAATTGTCTGTTGGTTTACTTTGCAGCTTTGTTATGTTACGGAGTCTCAGAAGAAAGAAGACTTTTAGCATCCCCGGCATTGTGTGCAGGAGGATAGCACCCATTGGACCCATTGCTAGCTCTCATGAAATCTTTTCTGATTGGCGTTCACTTGAAATCTTGCTAGTACCTTGTGTTTGATATGCTGAATGCCATATGCTTCTTTTAAGTGAGGTGGGCATCAGATATGACTGGTATAACAAACCTGCTTGGGCCCAATGCACTCTCATTTATCTAGCCATCATTTCGGGGTGGGCTGGGAGTAAAACTGTCGCATCTCTAGGTAAAATTTAGCTACTTTTTTGCAAACTGCTACTCTGGTGCATTTTGCAAATGTGGTTTAGCACATAGGTGAGCGAAGAGGCTGTTTTGTCATAAGTAAATTTGAATTGGTTTGGGTGGTCCACTAAGTGTATGGCATTCTTGGAGCATGACAGAAAAGCAAAACACTGTGAGAAGCAAGGGAAACGCTAACAGGAGCACTGCAAGTTGTGAACTACAAGAGAGAGCTCATCATGATTTATTTAGCATTTTGTGACTATTCGGTGAGTAAGCTCCAATTTTCGTTACACTGATACATGACATAGGGTGGGTTCATGAAAAGGGAAATGCTCCTGATGGTGTGATTGGTGCAAGTGCATGAAAGCTCATGATAGTTCATGCCTCTGTTTGTGTGTTGTACCGTTAAAGAGGCATGGGCTTCATAGGCAGCGCCTGTGGTAATTTTTTTGTAATTGTAAAGTGCAGGAGACCTGATCTTTTGCGGTTTCTCTTTCACCGTGGAGTAAGTACGTCATGCAGACCTTGTTGTGACAAGGTGTTGCATGCTGGATGACTTTCTTACGCCTTCAATAGTCAAATTGTTTTCAGTGGAAACCTGAAGATCTAGTGTCTCGACCACATTTCTTTCATAAGGTTTTTTCTTCATTTTAACAGCAAGAAGTTCTAATAGGATTTCCATCTCCATAAATGATGGGTGGTCTTAAGGCATTATATCCTTTTTTCCAAATAGATGCACTTCTACCATGATTTCTGCTCTAATGGGGTAGTGGAGGACTCTATTGTTCTTACAGTGAGCCAGTATTACAATGTGAATTTCTTTCAGGTGTGTGCAACTTGGATGATAAGATCTACTGCATCGGTGGCTGGAATGGACAAGTTGGCATTCGTCAGTGCGACGTTCTGGACCCAGATGTAGGGAAGTGGATAAGCATTGCACCTCTCCATACAGGTATGCACAAACTCCCATCATCTGTCATTTGTTTATAAGACTTGAATTTAAATTTTTCTCTGTATTCATTTCTTTTAGGACGTTACCAAGCTGGAGTTTGTGCAATGAAAGGCCAAGTTTATGCTGTTGGTGGTTGTGATGCTTGGAACTGCCTTAACTCTGTAGAAGTGTATGACCCAGAAACTGATGAGTGGAACTTCGCCAATGAATTGATCACTGCTCGCCGAGGTTGCGGTGTTGCCTACTTCAAAGGTTTGTGTTATCATCAGAGCGGCAAATTTGTTTTCATGGTTTGGCTTTTTTCATTTTAGCTGATTCACTGTTTTTAATTTTTAGGAAAGCTGTATGCAGTTGGTGGATCAGATGGGACTCATGCTCTCAGCACAACAGAAATTTATGACCCAGAAACTAAAGCTTGGACCCCCGGTCCAAACATGACAACGCCTCGAGCCAATGTTGGAGTAGCTGTAATTGGCAGTCGCTTTTATGCTGTAGGCGGATTCTCAGGTAAATAATTTTTTATCTAACTGTATGCATTGAGTATCACAAATATGTTCTAAATTTTGTTTTCGTGCCATCTGCAGGTAAAGCATTCCTGAACAGCATTGAGTACCTCGATGAAAAGACTGACGAGTGGACTACATTTATGCCAAAGGCATCATCCACTTCTTCTTCCCCATTTTCCGTCTCACCAACTCCAAGTGGCAAGACGTCCATGGATCAACATTTCAACTTTGAAGCCAAGACAAATGGAGTCAATGGACAGCCATCTGCTCTAAAACTATCTCATGTGAAAGCACAAAATGGGAGTAATGGTGATCACAACGAGGAGAAGTTAGATGGGAATGAATAATAGTAGGCTGTGTAAATGAGAGATTTATTTTCTGAGCAAGGATTGAATGTGATTAATACCAGAACTTGTCTTTGAACTAAGGCTTTAAAAAGTTGCTTTGCCATGGATGAGAACAATTTCTTTTCTTTTTTCTTATGTTTCATATAATGTTTCAATACCGTGCATCTTTATTTTGCAGTATTTTCTTGAGAATGTATTTCTAGTATATCGACTAGTTCCACTAAGTTAAGAATGGTGCATTTAGTTTTGATGTGTAAGGCAAGTTCAGCATTATGAAGAAAACAATCCTTTAGGTTCTGATCATACGTTCATCACAGTGGGAGTGTGAATTCCTTATTTGTTAATTATGTCATGTTTATTGTTAGTCGCTACTGTATTGATTATCACATCCCCCTATTTCTAAAAATCAATCCTTCCCATAAATTACCTATTGTACTATTAAATCTGACGTTTTTATTGTTGGGCAAACAAAAAACACAACTTTCCTGTGATTCTTTCCTGACTAAAAGTATCTTTTTTTCCCTCTTTGCCATATCTCCTAAAGTCTGAATGGTTTCCTTGCACTCTTTTGAGGCTTACAATTTGTATTTGTAATAATAAGCCAGCACAGGCAACTTTATCCTAAGAATTTCATTAGAGATTTTATGTAGAAGATTTTGATTTCTTGTTCTGATGGGCATGTGCTTAAGTTCCTACTTGATTTTCTTATCAGTTACAGTTTTCTTACCATTTAATTTTACTAGACCTCCTATTTATTTTACTACAATTTTTGTTTTGTTTCTCTCTATTCCCTCCTTTCCCTCTATCTCTGACCATATTCTTTAATTGTAAGATTCTTTCTTTGATACTCTTTTTATTCATACATATTTAACATTTCATAAGTAAATATACAGTAAGAACTGAGGCATGAGTGTTTGTCTAGTACCACTGTTTTTGAAGTAACTGTTATAATGATGCCTCCTGTCTTGATTAGGAATGTTGCTGGTAAAAGTAGTGCATGCTGCTAGCTTCAGTTACTAGTACATAGATTATATTACACATATATCAAGGCAAGAGAACTAATGTGTCAAAACTTTCTGAGAGTACCGAGCTGTACGTAGAGATGATTCTTATTGATTTTTCCCTTGTACGTAATGTCTTATAAGTAGACACTCCTTTCAGTGTTTTTGTTAAGTAATTGCTGGGATTTCCATTCTCTAACGTGTTCTGAGCCAAGTTGGTTACAAATCCTCCTGTGTGCAAGCTGCCAGGCCAGAATATTTCAGATGTCACCACTGTTGTAGATACTGTTACTTCATTCTTAATAATTTAGAGATTGCATTCTGATGCTAGAAATATTTGTCTTTGCAAAAGAGGTGAATTTATTGTAGTGCCATGGTTTTATCATCATAAACCTGGAATTTGTCTGTAACAGCTAGTGACCTGTGACTTACTTGTTACATGTAGTTGTAGAAACTTGCTTGTGGCTTAACCAGTGCAGGCCCGGTGGTTTCTTTGTAGTAGTTCATAAAATTCCTTTGTAGGCAGTTTGCAAGGAATTCACAAGTCATTGACAAAGAATCTCTGGAGAGTTAATAACTTTATCTATGTGAACTACAGTATTTCAGTTTTGGAATGAACTAAGTACAAATTAATATATTAAATCAGGTGCAGTGTATGGTGTGTGGCTGGCCCATTGCCTTGTTTGAGCTGGTTAATTTTTTCATACTGTTCATTGGCGTATACTTTTGCTATTTTTATATGTCAAATTTCAAAATCATGATGACTTTGGTTAGCACAAGCTAATTTCTTTTACAATTTTCCAAATGTTAAAATCACATTTGGCCAGGGAAAGGTATAAACATTTGCGTGTATCCTGTCCCAATTTTTTTAAAGAGAACATATTGCTATATTATTTTTATTGTTTTTTCTATACTTGTTTTTATTAATCATTGTTCAAAACAAGATTAATTTTATCCTCCTATACTGACAAGAAATCATGTGAAAATGATTTTTTTCAATTGGAAGGTATTGTACTAGTGTCACCATTTTGTCATCCCCGCTTAATGGTAATGACAGTGAGTTATACAATTTTACGTTTATAACGCACTTAAACTTTGACAGGGTATTAAAGCTGCTGGGGCTTAAATTCAAGACAACAGTAAATGGTCCATTTTTATTTATAAGTGTATGTGTATGTGAGATTTCTTTTGTGTGTCTGTGCAATATGTCTGAAAATCTGTAATGTATTGAAAGATACCACTGTAAGTTGGCTTTTCTTCGTATCCAAACTAGCATTTCAGAAGCTCTCCGAGCCAGCATAATGAAAAATCTGAATAAATGGTTCAAATATCTGTCTTGCCTACATGAGTCTCTTGTTATGACCCTATGACTTCCAATAGCCTCATTAAAAGGAGCACACCCTTAAAAACTGAAGACTTTATTAGTAACAATATAACTAATCTAAACAAACCAAGTCTATGGAACCTTTTGTGTGGTCTGTATGGCAGCTTTTCTCTTGCGATCTTTCCTTGCTTCGTAATAGTACCACCTGAAAAGTAGAACAAAAAAAGACAGTTACACTGAATGACTGTTTACTTATTCAAGTCCGCCGATTTGGTCGATTCTCACCCAAAGATGAGGAAGGCGGGGAACGTGATAACGCCTCCGACCAGGAAGAAGCCTCCGGGGAGGTCCTGCATTGTGAGCTGGTACACCTTGGAGTACAGTGGGCCGCACACCACGGGCATCATCGCCTCGCACGCCCCGAACAGCGAATTCACTTTGCCTGAAAACCCAAAAGGCAAGGTGCGAAATGCGAAAGCGACTCGGTGGCCGACATAGCAGGGGTGTGGGTCGTTGACAAATCAGAATTGGTGCAGGGAAAAACGGGAATTATTTGAGTATGCGCCAGAAAGTATGCAACCCATCGTTCACAGTCTCCCCACCGCTCCAGAACCCAGAACTCAAATAGCGTCACGGGAAAAGTCATTTTTGCCGCTCTTGTTGCATAGCGCCGGGAAGGTAGACCACCCTCTTGACACGTCACAGGGAAGACATGCAAAACACATCTAGCCTAAGCTTACCGAGCTCGTCGCTGGGGACCAACTTGGAGGCCATGGCCCTCATGGCGATGAAGGACGTCCCGTTCATCATGTCTACGAGAGGGGCTGGCATATGAAACACAGGGAAACATTAATTTAAAAAGTTCCCAGCACATTTTTTGGCAGTGTACTACAAGCACGCTCGCGTCGTACCGATGAGCAGGACGCTGACGGTGGTGGCGAAGGCGTAGATGAAGCCGGCCAGGATCTTGGACGCGCAGGACATCATGCCGATGACGCTGTCGTCGTACTTGAGCAGGGAGCTGAACAGCCCCACGGAGAGCATCGTGCCTGCGGCAGTACACCACCGTGAACAACAAACACTGCCCGCGTGGCTGGGGAGGGCAGCAGCAGCACGACCCCGGACCTACCCACGAGGTTCGATATGACGGAGTACGTGGAGAAGAGACTGAAGTCCAGCTCGTCCCAGTTGAACCGCAGCCGGACGAACAGGTACATCACTGTGTTCTCACCTATAAAATTACACAAATTAAATAGCAAATATATTTCTGAACAATAATTTTTTTTAAAACAAAGAAGACGGTGTGCCGTCTCGTACCGTGCAGCGGGCCGATGACCAGCATGACCACCACCATGAGCAGGATGACCTTGATGCGGCGGTTGTTTTCGCCCTTCTTGAAGCACGTGCGCATCGTCTCCAACAGATATCGCACGTCGAAGAAGTCCTTGAGGAAGCCGATGACGCCGTGGGGCGCGGGGCCGTCGCCCGACCACTTCTTGGGCTCCTCCTTGACCTGCGTGTAGCCCCACCAGAAGCTGCACACGTACATGCAGGTCGACAGCGAGAACACGCCGTAGAACCTGCGAGGCGGTCAAGCTGGGTTAGGTTCTGTTAGGTTAGGTTAGGTTAGGTTAGGTCAAGTTAGGTAAGGTTAAGTTAGGTTAGTTGGAGGTTCGGCGAGGTTCACGACGGACACGCACCCGATGAGGCGGTGCGCGACGCCCGACAGCGCCATGCCGATGGGGATGCCGATGGAGAAGAAGACGTTGACGACGCCGATGCGGAAGGTGCGGTCGGCCTCGGTGGTCACGTCGGCGATGTACGTGAACACGGCCATGAACATGACGAACCAGCCGCCGGTCATGGCGGGGAACACCGCCTCGGCGAACTGCCGGCCGGAGAGAGCCGCGTCAATGTTTAGGTTGCGACTTTCAAAGCCGGTAAGGTAAAGGGACGAATGTGGTGCGGGAGGCGCCCGGAGGTAGGCAACCCGCGTGCAAACGGCCGTGGCGGGTTGCCTAGGGCCCGTCGTCGGGCGCTCCGGGAGGCGCCCGGAGGTAGGCAACCCGCGTGCAGACGGCCGAGGCGGGTTGCCTAGGGCCCGTTGTCGGGCGCTCCCGGAGGCCGTCAAAACTCGAGACGCGTTTTGGGCTCCAGAGTCGCAAAATAGGACTCGAACCGGACGTGTGACCCCACCAATGGATTCCTCGTTCGGAGAGCAATCCAGTGGTGGGGTCACACGTTCGGTTCGCGTCGCATTTAGCGACTCCGGTCTTCTGGCAAAACCACTGAGCAGCGCGACGCCGCCTCAAAACCCACCGTGGCCGCCTCGATGGGCAGCTCGTAGTAGAAGTAGGTGCACACGAGCAGCCCGATGCTGGTGAGCAGCTCGCCGATAATGGGCAGCAGCATGCAGGGCTTGCGGCGGCCGTGCCGGTCCGACCAGGAGCCCACGAACAGGATCAGCACGGCGGGCAGCGAGCTCTGGATGAACGTCTTCCAGCCCGCCATGCTGGCCGTCAGCTTCTGCACCTGAGGGGGATGAAAAAAAAACTTTTTTGAAAAAGGAAAAAAAAGTACAGTACATTAAGTTGAAAAAAAAATTATTGTGAAACCGCGTGGGTGATAATGGCGGTCCTAATTAGATGGCGTAGATATTGATATTTGCAGTCCGATTGCGGCCGTAAGTCCGATAAGCGCCAAGGGCTCCGCCAGCCCCGACACCCCGACACCGCGACACCGCGACACACTTATCGGTTGGAGGCAACGGCACTATCGGTCGCGGCTTGACAGGTATTTGCGTCCGCGGCTTCGCGGCTTGGCGGCGCTCTCTGGCTGGCGACTGCCATTATCGGGAACCACTTTGGATCGATCGGCATGCCGAAGCGCCGACACTCGGACCTACCGCAACGCACACAGCCAGAAGACCGGTGGGGGCGGCCGACAGTCAGGACGCGTTTTCAGCTCCAGAGTCTCTCAGTGGGACTCGAACCGAACGTGTGACCCCACCAATGGATTGCTCTCCGAACAGGGAGTCCATTGGTGGGGTCAGATGTTCGGTTCGAGTCCTGTTTAGCGACTCTGGAGCTCAAAACGCGTCTAGAGTTTTGGCCGCCTGCGCCGGTCTTCTGGCCCACTGCGCTGCGCGGTACCCACCTCGGCCTCCTCCAGAGTGTAGTTGGTGGTCATGCGCGCGGTGAGGGCGTCGCAGACCACGTCGTCGTAGCCCAGGTTGACGCGGCAGGCCTTCTCCAGGTTGAGGTTCTGCGTGGCCAGGCTGGCCAGCACGCTGGGGATGGTGTACATGGCCAGCATGGGCTCCACCGTGATGTTGTTCCGGATGTACCGCATCTTCTCGCGCAGCGTCAGCCCCCAGAAGTCGAACTTCTCCTCCAGCTCGAACTGCTCCACCTTCTACGGGAATCGAGGGTTCAAATACTGCATCGTCATTTCTTTTTTCAAACCAACACTTTTCAAAACGAAACGCGCACCTTTTTGGCGCCACCGTTCTTGCTGCTGAGTAGTTTCTCCTGCTCGGCGGGGACGTCGGCGTCCTCGGCCTCGGCCTTCTTGGAGGAGGCCAGCGTCGGCCTCGTCAGGAGAATCGCCGCCTCTTGAGCGGCCTCCAGGGCAGCCTCCTTGTCGGCCTCCTTGTTTACGGCCTCGTCTCCGTTGGCGGTGGCCTCGACCTTCTGGGCCTCGTCTTCGTTGACGGCGGCCTCGGCCTTAGAGCCTCCGTTGACGGTGGCCTCGTCTTTGTCGACGGGGGCCAGAGCCTCTCCGTCGACGGTGGCCTCGGCTTTCCTCGTCTCATCTTCGTTGACGGCAGCCTCGGCCTTCTTGACCACGTCTCCGTTGACGGCGTCCTCGGCCCCCTTGACCTCCGCCTGGTCTGCCCTGTCCCCGGCCGCAGTTTGCCCCACCATGGCGAGGCCGTGGAGGGCAGGAGCGCGGGGCGGCGCGGGAACTGCTCAGCCTACAACCACAAACTCAGTTTCTGGCGAAGGCGCTGTCCATCATAAAGGTGCCCGTCGTTTCTACACCTGCACCTGGAGCACATTCACATACAAAAAATTCAAAAATAACAAAATGCAACGCATTTTCTAAAACAGAAATCTCCTGGTATGACGTACATCCACGTAACGTGACAACATTTGCAGAGCCACTCTCCCGTAGTTTCGCAATGTCTTGGGGAGAGAGGGAGAGGGAGGGAGAGAAAGAAAGAAAGAAAGAAAGAAAGAAAGAGGATAGAAAGAGAGAGGCAGCACCGTAAATCACAGCACGGTATCACAGATAACGCGCGGAGGGACAGTTGTAATTCACTCCAGGTTCGGAGATTTTCACATTTGGAACAAGTGGCTGAGACCCTCGCTGAGACCGAATCGCGTCCGGACCTCCGCGACTTACCTGGGGATCTCCAGGAAGGGTGGCGGCCACGGCCTGAAACGCCTCGAACCGAGCCTCGAACACACTCAACGACGCTCCCCTGGGGCGGGCTGGCTGGCTCGACTGGCGCACATCCTCGCGGACCAGCCGGTGGTTGCTTCGCTGCTTCTCTGCTTCGCGGCACGCGACCGAACCCGGTCCGGCGTGGTCCAGCGATCTTCACCGCACACGAATCAGTCCGGGTTCTGCTCGCCCTGCCGGCCCATAGTCGCACTAGTCCCGCACTGTTTACAGACCGGTGAAACAGACCACTGCCTTTGGCCGGTGAAAACGGCCACAGGTGTTTCCCAACTCTGGTGAAAATGGCCACTGATTTCCTCAAAATCTGGTGAAAACGACCACTGCCACCGACTGCCACTGATGTATTGTTCTGGGACCGGTGAAAACGATCACAGATATCTCCCCCAAATCTCCACTGTCACTGGCTTTTGACACAAAGGGCGGTGAAAACGGCCACCGATTGACTGTCCCGTCCACTCGGACGCCGGTGGAAGCGAGCTTCGATTAATCGTCCCCGTGGTGAACACGGTGAACACGCCCGGCGATCGCGCCCGCTCCCTGTCCGTGTCTGCTCCGCGCGGCCACCGTCAGCACTGCCGCGGAGATAAGAGTTCGTCGCGGACCTGGCCCAGAGGGCCCGGCCCTGTGGCTCTCCCCCTCACCCTCCCCCGCGGCGCGTCGCTCTGGTTTTGTCACTTTTCGGAAGAAAGCCGATTGGATGTGTGGCGGGCCGTGGCGGCCGTGCCCTTGGCTCGCGCCTCGCGGCCTCTCGTTTCCAGTTCCAGTGCAGATGCTCCTGTCCCGCGGGACAGCTGGAAATTGGAAAATTGGCTCGCCTCCCCCGCGTGAGTTGTCTGGCCGCAGCACAGTGGGCCAGAAGGCCGGCGAAGACGGTCAAAACTCTAGACGGGTTTTGAGCTCCAGAGTCGCTAAATGGGACTCGAACCGAGCGTGCGACCCCACCAATGGATTACTCTCCGAACGAGGAATCCATTGGTGGGTCACACGTTCAGTTCGAGTCCTGTTAAGCGGCTCTGGAGCTCAAAACGCGTCTGGAGTTTTGGCCGCCGCCGGCGCCGGTCTTCTGGCCCACTGTGCGCCGCAGCACAGAGCACGGTCGCTACTCTGCAATCATGGGGTTCATTTGGTATTTTTGATGTCCCACAGACTATCTCATGTCGCATAGATTTTAGCTCACATCCCACATACGATTTTCGATGGCCCACAGACTACTTTTCAAATCCCGCTGTTTATCGTATCTCTTTGATCAAAAATACCGTTGCGGACATTGAAACGTATCGGTTCATTTATGTCTATGAGCTCGGCAATTGTTTTTTTTAAGGACTAGTTTGAAAAATGCATCCGTTGAGTGAGTCGTCCTTGCACTGGTGCACTCGGCGTTCTGGGACTAGTGTGACTGCCGCACTGTTGGTAGAGCGCGGAGCGGCGCAGAGCACACACATGGCGCCACCCGGTAGCGAAGAACGTGGAACGTGTGCATATCAGTTAAACCTCCGTTATTTTCGACAAACGACGACGCTCTCTCACACTCTCTCACACACACGCATTCCCACACACTGACACAGTCGCAACCGCGCCGCCTACACCTTCCACGCCGACGCGACGAAAGCTTTTTTATCAGATGCAGGGAGATTATTCCGCCACGCACTCAGGATGCATTCATTAGGGGCCGAGGCTCTCCAATTGACCACTCCACAGGCCGGTGACTGTCTGCGGCGGCGAGTGGCGGCGAGGCGACGGAGCGACGAAGCGACGTGCAAAGCAAAGTGATTAGGTGCCGCGGCCTAGATCCGAGTCGCCGCGTCGCCAATGCGAGTTCGGATCCCCTGGCGACAGACTGGGGTACTCACACTACTCAACCTGTTTGTTTTTAATGAGTGTATTTTCATTTTATTTTACAAAATTACTTAATTAGTCTATACAAGGCGGTCCTAGTGCGGCGACGAGCCCGGGCTGAGGGAGGGGCTGAGCAGCGGGTGCTGCGGCTGGTGGTGGTGGGGGTGTAGGTGCATGGGGTGCGGGTACATCGGCGGGCGCGGCTGGTGCGGTTGGTGCTGCCCCCCGGGTGGCGGTAAAGGCACGGCGAGGTGGTGCGGGTGCTGCATCAGGCCGGCGCCGTGCGGACCCATGCCGGCCAGGCCGCCCCCCAGGGGCAGCCCGCCCGGCAAGGGCCCCGCCATGGGCCCCGTCATGGGCCCCGCCATGGAGGGCGCCATCGACGCAGAGGTCGGCGGGACGCCGTTGGGGTAGTTGAAGAACCTGCAGCAGAACGGAACTCACTGATGACTTTGTTGACGGGGTCCTCGGGGCTCACGTCGCCGTCGTACTGACCACAGCCGATCCCCCAGGAACATGGGCCTGGCCGCCGTGACGCCCAGCTGGCTGCAGTACTGCTGGGCCAGCAGCTCCAGGTCGCTGGTGTACTTGCGCTTCCACTTGGTGCGCCTGTTCTGGAACCAGATCTTGATCTGCAACAGGAGGAGCCGCGGCCAGGCACCGCCAGGTTAGACTCAGCGTCGCAAGCAACCAGCCTCGGGGGCGTTTTTCAGCTTGCGTCTCAGCGGTCGAGGCTTGAACGAAACAGACTATCAGTTTCGGATGACTCAACAGTTTAAAGTGTCAAATTAGTCAACCGCTTTCCTTGTCGGGTAATTGGCTCGTTACGAGAGAGAGTGTGAGAGAGACGGAGAAGGAGGGAGGCGCCAGGAACTTTACACCCGAGAGGGGGGAAAAATGAAGGGGGCGTACCCCGCCCCACCCCGCCCCACCCCGCCCCGCTCCGACCCACCAGCACGTGTCCGGATGGCGCCTCGACGCGGCGCCACTGCGGCGTGCGAGTCTTGACGCCTTGCTTCGCGTGCTTCGCGTCCTCCGGCGCCGTCCCCGGCCCGGCCGCCACCCTGGCGGTGCTGCAGACTCCCAGGGATTCCAGAGGTCGCCGTCGAGGCCTTGTTATCGAATGCCGCGCCGGCGACAGTCTCGCCCCCGCCTGCGCCCGGCTCGCCTGGCTCCAGAAGCGCCCCTGCTCTGTCGTGGGACTAAAACGCGGCATTGGCGCCAACGCGTAGCGGCGGAGCGCCCCGCCCCGCCGCGCCCCGCCCCGCCGCCACACCGCGCCTTTGCGAAATGTCGCCCGGGCCGGCGAGACACACCGAGACACGCCGAGACAGTCGTAAACAATTTCCTGTCTCGTGCCGTGCCGCCGTGCCACCGCCGTGTTTGTGTAGTGTGTCCTGTCTCGCGGGGCCTCGGCGCGGGGCGTGCAAAGTGCCGGCAGTGCCGCGGCAGCAGGGCAGCGGGGCACAGGCACTGCAGCCTCCACTGCAGCGCGCGGCCCGTCGCGGCGCTGGCGCTACTCCGCGCGCGGGGGACACCGTCTCGAACGCGGCGCGCGGGGTATTGACGCGGTCATTCCCTGTGCTGGACCATCGCCCAGCGGGTGGTGGGCGACACTGTTTTCCCCAGTTTTCGGACGAAAAAGCGGAAAAGCGGAAAAGCGCGAGGAGGAGTGGGCAGACTTTTAGAACAAGCACACCACCTTAGCATGGCGTCCTCAGAGGCTCAAAGGTGTCCTTGGAAGGCCGGCCAGGAGGACAGGACAGCGAGCAACCCCTCCGGCCGCTGGATTTATGTGCAACCCTTTCCCGGCACCGCGCACCGCACCGGGCCGGGCCGGGCCGGGGGTGTGATGTAGGTGTAGGGTGTGTTGGGCGCGTCAAAGAAGGGCTTGGATTACAGTGGAGTGGGAAAGGACGGCCCCGCGCGGGGAATGCGAGAGCGAGCGAGAGGGAAAAGGTCCGTACGGAGCAGCGCGAGGTTAATGAGCTGCATGAGTAATGGCCCCACCGACACCATCGCTCCGTCTCTCTCGCACTCACGGGGCGTCCCACAGGGTGTGAGAGAGAGAGGCGGCCGCTCCGCCCCGCGCGGGCTTGGTCAGGATCAACGCGGAGGAGGGGAGGGTCGGGGCGGTGGCGCCAGGAAGCCATGCGTTACTGCGTGTGGCGTCGAGAAGGGGAAGGGGGAGGGGGGCGTTACGCCAAATTTTTTGACTGCCTATTAGTGCTGCTGTTTTCGCCTTTTTAACAGCAGCCTCGCGCATCCCGATGACCCCAGCATCCTTTAGTACCCATTTGCTTGTGGGAAATGGCCGGAGAATTTAAAGTGGCGACTGACCTGCGTCTCGGACAGCTTGAGCGCGCGGGAGAGTTGCAGGCGCTTGGCCACGGACAGGTACTTGTTGCGCTCGAACTCGGCCTCCAGCGCCTTGATCTGGGCCGCGGTGAAGGCGGTGCGCGGACGCTTCTTGCGGTCGTCCAGGTCGCCGCCAGAGCCGGGGCCGGGGCCGCCGTCGGCGTGGTCCAAGGCCGCGGCCGCCGGCTCCGGAGTCCCGGCGGCCGTGGGGGTGCCCAGGGGAGTCTTCCCGCCGAGGTCGCCGACGTCGCCGTCCTGGGAGCTGCAGTCGCTGGCCGCCTCTGCAACAAAGATTTGAACTTGACGACATCGCTGAGACGGTTACACTGTTACACTGTTGGGAGGTGCCTGAGTGTCAGTGATCCCATCTGCCCGCGTCGTTCGCGTCGCTATCGCCGTCTCACTCGGGAATGCGAACTGGCCGGCACGCTGCCTCTCTCACTCCCTCTGCCGCAGTCTGCGGCCCTCGATGGCGGATTAGGCGTCCATCGGCGGGGCGACGTCTGGTTGACTCTGCGGCGCTCTGCGGTGATGGACGCGGGGGCAACGGCGGCAGGGCACGGCAGGCACGCCCCGAGGCACGCCGGCCGAGGGAGCGCGCCGAAGGGCGGACGGAACCAACTGGCCCGCGGCCAATCCCTGCGCTCGGTCGGTCTGTCCGTCCGTCTGTCCGTCCGTCCGCCGGATGACAGGCTTGTTAGAGGGCGCATCGCTTGATAATTGGTCAGCGGCGGAGCGGAGCGGGACGACATCTCTGTCGCTCGCGTTCGCGCGCCGCCCGCGTCCGTCTGTCTCTGTCTGCGGTGAGTCTGACCGCCCCACAGTGGGCCAGACGACCGGAGGAGTCGGCCAAAGTTGCAAACGCGTTTTGAGCTCCAGAGTCGCTAAGGCACTCGACCCGAACGATTGACCCCACCAGTGGATTCCTCGTTCGGAGAGCCATCTATTGGTGGGGTCACACGTTCGGTTCGAGTCACATTTAGTGACTCTGGTGCTCAAAACACGTGTAGAATTTTGGCCGCTTCCACGGTCCTCTGTCTCCGTCTGGTTGTTACTGCCCTCCGTGGAAGGCCAATGAGGTGAACGCGACGATAGGCAGACGCCGGACATACGTAGTCGCGCGGGGGAGGGAAGTCCACAGCACACGACGCACACTAGCAGTGTTGCCAACAAAACACAAAAGAAAACTCAATCTGAAGGTACAAAGGAAAGACCGCGCGCGGCGAGGCACGGCGAGGGTTAAGATCCGAATCCACCCCGGCAGGGCCTCAGGCTGGCCAACTCCCCGCAATCCGTCTCGGATGCAAATTGTCGTTTTATCACCCGAGTGTTGGCACTAGTGGCGCGTCACGGTCGTTTTGACGGCAAATTATCGTTTAATGCCGGACAGTTGGCAGCGCCGGCAGCGCCAGCACCGCCAGCAGACGACGCGGGGGCAATTACGGCAGGGCGGGGCGGGGCGTGAGTTCTCCATCGCCTGAGGATCTTAGAATAGATAAATATGCATTTATTTTGCGCGGCCTGGTACACTCCCAAACAAAAAAAACGTATTGCGTATTTTGGTGTTTCCGCGCGCGTTTCCTCCCAAGGAAACACACGATAAGTAAAAGAGCGAACCGCAAAAGAAAGAGAAAAGACAGGGAACACAACCGCAAAGGGTGGCTCCTGCCTTAATGGCCCTCGCGGTCGCAGAGTCCTGCGGAGTCCTGCGGTTTCGCCGCAAACAAGTTGCTAATCATGTGAGGCGGATTATTTTTACGGCTCCCCCTCCCCCTTTTTTTGCAGCCCCGCTTTCCACCCCCTCGCCCCCTCGCGGCGCCGCCGCGCGAAGCCGTTTTCACGGACGGAAGTCTTTAGTGCTCTTTTTCCCCCCGTTTCATCATCTCTGACGCGCTATGCTGATCACACACACATGGCCCTCACACACACCCATACTCTCACACACACAATACTTCGTCGGCCTCGCGCGGGGTGCGCGTATTTACGTACACATGTCAGCGAGACCAATAAGTTACCACGATACGAGATCAGCATCTCCCGTCACACACACACAAACACACTCACTCACTCACTCACACACACCTCCGTTACAGTGTCGCGGTGGCGATCGTCACAGCTAATGTGGCGTGACAAGGTTTCCTCTGGCCGTCGTCCTGGCCGTCCCCTCGCCGCCCTTGGATGTCCCTTGGAGGCCCTTGGAGGCCCCTTGCAGGGCGCCACTATCGCACACGCGCCTTTACCTGCTCCTCCCGAAACGAGCCCCGCTCGGCCCCGCCAGATTACACGCGAGAAAGCGCCATTTGACGCACCACTCTTTCTGGGAAACCTGCTGCCGACTGACTCAAACCTCTCACTCACTCTTCCTCCTACTTCTGTTTAGGTCAGCTCAGGTTAGGTTAGGTTAAGTGGGCGCGCGCGCATTAGGTTTGAGAGAGAGAGGAGAGAGAGAGAGAGAGAGAGAGAGAGAGAGAGAGAGAGAGAGAGAGAGAGAGAGAGAGAGAGAGAGAGAGAGAGAGAGAGAGAGAGAGAGAGAGTATTTGTACGTGTAGTTGTGTGGCGTGACATTCCCGTTCACGACGAGCATCACTCACGAGGCAGATTTATGTTTTGGATTCTTTACGACCCCTTGCCCCTCGCAAGCGCGGCAAGCGCCCTCCCCCCTTTCGCTTCCATCCCGCGGCGCTCGTTCCCGCCGCGTTTAGTCCCGCTTATTTTCACCGGCCTGACATCCAGTGGTCGTCATAATGCAAATAAACGGGGGTTTATCTGGCCGCCAATTTAGAGCGGCGCCACTCCACTGCGAAAAGAGCGCGCGCCTGAAACCTGGAGTCCGAAAATTCCCACGTTAGGGTTGTCAAGCCTGCCCACTAAAGGCATGTGAATTAAATTTGTAAATTGCTTCAGAGCGTGGAGGCGTGGTAAAGGTCATCGGCGATTTGAGCCCAGTCCCCGCGGCTCCGCTCGCGGCTTGGCTCGCCTCGAGCGCTAATTGCCACAGAGCGGCGCTGAGCGTCGCCGAGGTCTCCGATTTCCTCGACACGACAACAGAATCCGGAGACGACGGGGGTAAAATTAGTCCCCCGGGACCAGGAATCTGTCGACCGTGTCCCCTCGCCGTCCTGCGGGTCCTGCGGGGCCTTCGTCACTCGGCGCGTACCGCGTACCGCGGGGCTGCCGGCCACGGGGCCCAGGGCCTCACACCCAGGGCCCACCAAGGGGTTGATGGCAATTGAGCTCACCTGTCTTCTCTATTGGCTGCACCGCTGCCAATGTTTAACAAATTCTACGATTTATTTTTTCAGGTGAGAGGGCCTGAAATTATCTGAATACTCACCACATCGCCTAGCTAGCATTGATTGAAGTTTTCTAGAGATTCAAGATCTTGCTGTTGAAACGGCCGTTCTTTCGTTTTGAAAAGGCGCTGGTACTTTCCCTTAGCCCGTCCGTCAAATTGTTTCGACACTCCGAAGTGGTCCCGACAAATTTACAGCGTCGACGCGCCGCGCGGAGGTTGATCGAGCGGCACGAGACAACAAGCCGTCGAAACACACAAACACACACGGGGGGGAGAGAAAGAGGAAGATAGGCCGCGCCTCCGCGCCCCACCCCGCGGGACTGACAGGGATGCACGGCCCTGCAACCGATCCCCTTACGGCTTGCGCGTGGCGAAGCCGCGAAGCCTTGGCGGGCTTTGATTTAAAAGGACCGAACGCCGACGCCGCACGCCACACAGCGGGCCAGAAGACCGGAGGAGGCGGCCAAACCTCTTGACGCGTTTTGAGCTGCGGAGTCGCTAAACGGGACTCGAATCGAGCGTGTGACCCCACCAATGGATTCCTCGTTCGGAGAGCAAGCCATTGGTGGGGTCTCGGTTCGAGTCCCATTTGGCGACTCTGCGGCTCGAAACGCGTCCGGGATTTTTACCGCCTCCGCCTCCAACGGTCTTCTGCTGGTCCACAGTGCCCCTGCAGTCTGCAGCGCGGGCCGGCCCGTCGAGCAAGCGTGCCGGAGTGTTGCCTACCCTGCAGGCGTCGGGAGGGTCCAGTCCGTGCGAGTCCAGCCCGTATCGACGCAGACAGTCGCTCGACAGTCGCTCGGCAGTCGCTCTGCAGTCGCCACTACAGGCTGCTTCTATCTCTCTCGCACCCGACGGAGACGAAGACCGTGCGAGAGAGACAGAGCGACGCCGTTGTTCGGCACATCGTGGCGGGACACGCCCCCTCCTTCGCCTTCTTTAACGCTGCACTAATTTATGGACGCGCCCACGTCGAGGGTGCAGTTAGCGCAGCGGTTCTCAACCTTTCTCGGCTCGCGACCCCAAATTTAAAGCCAAAAATTTCCGCGACCCCCAGGAAAAATTTCGCGACCCCTCGGGACCCCTCCTTTAACATGCCACGGCGTCTGATCCGAGGCGGGCATTTTGCTCCCTCAACGGGCAACTGGTCTTTGGACCTTCCTATAGCATGCCTTTGTTACGGAGTGCAATTATCAGTCTTAGTTAGGGAGCAGTATTGTCTCAAAGTTGGCCGAAACGGTCAGCAGTGTCTTTGAAAAATCGTGTTTTGGGCCGATTTTAAGCAGCCACTGCGTCTGATCCGAGGCGGGCATTTTGCTCCCTCAACGGGCAGTTGGTCTTTGGACCTTCCTTTAGCATGCCTTTGTTACGGAGTGCAATTATCAGTCTTAGTTTGGGAGCAGTATTGTCTCAAAGTTGGCCGAAACGCTCAGAAATGTCCATGAAAAATCGTGTTTTGGGCTGATTTTAAGCAGCCACAGCGTCTGATCCAAGGCGGGCATTTTGCTCCCTCAACGGGCAGTTGGTCTTTGGACCTTCCTTTAGCATGCCTTTGTTACGGAGTGCAATTATCAGTCTTAGTTTGGGAGCAGTATTGTCTCAAAGTTGGCCGAAACGCTCAGAAATGTCCATGAAAAATCGTGTTTTGGGCCGATTTTAAGCAGCCACTGCGTCTGATCCGAGGCGGGCATTTTGCTCCCTCAACGGGCAGTTGGTCTTTGGACCTTCCTTTAGCATGCCTTTGTTACGGAGTGCGATTATCAGTCTTAGTTTGGGAGCAGTATTGTCTCAAAGTCGATCAAAACGGTCGCAAGTGTCTTTGAAAAACCGTTGTGACTATTTTGGTCAACTTTGAGACAATACTGCTCCCAAACTAAGACTGATAATCGCACTCCGTAACAAAGGCATGCTAAAGGAAGGTCCAAAGACCAACTGCCCGTTGAGGGAGCAAAATGCCCGCCTCGGATCAGACGCAGTGGCTGCTTAAAATCGGCCCAAAACACGATTTTTCATAGACATTTCTGAGCGTTTCGGCCAATTTGAGACAGTACTGCTCCCAAACTAAGACTGATAATTGCACTCCGTAACAAAGGCATGCTAAAGGAAGGTCCAAAGACCAACTGCCCGTTGAGGGAGCAAAATGCCCGCCTCGGATCAGACGCAGTGGCTGCTTAAAATCGGCCCAAAACACGATTTTTCATAGACATTTCTGAGCGTTTCGGCCAACTTTGAGACAATACTGCTCCCAAACTAAGACTGATAATTGCACTCCGTAACAAGGGCATGCTAAAGGAAGGTCCAAAGACCAACTGCCCGTTGAGGGAGCAAAATGCCCGCCTCGGATCAGACGCAGTGGCTGCTTAAAATCGGCCCAAAACACGATTTTTCATAGACATTTCTGAGCGTTTCGGCCAACTTTGAGACAATACTGCTCCCAAACTAAGACTGATAATTGCACTCCGTAACAAAGGCATGCTAAAGGAAGGTCCAAAGACCAACTGCCCGTTGAGGGAGCAAAATGCCCGCCTCGGATCAGACGCAGTGGCTGCTTAAAATCGGCCCAAAACACGATTTTTCATAGACATTTCTGAGCGTTTCGGCCAACTTTGAGACAATACTGCTCCCAAACTAAGACTGATAATTGCACTCCGTAACAAAGGCATGCTAAAGGAAGGTCCAAAGACCAACTGCCCGTTGAGGGAGCAAAATGCCCGCCTCGGATCAGACGCAGTGGCTGCTTAAAATCAGCCTAAAACACGACCCCAGCATCGCCGCGACCCCTTAAAAAAATTTCGCGACCCCGCTTGGGGTCGCGACCCTAAGGTTGAGAACCACTGAGTTAGCGGGACCGGACAGGGTGCACGCACACACACACTCAGATTGACACAAAGACACGCACACAGACGCACACCAACGCACAACAGAGAGCCCTCCGGACCACGTGGCCACTACACTACCACACGTGGGCGGGAAGGCGGGGCCGCGGCGGCGCTTAGGAGATGACGGACGGCCTGTGTTCCGAAACACGTCGCCGCCCGTCGCCGCGCGTCATACATAAAATAATTCCCAGCCCGCCGCGCGGAAGGGGTAGCACGGGCATCTTCATCAACGTCACCCCGCCCGTCTGTCTGTCTGACCGTCCGTCCATCCGTCCGTCCGTCTGCCCCCTGATTTCTCACACAATGCACCCGAGTCGTCGAATGTTTTTGAATTTGAGGGCCTGTCTCCCAACAGCGGTGCAGAATTCAGAAGTAGTCTCTGAGTTCCGGACAACTGACCTGCGGCCTCTCTTACGCACATGACAGCACAGACTTTAGCAATGACTCGCTAACGTTCCTAGTTTTGTTTTCGCGCCGCCCCGTGTGTGTCTTGCGCGCGAGCCGCGAGCCGGGGTGCGGCTATTACCGCAATAGTTTCGACACGGTCGCGGCGAAGACGACGGGGATGTTCTGGCGGTGGAGGGCGGAGGCTTCGACGGCGCCCGGGACGCGTCCTCGGACACGTCAGTGGCGGCGGCCTTCTTTACGGCCGGTGAATAACTCTTCCTCGAGGAGGCCGACGCGGACACGGAGTTGGTGAGCGCCGCGCCAGGAGGGGCGCTTCCGAACGCGGCGGCCGTCTCTCTCTCTCTCTCGGCGTGGTCGGCAAAGAGTGCGACAGAGACGGACACGCGCAACGGAAGCCGCGGCGAGGGGCGGCGGTGCTTTGAGAAGCAGACGACAGTAGAGAAGTGTTGCAGCGTGGTGGCGTTGCAGCAGCCTGTCTAAACATAGCGTTATGCCGCGCAATCGATTCGCCACTTTTTTTCCGCGCCAAGAAGAAGAGGATGTGCGAGTGGGGTGCGACCGAAGTTGCCCGCGACGGCGTGCTCTTGGTTGGTGCGGATGTGCGACGGGGTGCCTACCTTTGTGCGAGGACGTGGACACCTCCTCGCAGTGGTCCTCGGACTCGGCGGGCGGGCAGCGCGGTCGCAGGCCGCCCCGCGGACGCGGCGGACGCCGCTCGACGTCGTCGTCAGCCACGTCGTCCTCGCGGTGCTCCTCGTGGTGGTGCTCGTCGTCGTCGTCCTCATCATCGTAGCTGGAGCACGTGTCCCCGTCGTCCTCGGTCCGTCCCGCCGTCCCCGCGCTACAAATTTCCAAAAAACAGCAATTTAAATCAGAGTAAAAGTTGGAAAGTAGATTGGCGAGTGACGAGGACGCACCACTGCGACCGCCGCTGCGGCGCCGCGTGCGCGCACGTCCGTGACGACGAGTCCGCGGCGTACAGCACGGCCGGCGGCGTCGTCCGGCACGCCGACGGGAGTCTCGGGGAGTCGCCGATGCCGTCGGCCAGCCTCTGCAGGTGCGCCACGGAGGAGTCCTGGAGGGGTTGCAAACAGAGCCCAGTTTCAAGCCAAGCACTGTCCATTCCAGTTGTTACAAGCACGAGTTTCTACGGTGTTCATTACTGCACTATGGACCAAGACAGGTGAAGGCGGCTAAAACTGTAGACGCGTTTTCAGCTCCAGAGTCGCTGAATGGGAATCGAAACGAACGTGTGACCCCACCAATGGATTTTCCGTTTGGAGAGCAATCCATTGGTGGGGTCACACGTTCGGTTCGAGTCCTAGCTACTCTGGAGCTCAAAACGCGTCTAGATTTTTTTTGCTGAACATGCCCGCGAGCACAACAGCTGCTGGAACGTGAACGCAAGCCGACGCTTCGACCCTCCCTCACTCACCGTGTGCTGCAGGTGCAGGTGGTGCTGCGGGTGCAGGGCCGGCGGGGCGACGTCCTTCTTCTGGAGCAGCCTCTCGATGGAGAACAAGTGCGGCACCGTCTTGGTCAGCACCACATTGTTGTTGTTATTATTGTTGTTGTTGTTGCACGCGTCCTCGTCCACGGGCTCGGCCTTGATGTCCATGGTGATGGGGCGCTGGCTCCGCGATTGGTCCGCGCGGCGCGGCGAGGTGCTGGGGTTGGTCAGGGCCTCGAAGGGGTGCAACAGGTTGCCGTCCGAGGGGGCGCGTCGCACCGCACGCACCGCTTGACTGCACGCTACGCGACGCTACGCGACGCTACGCGCTCCAGCCAAAACAAACACGCCCCAAGTGGAATCCGCCCACCGCCGTCGGCTCGGTCTCGACGTCTGCGACGCGGCGACGCGGTCCTCGGGGTGGAGGGTGCTGCACCGGGACTGCTACTGCCGCAGCCTCCACGACTTCATCCCGGCGCGTGTGTGTCTGTGTGCGTCTTCACATGTGACATGTGTAATTGGTGGGGTGTGGTTAGCGCCTCTGGCCCCACCCCGCCCCGCCGCAAATACCCCGAGGGTCCCCGACGACGGTCCCCGCCCCGCCAATGGGGGCTCCCGGTGGTGCTGCGGGGCGGGGCGTGCCGCGAGGACGGCGTCGAGGGCACCCTGAGGCCCCACCCTTCGTGGCGCGCTGCCAGCCCGCCAGCACCGCCAGCACGGCGATCATCGCGTCTAACGTGTCGGCGATCGCCGCGAGGATATGGTAAATCACGAAGCGATGACGCTCCGATAAATCAACGAGCAGCGGAGTCGCGGGTTCGAGTACCCGCGGAAGCCGCGCCTTTTTTTTGTGCGTCCTGAGCGGGGCGCTGCAGGACACGCGGTGCGTCGAGGTTCCCGCCTCCCGCCTCCCGCCGTGGAAGAAAGATAATGGTGCAGGATCAGGATCGGGACGGCAAGGAAGAGGAAGAGGAAGAGGAAGGGGTGGTGAGGGATGCGCTGTGAAGGCGATGCGATCGGGTGCCGACGGTGGCGACAGTAACGCTAGAGGCAGCCCAGCCCTGCTAATGTTCCGAAACGTTCCGAACACGCCGCAGCATCCCCCCCCCTCCTCCGCCGAGCATTCAAAGTAAATTACGGAGATCGATTTTTCGGAGGCTGACTGACTGCAGGGCCTTGCTGCAGCCCGCTTCCGAACATCGTCGCGCTGTCTCCCTCGCATATGGAACCGCAATGGAACGTCCCGTGAGTGCGAGGGAGACGAGCGACGGAGTTGGAGATCGGCCTGCAGCAGCCCGCGCGGGGCATCTGGATGCATTCAGTGAACTCCGCCCGCGTCGGCGTGCGCCGCAGAAAGCCGAAATCCGTTCCAGCTGGCGGAGAAACGCAGCGAAATGTGACCGGCAGTGTTTCCCATTTGAACCCGAGACCGGGAACCTGGGGGAAGGCCTCTGCTCGGCCCCGTGTGCGACTGTGGGGTCCTGTTTCGTTGTCTGGAGTAAAATGGGGCAGGGGCCGCTGGGTGACAGCTACGCGCCAGGAGTAACAACATCAGCGAACCGTCCACCCCGTCGGCCGACACACACAAATGCCTGAGGAAATCGACACTGATTCTCCAAACTGTTCAACATGACGACACTACCTCAGCGGTTCTCAACCATGCGGGGACAGCGGGGAAAACAGTGCTGCTCCAAAAATTAATTTAATTTCTAATTATTTTGTTGAGGGGTCGCTAAATTTTAGCTGTGGGGCCGCGATGAGTTTCAGTCGGGAGAGGCTGAGAACCACTGCGCTTTCAGTACTCGGCAAGCTGCCCCTTCTCCTCCACGTGACGCGCGGCGAAACTCCAACAGGACACGGTGGAGTGCGTTGGAGAGGTGTAAAGGCAGCGGCAAGGCGGCACACAAAAAGTGCTGTCCCTTTCTTCCTCTCCGGAGCGCTGGCGCCTCGGCGGGGCGAACAGGAGCCCGACCAGCCCGACCCGACGCCTAGCCGACGCCCTCGGCGGCCTTCTGGAGGGCATTCCCCGCCGTCTCTTCGCCCCTCTCGCACTCACGCGCGCCCCGGTCCGCCCCGGCCTCCGTCTCTGTCCCGCAGGACAAGACCGCCACTAATGAGGTGTCCGCAGGCGCACTCATCCGCGTCACAGCGAGTGCGAGAGAGAGGGAGCCCGCGTTCGGGAAGGCTCGGCTGTTTCCGGAAACGGCCTCGGGGCGCCCGGCGGTCCCGACGGCGACGTCGCGGCGGCATCCCCCCCGCGGTTGGTTCCCAGGTGCAAAGGCACCTACGACCCGATTTGTTGCGTTTCGGGCAAATGCTAGGATTTTCGTAAATTTTTCACGTCCCTGCAGCATTTTGGCATCCACTAAGTCATACTGTACTTTTGTAAGATTGGTCAAATAAAGGGAGCGGGCTTGTTTTATTATGCTTTTATTGACTTCTAAATCAAGTTCACAGAACATTACAGGAGATAATTACATTCAGCATGCAGTCTTACAATACCAATATTTTCTTCTGCTGTTGCCTTACAGCTATGACAGTAAGTATCACACTGGGGCATTTAAGTTGTTAAGTAAACAAACAAAACAAGAAAGTTAGGCAAAATTTTAAAGGTTTTAGTTAGTTGGGTCCTCAACAAAGGAGCAGTAGGTAGAATCAAATAATACAATCTTCTTGTAATGTAAAATTTGAAATCCCATTCAGTTTTCATGATTTTTTAAAATATTGGTAAAGTCAAACGTTTACCAATTAAATTTCTCAGACTTTTCTTCATTGCAAGAGATATAGTTAAATTTATTAAATATTTTCTTCCCTTTTATACACTTTGAACAGACAAATATCAAATCATCACAGGAATCTCAAATGACCTTTACTTATTGGAATGAACTCAGAAGCTACGTAGTCCAAAGTTGCTCAGCAACTGTTTTTCACATAGGATAACTTGTTAACAGCGGTTTAAGGTATCACATTCAGTTATTCACACCAAAAGCAGTTAGGAACAAGACAAGAAAAACATTCTCATTTGTTCAACATATTCGGGGTGTTCAGTCAAAACTACAGCACACAAAATTATCTAAAACATGCACTCAGACATTCCTGTGTACTATACTATATCAAATTCAAATATAATAGGACATAAGTGCAATTTTATAAACATTGACACCATGATGTTTTGAGCAGAAGCCAAACACAAATATCACAAAGGGAATGCAATTTAGAAAAAAGAAAGGAATAAAACAAACACATGAAAGGTACACTGCAGACTGATCTACAGGTTTAGCAAAGAGCTTTTATTAGGATATTGCATGGCAGCATGGCTGCTACATAGCTGCAGTGCTTTTGAAACACATCACTCTGTGTGACTAAGCATAACTAGCAAACAGATATGGTATCAAGACGGGATGCTAAGCACCCATACTTCCCTCTGTATTTCCCCCTGGACCAAATGAATGGTGCAGAAGTCAAACAATTGAAATACATCAAAACCAGATGACTGTTTCAAGGACCTGTGGGAAAGAAGAACTAAAATATCACACTCTTCCAAGGAAAAATCCCAGCAGTAATATTAAAAATAATTAAATTGCTAAGAGTAAAGAAGAAAAAAAGTCCATGCAACACGCATTCTTCAGCAAAAGCAAGACCAAATCGAGATCACCAGGAGAATGGAAAATATACAGTGCATCTCACTTTAAATATCACTGGGAGATATATACTTAATTAAAATAACAATAAAATTTATAGCAGTCTCAGAGAGGCTAGGACATGGTACAATAATTCACTGAGTGTGCTGCTGTTGCTGCTGTGACTGCTTAGCAAGCTTTATGAGCTCAGCCGTACGGCCCAGAAGATCAAACTGTGATGGTAGAGGTAACTCACAATCAGAATCAGAACTATTATCACTGTCACTGCTATCGTCGTACGACCCCAGTCCTGGCAGGGTGCCGACACACTTCAGCCCTGATGGTAATATTATTCCAGCGGGTTTGATAATAGGCTCTGTTGAAGATACATTCTCAGCTGAGGAAAAAAAAATCAATTTAAGTACAATCAACTAATAAATGAGCACTCTCATCAAATTCATGTGTATTTGTAAGTTTAAAGTAAAAACTCACAAATTTCAGGATCAGATTTGACGTCTGGTTTGGTTTCAGCACTTTGAGATTCATTTGTTGAATCTTTTAGGTCTGTGTGAGCCTTTTTAGGTGGGGGTGAGGGCTCATTAGAAGATCTCTTCCGAACAACAGCACCAGCCAACAACTTCATTTGGGAACTGCGATTACTATTGAAAATGGGAAGAACCAGTGAACATAATGTGCTACTAGACACTATTTAGTCATGCTCTCAAAGATGAACTGTTACACTACCTTGCAGGCTTGCTAAGAGGGGCAGGATTACGAATCTCTGACTTCAATCTCTCCTCAACACTCTTTTCAGCTAAGGTGGCTACAGCATTGCGGAACTCATCTATTTCTTTACGTTCTTCTAATCGGGTTCGTTTCTCAACAGTTTCCTTTACCCTTTCGACAGTGTCTAAGAAGTCAACTTCGTCATCGTCAAGACCTCTCACCATGTTCTCTGCATATAAAAAATGTGTTTCAATACAAGAATGAGGAGCATCACAGGGCTAAAAACATTTGATTAAGAATAAAACATTCATCTTACTAAGCTTATGAGCCTCTTCAAACTCATCATCTTTCTTTTTCCGTTGCTCTTCCAATCTTTCAAACAAAGACCGATGATCATAAACTTCTTCAGGAGCCTCTGAAAAAGCCAATTTAAACATGTAAATAAACATCGAGATTATGTACCAGCAGTTACAGGGGATGTTCCTCACCAAGGGGCTGCTCTGCTGTTCGAACTTTCTCCCATTCTTCTTGTCGCTTTTGCCGCCTCTCCTCTATTTCTTTTTCAGTGACAAATCCAGAGCTCATGATGTCACCTGTAAGAAATGCAAGTGTGTTAGTGCAACGAGCTGTGGAAAGTGAACGCAAGCACAACCTAGCCTCAAGTGGTTGACGAGGTTCATGGCAGAAAGAATGTCTGAGAACACACATTGTGTGTGAGAGGTTCGAAGAAATAGACAGTGAACCAATGAAAACTGGTGAAAACAATTGAGTTATTTCTAAGATAAAAATTATCATTTCAGCCTTGCGGTCCACAAAGGATGCCGAACGCCAAACAAATCCTCCTATTTTACTTACCTTGCAGATATCTCGTAGCAGGGGGAACAAGATACTCAAAGCGAGTTTCCCGAAGACAAGCACCGGCAAAAGACAATTCAAAACATAGCAAAATCAATGAAAACACAAACAGGTTATGATGTTTGTGATGTTTGTGTTTGTGATCGCGAGCACGACCTCGTTGCCCTCTTGGACTGCACTCGAGTACTCGTTTTGAACCTCTTTGCAAACTTCTGATTCTTATACGGTTGTACTGGGAATATATTCAGCTTTGACAGTAATAATCGATTTCGCAAAGGTAAATAAAAAAGATACTATTGCGTTGTTTGTCTTTTTGTTGTTGGTAACAGCAGTCAGTCAACCTTCGTTTGTCTCGGTGTTCTTTTGTTCTTCTTAGCGCCTTTTTGACTCGTTCAAACACTATCGGTGGACTGTCGGAGAGGGTTTTTCATTTAGTTGAGGTGGCTTCCAGTCTGAATGATTACAGTAGTCACTTCCATTTTAAAGAATTGTTCTTTAATAATAAATAATGTAACCAAGTAATCTTCAAACACCATAGAAACAACACAACAACAAATAATTTACTAACAATAACAATGGAAACACTTACTAATCTAAAGCCCATGCGGGAAATGTTCCAAATAATCAGTCTGCCACGGTCTTTCCGATTGCGTTCAATTACGTATGACAACAAAACAAATAACTAGTGGACCATATTCTACGTATTCTATCCAAGAGCCCTGGTTTGCACAGCTAACTACAACCCCCCGAATGACGGGAATGACTAGAATCATAACAGAGACGCGTCTCTCAAGGAATGGTATCAGGCTGAGATCAGGCAAGCGGTGTGGAGAGTGTCCGTCGGAGGAATCAGGCCGCCGGTCTGCAGGTACAGGTGTCTCCCAGCTTCTCGTGGATCCAGGGCAGGAACTTGTGGACGCGAGTGTACACGCCGGGGAAGTTGGGGCGCGCGCACCCGCGTCCCCAGGACACTATGCCTGCAGCAAAAGGGAATCTGTGAGTGGATTTGAACCCGCGTTCGCAAGGGTGGAAAAGGAAGAGCGGTACCGACCGATCACTTCGGAACTGGGGCCGGACTCGGAGCCCAAGACGAGGGGGCCGCCGCTGTCACCCTGTCGAAAAAACAACGGTTAGTTCTCTCCCAGCCTGCGGCGTCACAGCCGGCGAGGTAGGCAGCCCAACGCACTCCCGGCCACCCTCGCCGCCGGAGGGGCAGGCAGCCCATCGCGCAGCCACCCCGGCCTTGGCCTTACCTGGCAGGCGTCCTTGAGCCCCTTGGGCAGGCCGGCGCAGACCATCTTGTCGGTGATGCGGCCCGACGGGTAGCCGGACTTGTGGCAGTCTTCCTGCGCCATCAGGGGCACCTCCACCTTCCGCAGCACGTCGGACGTGGGCTTGCGCTCCCCCACGCGGCCCCACCCCGTCACGGTGCCCGTCAGCCCCGCGTAGTCGCGCTCTGTCAGCAAGAGCAAGTTCAGGTTGGCGAGTGTGGGGCTGCACGCGGCGTGCACTAAGTGAAGCACCTACCGCCGGCGGGCAGGCACACGGTGCGGGTGAGTCCGGCCTCGGTGTCGATGTCGACCTCCTTGTCGAGCTCCAGGATGGCGATGTCGTTGTTGAAGTTGGACACGTCGAAGCGCTCGTGCACCGACACCTTGCTGAGCTTCCGCTCGACGCGGCCCGGCGCCCAGCGCGACGAGGAGCGGTTGTGCGCGCCCATGGTCACCGTGATGTCCTTGGGCGACATGCTGCGGCCGGCGTGCGGCCAGCGTGCGGCCAACAGCCATCGTCAGAAAGGCGGGGAAAGGGAGCCGGGAAACAGTGGGCCAGAAGACCGGTGGAGGCGGTCAAAGTTCCGGACACGTTTTGAACTCCAGAGTCGCTAAATGGGACTCGAATCGAACGGGTGACCCCACCAATGGACTGCTCTCCGAATGAGGAATCCATTGGTGGGGGTCACACGCTCGGTTAGCGTCTTGTTTAGCGACACTGGAGCTCAAAACACGTCTAGAGTTTTGGCCGCCCCCATCGGTCGTCTGGCCCACTGTGCGGGGCTCGAACCCGGGACACCCACCTGTACATGCAGTGGGCCGCGGTGAGCACGTGCTTGCGGGTGATGAGCGCGCCGCCGCAGTAGAACTTGCCCCTGCGCGCCAGCGCGGCCAGCCAGGGGAACTCGGCCTCCTTGGCCTCCTCGCCGCCCACGATGCGCGTCCGCCGCGACAGCCCGCACACTGGCAGGGGAGGGAAACACAACCTCAGCGTTGTCACATGGGTAGGCAGCAAACATTCCCACGGTGGTTACACCACGCTTGGCGTCCCTTCTAGAAGCAAAGCCTCGACATTGCGAGGTTGGCAACCCTTTCGAAACTCCCAGTGCGTGGTGCGAATTTTAGTGGCAGCACTGATTCAAAAGGCTCGGAATGGCGGGAAGGTCGCGCTCACCACAGCCGCAGTCGTCGACGGTCTCGGTGGCCGGCGTGGTGGTCGTGGACGTGGAGGTCTCGTTGTAGTGCACCTGCACGCTCGACGACGGCAGGGCGGGCACCGAGGCCTGCGCACACACAGTATGCCACTGATCCAAATTCACGAAAAACACGAGTCACCGACCGGGAATCGAACCCGCGACATTCGCTTTCCCGAGAGCACACACCGTGGTGGCGGCGAGCAGCGCCGCGGGCGCCGCGCACAGCGCTAGGAGCACGACGGGGAGCATGTTGGCGGCGGGGACGGCTCGCTGCAGCAGGATGGACGCACTCGAGCACCGCGAGGACGGCGACGACGACGGGGACCGAACGAGAGCGAACACGGGGACGGGCACTGCAGCTGCAGCTTGGTGTCGAGCTGGCTGTGGAGCTGGCCCGTGCGGCGCGCTGTGGGTGGCGAGGGAGACTGTGCCACCTGCAGCTGCCAGGGACCGTTTTATGCGTCGGAACCGCGACGACGACGCGACGCGACGCCCGCGGACGTAACGCGACGTAACAACAACAGCAGCAACAACAGCGCGCGTTGCAGCAGGTTCAATGGCACGGCCGTATGCAGACCCACTGCCTGCCGCCACGGCCTGCCGCCGCGGCCCCCACTCGCGCCGATCCCGTGTAGCGATCCGTTCAACCGATTAGTGCACGGGGATCGACCAGGCAGTGCCATCAACAAGTTTTTTAAGAGTAAATGAATTGGCAGGTGTAGATTGAACTCTAGGCTGTGGCAAAGCCACGCACGGTCTCGACAAGGCCCGGTCAGCAAGGTCAGCCCCGAACTAGTGTCACTGTGCTACAGGAAGCAGCCTCACTAAGGCATCCGCAGACACCTCCAGGCCGCTCGCAAGCTCAGAGTGAAAGTCGGCGCGCGTTGGCGAATCGCGTTGCGCGTTGCGCAGGGGTTGGCGGCATTTGAACGCCCCTTGCCTTCGGCGGCAAGTTCAAATCGCGACTGTGAGGGCACTGTAAGGCTGGGTGCAGTGGCCGCGAGGCCGTCGGCCGCCACGCCGCGAGTGTCGCGCGTCGAGACTCTCGAACGCGCTCCTCATTTGACTGCCGACCCAGCGAGGAAGACAATCGTTTTCGGCCGCGTCCGAAGCGCCTTCGCTTTGGCCGAAAATGAAATCCGGTGCGGCGGTCAGGACTTTTTCCGTTCGGTGAACTCGAGGAGGACGCTCCGAAAAGGCCTGCCTTTCGGCCTTTCGGGCGACGACTCTCGCAGTCCCCCCCTCCCCACTACCACCCACAACGGGAACATAAACCAAAATCCAAAATTTTCTAAAAACTTTTTCTTGCTGATCTTAACGAGGCGCAGTTCCGTTCCGATGCGCACTTTTGCGTGATGCACTTGGCGATGTGTGTCAAGACCAAGCGTGGCGACGCGTGGCGACGAACGACAGGACAACGACGCCCACCCTTCGGTCCTTCGGTCCGCCCGCATCTCACTCCGTCTCACTTCGTACTGCGTCTCGCTGTCTCACTACGGAGCCTTCCCGCCAGGGCGTCCTGCAGGGCCCCGGAACCATACCGCGGTGCACCGGGCCGAATGCCGATGCCTCGGCGCCTTCCCGTCCGTTTTCAAATTCCGTTTTTCGAGTGCACGCGCCTCGCAGGTTAGGTTAGGTGTCAACAAAGTGACAGCCCACGGCCGCGGCGCGCTGAAAGCCCACCGGAAACGCGTTGGCCAATCAAAACCGAAACGAAACACGATAACAAGCAGCGCGTTTTGGAAGAGAAGCGTTACTGCCAGACGGCTCGCGTTATCGGCAGGGCGGAGGACGCCACGCGCGCCGCGCCGTCAGTGTCTCGCGTCCAAATTTCCCGCCGTAAAAAGTTTCCCGCCAGAACGAGAGCGGGGCCTGCGCTGTAAAACTCTCCCGCTGCCTGGCAGAATGGAGGAGAGTTCGGAAACTCTGGTAACGGGTGGGTAGGCACCGGTAATTATTGGTGACTTTTCCTATGTCCTTCCGTGGCGGCACTGAACTGTACTTATGCGGTTAGGTTAGGCTAGGTTAGGTTAGGTTTGATGGTCATGAATGAGCAGGAACAGCACATGTCACACCACTACTGGCGAAAAACTCGTGAAAATTCCAGAAACGAACATGACTGTCTCCCTTCCCCCTCCTCCTGTCTGGCGGCCTGGCGGCGGTGCGGTGAGCCAAGGTGAGGGCCAGGGCCGCCGGCAGGGCGTCGCGCCACTGTTATCAACAGAGCTAGCGACGCGCCGCGACGCGCCGCAACACACGCCGCTAGTTTACTGCCAGTGTACGCGCTGAAGGCGCACGCACGCGGACTGGATTTTCGAACCGCTCGTATTGAGTTCACCTCTCATAACCCTTGGCGGTGTGCCTTCCCCCTCCCCCCCGGTGCCCAATGCACCGCCACTGATAAGGTGCAGCCGACCCGGGGCCTTGTTCCAGTAACCTTGCTCTCGATGCAAGGGTCTGCAGCCGGGTCTGCGTCCTGCCGAGTGAGTACACGGCGGAAAATTAGCTTTCGCAAATTTGGCGTCAGCGTTTGCCCCCCTGGTGGCCTATCAAGCGGAATTCGACGAAGAATTGAGAAGGCGCCACCTGTGTATCAAGGAATGCTCTCATACTTTCGTCTGTCTCTTTTTTTCTGTGTTCTTTTTTTTTCGCAGGTGGATAATGACCTGTAGTGTCATGCAAAACGCAGTTTGAGTCTCATGACTCGGGAGGCCTGGCTGGGGCATCCCCACACGCACACGCCTACACAGTCACGGCCAAGGACTCGGCTTTGTGAGGGAACACCATTTACCGGCGGGCGCAGGCGCTTTTCATCTTTCCAGAATATTAAATTTATTAAAAGAAGAAGCCCCCTAATGAATTCCCCTGGCGTCACCTGCTGCATGCGTGCCCCCGTGCCGTGCATGTGTGCCGTTGCCGCCCCGGGCAGCCCTGCGGCAAGGTGCGCGACCACCGCCGCCCCGAAGTGTGGGGCGGGAAGAAAAAAATCTCGAATGTGGGTCACGAACGGGACTGCGGCCCGCCGCGGCACGCCGACCCGAAGACCCGGACACGGAAGAGTTGGGTCGGGTCGCGTCATCATAACGCGGAACCTCACACCGCCCAACCCTCTACCTGGCCGGCCCGGCCCGGCCCGCCCTTGTGTATGGCATAACAGCCCCGTTAGGGTCAGGACCGGCAGGCCGGCGGCAGGCAGCCCTCAACTTGACCTAGTAATCGTGACCCCCACCAGGAAGTACACGGCCGTCGGAACCCGCTGCATGGCGGTGCCGCGCTCTAGGTCCCCGCGAAGGTTCCGCTGCTGCTGGAGGCCTAGAACACCGTGCGGTACCAAAAGTCGACCAAAGTCAGCAAAAACTACTACTTTCGGAGCTTTAATCACTTTTTGGCCATTTTTGCAAGGTTACTAGTCCCAAAATCGTTGAGGTCAAAGCCGGGGCATGAAAGACTTGCGTTGAGGGAGGTATTCTGGCCTCAGCTAGATTGGACGCAGGTGCCACCCAAAATCAGCAATATTTGATTTTTCGATCTTTTGGCAGCTCTCCGAGGCCGGCGTTGCATCCGAAGGCCGAAACCACCACAGCCCATTTTCAACAACACACATTCGATCACTCGGCACGTGTTCTACAAACCCACATATTCCCTTTTCCGCCCTCACAAAATGAGGTCGCCCTTTTTTCCTTCTTTTCTTAAAAACACACACACACAGTGTGCCAGTGCAAAAACGCGGTGCTGCTGAGTAGTGAAACTAGGTCAGAAATGCGATCGCTGGCGGCATCGTCGGATCAGCAGCCCCTCGTTCAAAGGATCCCACGCAACCCCGAGGACCATTAGCCCACCCTTCTCTGTTCCGGCTATCACGAGGTTACGCGGAAGGAGCGTGTGTGTGTGCGTGTACGTCGAGCTTGCCACGTCGTCCCGTTAGATGGGAGCGATAAAAAAAAGATCTGTCGATTCAGAGAATCACGACAATTTTGATTGGGGATCACGCAGCATTCCATTCTGCAGCTGTCTCGTTTGTCTTTATTTCTTTCTCTTTTCAGATGAGAGTGCCATGTAATTGAGGAACAGTCACACAAAACGCAAATAATTCAACACTTTGAAAGAATATTTTTGATTTATTATTCAAGTTAGTCTTTTGTACACAGTACACCGTCGTCGTCGCTAAAATAATATTAAACTTAAGGCTATTATCACAAATAAATTGGAGATTTTTTTTTCTGGTTCGAGATTTTGCACTTCCTCGCTCTTGATCCTTACGCTACTGACTAGATGCCACTCGAAACCTCAAAACAATTGATTATAACAGCCCCAGGGGACACTGTTCCAGGTGCAGGGCTCTAAGGGTGTCCCGGTGGCCGCTGGCGCTGCTGGCTGGGCGGCGCGGCGGCGTGGATCCTGGCCTCGTGGAGGTACTCCTTGAGGTCGGCGATGACGGTGCCCTCGGCGTCCAGGCCCTCGCACTGCACCAGGTAGCGCTCGGCCTCCAGGATGCAGGCGCGGTAGCTGGCGTCCATGACCGGGTCCACGCCGCGGGGCAGGCTCTCCTCCCAGTCCTCGTCGTCGTCCTCGTCGTTCTCGACGTCCTCGTCGTCCTCGTCGTCGACGTCCTCGTCCCAGCCGGGGATCATCTCGGACAGCAGCATCTCAGCCAGATCTATGGAGGGAAATGCGAAGCTAGAAAACGGCCGAATGGGCGCGGAGCAGTCACTGAAGAGAGACAAAGTGTCACCACTCACCGTACAGCTGGCTCCTGTCCAAGGGCACCAGCGACATGAGCGCCGCCGTCTCGTTCATGGAGACGTTCATGGCTGCGTCGAAGGCGTCGAACGTGTCGCTCGTCATAGGGCCGGGTCCCTTGGCGACCTGCAACAGGAATGCACCGCTTTTAGCACCGATCCCTCTTTATCCTGGACTTCTCCTTCTGACCCTCCACTGCAAAACCACTGCAAGGCCCGGTTCGGTCCTGCGACGGTGCGATCCAGAGAAATAGAGAGGACCTTTTTATCGCGACTGGATCGCAGCATACGGCGAGCTCTTCCGAACAGTCGCTGTCTCTCTCGCACTCATCGGGTGCGCCTCAGAGTGCGAGAGAGACAGAGCGACGAACCTCTGTGCGGAATGAATCGCTCTGCCGGCCGGCCGGTGGCCGGTCAGCCGGTCGCCTTTTGGCGGTGGTGGGGGGAGCAGGTGCGAGCAACAGCACAGCACGCGGGAGGGAGCGAGAGAGAGGAGAGAGAGGGAAGAGAGGGGGACGGTCACGCCCGTGCGCGCACGCCTCGCACGCCGCACCGCGCGGTCGCGTGTTGCCGGCACGCGTCGCGCTCCAAGACGCACGCGCGCGCCGCCGGGGGTACACTGTAGCTCACTGTTGCGAGCACTGTTAAAAAACAGTTTAAAGTAGTGCCAAAGGTGGAAGGTGAATAACTCGAAATGAAGCGATTTACTCGATTTCTCAATCAAAGCGCCTGGATGGTCTGCCCCGGGTCGGCTTGGGGCCAGGGTGAGGGTGTCGCACCCGGGGAGCGGCGGGTATCCTAATGGGTGAGCCCAGGTAAAGCAGAAGCCAAGAAAAGGGAAAAGGGGCCTCCCTTCCTCTCTTTGAAAGGAAATAATAATTTGTAAAAGTAGGTCGATCCCGCTGAACCTGGCGCCGCCAAACACACGGGACTATTAGGAAGGTGTCAGCCCGTCGTCAGGAGCGTCCAGGAACCACGTAACAAACAGCGCGATGACCTTGCCAAGGACAGGCGGGGGTGGTGTATGGAGGTAAAGCGAAACCAAATACACTTTCTTCAACTCAATGAATGACTTCCTCGTGGCGGAAAAATGAATGACTTGCACACGGCGACACTTCGTACGGAAAAAGTCGAAAAAGTCTTGAGGACACCAACACTGTGATCACCATGATCTCCCTAAAGAGAGAGGACGTCCTTCCAGTGGGGAGGGACGACGTCGGCGTGGTCCTGGGGGTCATCGCCGTCCTTACCTGTTGCTCTGTGAAGGGCGGTGCCGGCGCGTCCTGCCACTGCATGGCGGTGCAGGGGTCCTCGACCAGGGCCTCGACGACGTGGACGGGGAGCGCTGCAGCCTCGGCGACCGTCCTGGGGCAAGTGCCGACACACACTGGTGACTGGTGTGGTGGTGGTGGAGCAGAGCAGCAGCCAGCAGGAGCAGGCCCAGACGAAGGAGGGAGCCGCGACGGACGAGCAGGCAGACGGAGTCCAGACGGGACGGGGCGGGGAGAGGGGGAGGAGCGGTGGGGTCGTCCAGGTGCACTACCCCCTCCACGGCGGCCACGGCGGCCAGGGGGAGCGGCGGCCTAGCGGCGGCGCGCGCGGCAGCTGTGCAGCAGGCAGGACCGCCGCAACTGGGGCGGACTCACTCGACAAATACGCGGATTCTGCGTCCGGGTCGCCGAGGACGACGTCGGCGACCGGCGTGACCAGTCCGAGACGAGCGCGCACCCCTTCACCACCCCGTCGGACCCGTCGCCCCGCCGACGACGTGCACGTGCGGAATGCAACCCCTGCGCATTGCGGACGTACACTAGAAAAATATATAAAAATAAATGCAACAGTGTAGCACTGGGAAAGGCACGGACACCGAAAGAAGAGGCGAAGGAAAGTGATGGTTTTTTGTGGGTGTTTGCTGAAAGATCAGGCCAGCGTAAGGTGCGCGCATCCGGCTCTAGGGCGCTCCCCCCACCCCTTTCCCTGCAGGGCTTCCGGGTCGGTAGGCCCCTGCGTTCAACACATGTGGCGGGGAAGACAGGCGCCCCTGGGTCACTGAACCCCGCGCATGTACTACGTCTCCAAAACGAACTTCTTGAGAAAATGCTCGAACTTTTGGACGGTTGAGACTTTAATTATTTCGCACCCGGAAGACTTCGATCTCCGAGCAGAGGTGATGATGAGTGTGATGATCGTGGACTGCCGTTATGATTGGAGGTGTAACCCTTTTGATAAGAGTGGCAAGGCCAGGCAAGGCCCTGACAGGCAGCCCCGCACTTAGCACCTCCTCGTTTTCGCTTACAGGTCAGGTCAGGTAGGCGGACACTCGCTCGACCCGGGAAGAGGCCCATCAGGTTGTTGACATTTTTTTCTTCACCTCTCTCTGTCTCACTTCCCTTCCGCCTGGAAGAGTCTTTTCAAGGGAAAGAGCAACTCAGACACAAGGATTTTCATCGTATATTTTTTATTAATCTTTCAAACTCTATACAATTTGTTAAAAAGGCGCGAGCCATGGTATGACTAGATGAGTAAGGAAAAGTCCATGTTGACTAGAATAATACGTTTGACTTCAACACCGATAGGCCTGTGAGGGATACATATGAGATCAGCGACGACAGTGAACAAAATCTTTGGCTACATTATAGTCTGAGGATACATTATTTTATCATGGGAACACCACAGGTATCTTTTCAGCGTACTTGTTCAGTAACATTGCAGTATTATTAGCTCCGCCGGCACTAAGTCTATCTATACAATCGTTAGACTATTGAAAATAGTAAACGCCCGCTAAACTATGCAACAAAGCAAAGAGTGGACAGCGATACACCACGAATAGCGCGCGTGAAAAAGTGAAAACCATATTTATGATAGAATAAGATTGGTCCAAATTCTTTGGTTTTTAAACGTCATTTTGATGGCAAAAAACGGTGAGGCTTTCCAGGCAACCATAGAAACAGCTCAGACACAAAGTAATACCATAGTGTTGATAAATCCTCCAACTTGAGCTTCGTTTTTTTAAATTTTTCATTTTAGATAAGGCTTAATTGTGAAATGAAGTGGTGTCCGTTCGGCCCATTAGGCTGGACTTAAGGCACTGATAAGTAATGATATGACGATAGTTGTTCTGCAGCCGCGGTTCCCTAGAAAGTTGGCAGTGCACTGCAAGGCGTTCTCCATGACGGACGCACACTGTGAAGTGCGTTTGAGAAGTACACTCCCTGCCAGGCGAACCTGCTGGCGCGCTTGGCAGGGAGTGTACTTGACAAAGGGGCTGCACAGGGCGCGTCCTGCCCACTGCCGGGGTTTCTATAGGGCACGCGACGCAGCTAGCGCGACTAGAATAATTAGTGAGCTCTCTGGATGAATCAGGAAAAAAAATTACCTCTCTTCGCGTCCCAAGAAAGGGCAATCCTTTTCTACCGAACCTACTGCGGCTATAAAATAAGTAGCAGCCATCGCCACTTGGCGGCGCGGCGCCCTGCGAGTTCTTCAAACGGCGCGACAAAGCGCGCCAAAACGGATTTCAAACTCGGAGGGCAGGTGGGCGGGCCGGCCGGCCAAGTTCGTTCGCTAAAAGGCACTCTCTTTGAAGAGGGTGAATGAGTGTGGCATGTACTCTTCGTATAAAGGCACGAACCTTGAATACCAGGGGGAGGGGGATCTCGGCCGTGTTCTCTGTCGCGGAGAACTCGGCCCGATCGGAGAGACAGACAAGGACAGTCTGCGTAGTGGGGAAGTTGAAGGGAGGGCGTTAAGTCTTCAAAAAGTGGCGGACCACTCCAAAGGCACTGACATCAGACGAAGACGTTCATTAAATGGCGGCGGGTGGGCGGCGAGTCCTCGCCTCGCGGAGGAGCCGTTTCGACCGTCTCCCTCAAAAGTCGATTGTTCTCAGAGCCACTCGCGGCGCTGACTTCTCGACCACTCGCGAGATTCAAAACCCTCCAAGGTGGAATTTCGCGAGCCCAACAGGAAATTTCTTTTCCAGACTTCACGCGCCACCCGACCGCCAATCTACCTCTGCATGTAAAGTATTATAAAATGTTGCTGATTTTAGTTTGGTCTGTGAACTAACGGCTAAGACTTGTTTTACGATACAATGAGCAAGTAACCGTACGATTACATCAAGGCACGAGTCATAAGGCGGGGTCCAAGTGTCACCGCGGGAACCCAAATAGCGCTCACAGAGTTTTGCTGGAATTTTTTTCCTCATTTCAAAATTATTTTTCTAAATTGCGAATTGGCAGTGCTTAAAAGAGCAGCTCCTCCAAATATATGCAACTTTTAAACGCTGTACTACGGTTTTGAAACGTGTTATTCCATGGATAATCACTGGCCACATCTTTGCATAAAATGTACAGTCCTGTCGCAAAATAATATTAACAGATTATAAGAGATATTTTATAAACTATGTACATGACGAGAAATCTTTGTGGAAGTACGGGCCCGATTTGGCGTGAGAGCCTTGTCGACAGCATCACACAATAACGAATTAAATAAAAGAAGAAAATAAAGACAAACAAACCCCGAGTCCTTCAAACTCAGGACATCTCCCCCAACCCGCCCCTCCCAAACTCTATCCTCCATGTTTTCTATATCACAAAATATATAAAATGCCTGACAAACTTTGGCACGAGACACGATGATGAAATCTTCGTCGTCCTCAAGTTGAGAAATTGCACGCTCCCCGGGTAGTGCACTTACTTGCGCAAAATACTTGTCCAGGAGAAAAATCATGAAAAAAATGGTTACTTCCTTGTTTGATTTTCCTTTCCCCAATCACAGAATGTCCCCGTCGGCGAGTCCGTCCGTGGTCCCCAGACTGTCCGCGGTCCCCGCAGGTGCAGGCGTGCTGGCCGGTGGCTCCGATGTCGGAAGCGGTGGACGGGGTGGTCGCATCCCGCGCGTCCTCGCACGTGGCGTGACACGTGTCGTGACGGGCTGGTGGTGACGTCACGTGGTCGGCACACCTGGGCGCGAAACCGGAGCCGCGCCTACCTGGAGTAGTGCAAGTCGACGCCGCGGAAGTAGTGCTGCAGGAGCTGGCTCTGCTGCAGGTGCTGGTGCTGCCGGCGGGACTCCTCCGCCATCTCCAGGGCCGCCTGCCTCCTGGTGAGGTGCGCCGTGAGCGCCAGCACGCGCGGGTCCGCGGTGGGCGCGCCTTCCGCCTCCACCAGCACGCGCAGCGCCTCGTGCAGGCACGACCGGTAGCCCTGCAGCAGCACCTCGGGGCTGCCGGCTGAGGCCCCCAGCGGCCCTGCCGAGCACGCCAGCAACGGCCCCATCGTGCCCATGGTGAACCTGCGGACAGAATGACAGTTAGAAGAGAGAGAAGCGAAGACGGTCAAATGGGGAGCTACGCCCCCCAGGCACGGAGTATCGCCGAGCGTCGCGGGGTAGCGCCGCGTGGCCGCGCCAGCCGACTGGTGCTGCCCTCCGCGGCGACGGCGCGAACCTCGCGCCGGGCAGGCGGGGTTAGTCGATAGGGTGAGGGGTGGTGGTGGTGCGGCACTGCAGTGTGCAGTCTAGTCCTGCAGGACCCGACGAAACGCATAAAAATGAAGCCAACAAAAAGCGTCTGTCACGGCGTGCGACGGTGTCTGCCTGCCGCCGGCGAAACTGCAGGAATCAACCGGGGAAGCGGAGTACACTGACAGACGGCTGTGCGGGTTGGAACCGCCAACCTCGCAACCCTGGGGGATGACCGCAGGGAGCGGAGGGGGAGTGCTTTGTTGCATCCTCGGGTGGTCCAACCTTCCGGTCAGGACGGCCTTAAGATTAATCCGAGGGTCAGGACGGGGCACTCCCAGGGCCCGGCAGCCCAGTGCACCCCCAACACGGCAAGGGTGTGGTCAGCCTGACGAGGCCTGTCCGTCTGGCCTGTCCAACATGGCGGCCCTGGCCGAAAGGGCCCACGGCACCAAGACGCCCCATTCCCCATTTCGAGCGAAACCGCCGCCAAGGCTAGCCCTGCCCGCGGAGGTTCAAGACCAAACCCCAAAACCGGAAAACCGGCTCGCCTTTCCGGCCAGGGGGGCGGGGGGCGGGGTTTACCGCACTGCGGCAATACGGCCTTGGTGGCCTTGAGGCACGCCGTCAACAAAGCACGCTGGGCGACGACCGCGGCGACGCGACCATTGTTGGCAGACACGTACTCGTCAGCGCTGTCAAACCGCCCACCTCGGCCCGCGGCCGGCCTGGCCTGACCGCGGCCTGCACCAGCCTGGACAGGGCCTTTGACAGCCGTCAGAGCTGTGGCTCCACGGCCAGGACACGCACCACCATCCACGCACCCGCAGCGCAAAGCTACGCAAAGCCCCATCGCAGTACTCACGTTAGCTCCGAATCAGCTGGGCTCCTTGACGGCGAGCTCGCCCTCGGCGTGGTCCTCTGTCCTCGCGGTGCGTCCTGCGTCCCAACCCGACGGCGACTGAGCCGGGGCAGGGCAGGGAAGGCGAGGGGCGGGGAGGGGGAGGGGAGGCACCAGCGGGGTGGAGAGTGTGAGCGACCCGACAGCGCCGCCGCGCAGCCACGGCAGCTACGCGCAGTCAAACTGCCCCCACCACTCCACCCCTTCTGTGCGCTATGTTTATCTCCGTCCCTCCCTCGCCCGACTCGCGCTCTCTCTTTCCTCCTGCCCCTTCCCTTCCCCCTCTCTCTCCCTCTCTCTCCCTCGCGCGAGCGCACTCACCCCCTCAGCCGCCGCGGAGAGCCGACACCCCCCTCCCCTCCCCCCGCGGCGTCCTTCCCCGCGACCACATGGGCAGCTCGCTGCCTCCGTCTGCAGCACACACACACACACACATACACAGACGCAATAAACTTGCACGCACACACTCGTGCGTGTGTCTGCCGTTTGGCTCCAGACGTCTCACTTCTTTCAGGCCTGCTCCAGAGACTCCCCCCTCCCCTTCCCCCTCTCGCCGCCGGGCTCGCTGGGCCCCTTGGAGACCACGGCGGGCGAGGCGGGCGATGTAAACATATGTTCCACACGCGATGATCCGGCGCGTCGGCTCTCGCGGCTTTCGGCTCCGGCGTCGTCGACTTCTCCGGAGTCCTCCGGGGGCGAGTTCCGGCCGTCGGAGCGCGAAGCTGTCCGTCATGACGATCTGGAAGGGGAAGGGGCCGCCTCCGGGGGCACACTGTACACGCGTGGCAATGTCAAAACGGCTGGAAAAGTGAAAAAGAAACGCGCAGTGCGCCGCGCGCCATGATGGAGCGATTTTTACAGAGTCCCCACGACGATGCCGCGGGCGACCGGGCGATCCATTTTTGTGCGGGCAGAAACGAGATGGCCCCGAGCGGAACTCAATGAGATGAACGGCAATGCGCTTCCGGCCCGCATGGCGGCCGCGGCGGCCACCACGGCCACGACGCCGAGGTGCAGCGTGCAGTGCAGGCCACGCGGCCACGCCGCCGTGCGGCCATGCGGGCGGCAGGGCCGGGCGGGGCGGCGGCGGACCGCCGAAGGGGCCTTGCGGAAGTCCTCCAGATAAGAAAGGATCTGGAGGCTGGGCGATACCGCAGCGCTAGCGCTACTGTACTGGGCCGTCTCCGAACGGCAGCGTCGCTCTGTCTCTCTCGCACCCATTACTGCTCGAGAGAGAGACAGCGCTTGTTCGGATTCAGGGGGCGTGTGCAGGCGAGCAGGGCGAGCAGGCCCCGTCGGGCCGGCCACCGGGACTCATTCCGAACCGTGTGCTCTGTCTCACTCGCACCTCCACGGAACGCCCCCAAGTGCGACAGAGACTGCGCGGGTGGGATAGCTCGCGATAGCCCGTCGCCACGACCTCGCTTGGCCGGCGTCACGTTGCCCGTGCCAGTCCTTATCATTGACTGTACCATAACCCAGCAAAGGAATCCGAGTCCAGAAAATACTGCAAGTTGATGGGTTTTTCCTGCTGAACGTGGTGTGTCTTTACGTTGCCGCAAGAACGAACCACAACCCAGCTCAGAACGCGTCATCGTAATTAGCCCACACGGTGCCACCTGGTGGGGGCGGCTGAGGGGATGAGTGAGTGAGAGAGACAGAGAGAGAGAGAGAGAGAGAGAGAGGAGAGAGAAAAGAGAGAGAGACGCTGTCATTAGAAAGAGAGAGGGCGAGAGGCAACCCCGCACCGCGCGTCCACCGGTGCGGATCATGCACAGGCGGCTGACGCGTGCTGCCACCCTGCGCGGACTGCGTGGGCTGGTTTACCCCCCCCCCCCACCCCCCTCCCCCTGCCGAGGGAAGGTGCGCACGAGTGCAGCCGATGCACCAGCTGGCGTGTGATTCAGAAAGCCGGTTCGACGAGATATGCATCGTAGAAACCAAAACGTCCTCGTACAAGTCCTTTTTCGATTTCTTTCGATTCGATTTTGGTTGCCTGGAGGCACGTTGCTGTCGCCTTGGCGCGCCTTGGCGGTGCTGCACACGCCGTCAGACGGCGGCACTTCGCCGCCGTTGAATCCTGCATGGCTCCCATTTTTCAGCACCGAACCTCATTTTCATCTCATGAATGTTGCGGGCGGCACTGCCAGGGCGGGGCGGGGGGCAAAATAAAGGTAAGGCTGCTCGCGGTGGAGGTAAAGAGGGCCATGCTTCTGGAGCCCCGCCCGGGACGGCCCGGGAGCGGAATAATACCCGTCAGAACGGGGTGAGGGCGTTGACCCCCCAGCGCTGCGTTCGAACGCCCAGCCCAGTTTGCCTCAGGCTTGCCAGAGGCTGCAGGCCAAGTCCCCCCGAAAGCCGACTTGCCCGCGGAAAATGAAATCAAGCCCGAGGCGACAGCGCAGCGCGCCAGCCCTCACAGTCGGGAAAGCGGGAAATGGCGCAGGCTGTCGATGGGGGCGAAACCTGACCACCGATATTGCAACCGATAAATATTCGGCCCGGAACTGGGCCAACTCGACCGCAAGGCTACAACACCCTCTCCCCTCTTCCCCCCGCCCGGCCGACCTCCCGATCACCTCGCCCGTATTGCGGCAGGACAAATGGAACAGAAGAATTAAACGGCGGCCTTTCTTGGCAGGGACGCCGACGAGGAGGGAACAACGGCTGCAGATTGGAACCGTTCGGCCGATTTGGAGTGCCGGTGTGCCCGGGCGGCGTGACAGTTTCAAGTTTCAAGTTAGGGGTTCAACTAGCAGCCTTGAGGTAAGTGGAAGCGAAATGGCACGATCATGCGTGGTTTAGCCTCTAGTGGTAATGGCAATGGAGGGCGTGGGCGTGCCTGATGGGATGCCTACCTCGCCGGCGCTCCCACTGGCCGCGGGTGCCGCGGGCAGCGCGCTGCGGGCAAGCCGCCCACCATTTCTACCCTTTCGTCGCCGTTTTGACCGACTTCGCGGTCCCGGTCAGAATGCTCCCATAGTGAGGCGCGAAAATGCCTTCTGTAGAAGAGGCATGCTAAAAGAAGCGAGTTTAGAATGCTGTCTCGGCTTGTTCGTGACTTATTGCGTGCGGGGTATCGTCCTCGTTTCGTCGCCTGGCCAGCTCCAACTCGGGGCGGGAGGCCTCAGCGCGGTCCAAAGTTTGGCCCTGGCCCTGGCGTGCCCGATGAGCGAAAGGAGATTATTTTGTTCCGTCCTTTATTCCGGGGCCTCGGTCTTCCGATATTACCCCGAGCACAAAGGTGGAGTCCCGGGGCTTTTCCGGGGTCCCTGCGTGCTGCCCAAACCGGCCCCCACACCGGCCCCCACACCGGCCGATCAAAAGCTCCATTTCCAGGCATCATCCGAATTTAAAGCTCAAAGCTTCAAGCCGCTACCGGCTGGCGTCCCAGCCCCCAGACAGCCCGCCAGCCACAGGGGTGCACAGGGGACTTCCGGGACTTCCCCTCCCCCCGTTTCCGGGTCCAAGTCCGGCCCGCCCTTTGTCCGCGCATTACATGCTCTGTCGGATCTTTTAACTTGCTCATTTCCACTTTCACTTTTTTCTAATTTTTCCCTTTAAAAAAAATTACCCGAGAGTCCTCTAACCAGGACGACGCGGGTACATCCACCTCGCCTCCGCCGTGGAGGTAACATAATTAAAAGTTTGACCCAAAGTCGCCTTTTTCTTGTCCTCCCGCGCAGAAATGCCGCGGGCCGCGGGCGAAATTCTGCCAGCAAAAACAACAACAGCAATAACAGCAATATCGCCGCGCCCGGGCAATGCCGGCAACGTGAGGGAATAAAAAGAATGCAAACAAGGAAACAAATTTGCTCCAAGATTCGCTGCGCGCCGCGCGCCGCGCCAAGAGCTGCAGAGGGAACGTTATAAGCATCGGGGGCAGGCAACTGAGAAAAATGTGTGTGTGTTGCCTTCGTGTGGGCCTTCATGTGGGGGAGCAGGGAGTCAAAGTCGGGGGCCTTCTCGTCGGCCCTTTCTTATCCTGGACACACACACACACACACACACACACACACACACACACACACACACACACACACACACACACACACACACACACACACACACACACACACACGAGGGAGGCACGCACAAAGCCACGCCAACGAACCGCGCCAAGTTTTGGCCGCGGTCTGTGCCGCTCGTGTCTGCGAAAGAAAATTGAAAACGGTATCGCGGTTTTTCCTGCGCAGAAATTCACTTTCTCTTGGCGCAAGGAAGTCCTATTATGGCGTCGCGGCGAAACTGGCGAGGAGTCAAGGGAGGTCCGGGGGGGGGGGGGGGGGGACGGCATTACCGTGCGGGGCTGCGCCCGGCTGCGGTCCAAAAACGATACCTCGTGTCGGCCCGGCCATGGCTAAGGCGTCTGGGCGCGCCTGGGCCCAGGGCAGGGTCCAGGGCTCGGTCCAGGTGAGGGAAAGGGCTGTTGCAGCCCGGCTGAGCTTTGGCACGGTGCCGCGATACGCCAGCCCCGGCCAGCCCCGGCCAGCCCCCCGCAGCGTCGGCAGCAACAACGCGGCCAAAACAAGAAAAATGGCTCTCCGCCCCGGAAGAACGGGCATAATGAGCAGAATAACGAAAAGGAGCGAAGTTCCGGGTTCCGCTAGCGGAGCTCCAGCGCGGCGGCCGGGCACAAAGACGCGGGGCAGCAGCGGCCAGCAGTCGGATCAGGAGCAGATTGGAGGAGAACAGAACGAGGGGCGGGCAGGACGTAGCGAATGAGAGGGAATGCACACACACGCAGACACACACACGTGCGCGCGGAAGCGTCTTGTGGCAAGTTGCAGAAAATGATAGATGGCGCAAGAGGTAAGACGAGGAGGGCGGTGGTGGTGCGGCGGCGGTGTGGCGGGGGTGTGAGAGAGACGGGGCGCGCGCCGCCGTGTTGACGGCCGTGGAGAGATGGAGAGAGAAGGGGTGGCGCTCGATGCTGGCGGCACGGCGTCGTTTCCATGGCGACGGGGGCCCAGGCAGGCAGCCCAGGCAGGCAGGCCCAGCCTCCGCGCTGCCGCGCTGCTCCACAGCAACAGAAGGAGAGGTGACGGTGGCGCCAGCCTGGGCGGGGCGGCGGGGCGGCGGGGCGGTCGGGGGTGGCGCGGGGCGCGCGGGCGGCGCGGGCCGGGTCGCTCTGGGGGTGGCTGGGGCTTGGGGCTGCCGCCTCGCTGCCGCCGCGCTGCCGCCTCCCTGCCGCTCCAGCCGCCGCTTTTGCACCGGAGTGTCCAGCTGGAGGCCCTCGCGCAGCCCGGCGGAGCCCGGCGCAGCCTCGCAGGGCGGTCCTGGCGGTCCGGGGCGCTAGTCCGCCAGTCGGCCGCGAGACGCGAGTCGCGAGCGCGTGCTCGCTTGGTGGTGGTGCGCGCGGCGGGCGATCTTCGCCTGCTTCGCGCGCGTCGTCACCCTGCACGCGGCCGTCGCCGTCCCGGTGTGGGCCGCCACTGCCGCCAGGGCCCGCGATGCTGGCATGGCCCCGCCCCGGTGCCCCCTGCTGCGGTGCTGCTGCGGCGGCGTGGTGCACGACAGCGACGCGGTGGACGCGGTGCAGGCCGCCAAGGCCGCCAAGGCCGCCAAGAAGGCCGGCAGGGGCTGCACGCCCAGCTGCGGCCAGGCCCTGGGCCAGGCCGCCGACGCGCTGCCCTCCTACTTCAGCGAGCCACCGCCGTCCTGCAAGAAGCTGCTGCGGAGGCGCGCCGGGCCCAGCAAGGTGAGCGGGAGGGTCGACCACCGCGTCGTCGCCGTCGTCGCGTTGCCATGGCGACCGGACTCGCGCCGCGCCAGCGCCGGCGAGGCCCTCGCTGAGGCCACCACGATAGGGTCATGATAGTCCGTTTTCGTCGCTTTGCCTCTCTCGCGCAGTGCAAAACTCGCAGAACAGCGAACCACGCGCGGATTGCCGCAGTGGCGTAGTGTTAAAACCATCTGCGTTGCCGCGCTCGTCCAGGATCACGTCGAGCGAGGGCGCCGACGACGACCGTACGAGAGGACGAGGACGGTGGACAATCCGGAGGCCAAAATAAAAGCACTGCCGCTCGTGTTGACCCTGCACTGTCCACTGTCCGCGCCCCAATCAACGAGGACAGCGACGGACAGGCGGACAGACAGGCAGACAGGCAGCGCGAACAAACCGGCGGCGACTCCAAATCAAATTTTCCCGCTCGCGGCCCGCGGGGACGCGAGGTCGGATTTATGTAGATTAATCGCCGCCCACGCCGTCCCTTTATCAATTGGCCAATGATAGCGCGGGGGGCCGTGTCGCCCAGCAGTGACACCCTGTCTGTCTGTCTGTCTGTCTGTCTGTCTGTCTGTCTGTCTGTCTGTCTGTCCATGTCTCTGTCTGTTTGTCGGGAAATGCTCCGCGGTGACCGGACGCCTGTGGTTCGCCGGGTAGGCATCACCGACACCGGCGTGTAGTCGGGGTTGCCTACTCGCCGGGCGATTGCGATTGCGATTAATGCCTGGACCACAAGTGATCGTCTGGCTTTCGGGCCCGCCCGGTCATGTCGGTGATACACCAGCACGTGACGGGGCGTCGCCAACGCTCTCGCCTGTCTGTCTGCCTGTCTGTCTGTCTGTCTGCCAGTGCGCGCGAGGCAAACACTGCCTATTGGCTCCAACGCGGCCCCAGGGCGGCGCGTGGCAACGAATCGGCCCCGAGGGCAGCTAGGCTCGCAAATTGCCTATCAGTTGGCAGTGTCGCAGTGCGAATCGTTCCGGGTTCCGGCCGTCCCGGCCCCGCCATGGCCTCCACGGGCCGCGGGGGCCGCGGGGGCCACTCCGGCCACTCCGGCACGCCGATGGGCGCACTAATGGCCAACTAGGTCGAGTCGCCGGACGCGAGGCGGCGACGCGGGCGACGACGCGCCGCGACGCGCGGACGTGTACTCAGTTCAATTGCTTTTCCGTGCCCGCTCGCTCTCGGCCCGGCCTCGTTTTCTTGTTTTCGTCGGAGGCTCCATCGACGCGCTCGCAAAATAACAGCGGGAAAAAAATTTGAGGGAAAAATAAAGCCCATGGCGCGGGCCGCGCGATGTCGGCGAAATCATTTTCCAGGCATCGACGCCGGCAGTTTTTGTTTTAGTTATCATCTTTTTTTCGCGAATAAAAAAAAGTCGGTGCAGTCTTGCGAATGAACGAGGCAAACCGACTCTTGATGAAGTGCGCGGCTGTGCTGCTGTGATTCGATTTTGATCTCCTCAGCGGAGCGCCCCAGTATTTGTCTGTCTGTCCAACTTGCGCATGTCAGTCTGTCTGCGTGCCTGGTGGCGTGTTTTCAAACCCCAATCGGATTGAATGGCGTGCTCTTGGCAACAGCCCGGCCATGCTGCCGTGCTGTAGCCACTGAAAATTAGCGCCCCTTCAGCACTAGCGCGACGTGCTCCCATTGTTGCGGCCAGGCGCTCGGTTCGAGTCCTGTTTAGCGACTCTGGAGCTGGAGCTTGCTGGAGCTGAAAACGCGACTAGAGTTTTGGCCGCCCCCACCGGTCTTCTGGCCCTCCGTGGGGCAGCAGCACAAGGCGGCGACCCCTAAAGGTCGGAAGCGGGCGGGAAATAGGGTAGGTCCCCGGAAGGATCAGGGCAGCAATGCCGCAGCACCGGGGGTATTTCCTGTCGTGGGGGAGGGCCTGGCCGGCCTGGCCGCGGACCGCAGCCCGGACCTCAAGTACCCCATAACCTCAGAGGCAACGGCAGCCCGGGGAGCCAGCGCCGTTGCCGCTCGGCGGGCCCGAAGCAGGTCCCCAGGAAGGACGGCGAGTTTGTCCCCGTCGGCCAGGGCGACGGACAGACGGACGGACGGATAGACAGACGGGGCATAAATGCAGGCCGCGCATTAGCATAGCGACCCAGACCCAAGCCTGATGAATGTCGCCGGCGTCGCCAGGTAGGGGCGGCGAGACTCGGACGGACTTGGCGCCACCATCCCCCGCACTCACACACCCACACACCCACACACTCGACGCGGCGTCTTTGTTTTGTGGGATTAACTCATCACTTAGTTCTGCTCCGCCTTGCGAGGGCCCGGCGAGGGGCCCTGCGAGCCCTTCACGCGCCTCGTCGGCCTCGACCCTTACAGTCCTTTGCCGGCCGGCTAGCCGCGGCAGGACCAGCCCTTTGGACCAGCCCTTTGGACCAGCCCTTTGGACCAGCCCTTTGGACCAGCCCCTTGGACCAGCCCTTTGGACCAGCCCCTTGGACCAGCCCTTTGGACCAGCCCTTTGGACCAGCTCTCTACGCCCAGCCATTGCGGTTAGGACGGATGCCTACCCTTGCGGTCCTCGTTGGTCACTCGCACTGAAGGAGGCTTCGTTTGCGCGCGCGCTTGTGTGTGTGTGTGTGTGTGCTGTTTTTTGGTGGGGGTGGATTCAAAAAAGACGCTCAAAAACTAATCCCCGATTGCGACGAAACGTTGAGGGCGTGCTAGTTCCCGATACGGTCCGAACATCTCAGTGCGTCCGCCGTTCAGGATTTTATCTCATTCTATTTGCTGTGGTTTGGCCATTGTACCCCCGCCCTCCGTGCATCCATCCCCCCCCCTCCCCCTCCCCCGCCTCTTCCGTCTCTGAGCCCCGATTTAATTGATCACATAACGCGATTAGGCCGTGATAGCGTTTTCGGCGCGTCTTTCTCCAGTCGACCGGGAGGACGCAGCTCAGTCCTCCACCCCACCACTTGTTGTTGTTGTTGTTGTTGCACCTGCTCCAGTACCGGCGGGCCGGCAGCGTTGAAAAGGTACCCGTCCGACCGCGTGGTGGCTGCTGCTGGCCCCACACTGCACAAGCAGTGGAGTGTGAGGGGAGATAGCGGCAGTCCTCGTCGCTGTCGCTCTCTCTCTCTCTCTCTCTCTCTCTCTCTCTCTCTCTCTCTCTCTCTCCCTCCCGCATGCGGTGCACCACCACACCATAATCCGAGGTGCTCTTCGACACCAGCTCTAGCAGCAGCGAGCCAGGGTTGCGGTTGTGGTTTGGCGGCGTTTTTTGTTTGTTTTTATTTCGAAATTTTTTTTTGGCAGGTTGGACAGCGATTTCCACGGCTGACTTTATTTTTTTGCAGCTTCGTAAGAAAGTCTACCGCCGGCTTCGTAAACTGGAGGGAAAAATTGTTTCCCGCGCGACGTCGCCGCGAGACGGTCGTCGCTTAGGAGGGAGAGAGAGAGAGAGAGACAAAAAAACGTGGGCGCCTCTCGGAACGCCCCGCCTCGCCCTCGCCCCCACAGTGTGGCGGCCTGGCCAGGCCCTGGTAGTGGCGGGGCGGCGCCAGCACACTGATAACTCCGAGTGTGAGGCCTCTGTCTCTCTCGCACTCATGCGGCGTCCTGTGTGGGTGCGAGAGAGATCGACGCGCTCGGACTCAGCCTACAGGCGGCGGCGTCTCTCCGGGATGCTTGCCAAAGATGTCCCGTGGGGCGCCTCGCAAGCGCCACCCGCCACCGGGGCCGGGGCGGGGCGGGGCGGGGACGGGCACCGCTGCCGATGCGTAACTCAAATGAGATTTCCGCATCCAGCTCGTTGCCGTGTCTCCCTCCTCTCTGTGTGCACGCAGGCGCGCTCTCTCTCTCTCTCTCTCTCTCTCTCTCTCTCTCTCTCTCTCTCTCTCTCTCTCTCACACACACACACACAGTAATCACCCGATCGGGATCGACGCGGGGGTCTTATCGGTCATACGCTATGATCATGTGCAAACATTTGGCAAGGCCGCCATAGTACACTATATATGGTAGTGGGAATACAAACATGCACACACACGCACACATCAAATAATATACCGTCGCACACACGCCCAGACACACACACACACACACACACGCGCGCGCGCGCGCGCGCGCGCCAGGGAGGCAGGTGCGATATTAAACGTCAAGGCGGCTCCGTTCTCGGGAGTTTTATGCACACCCTTTTCATACCGCGGTGACGTCATGACTAGACGGATCCCCCTGGAAGACACCGCGGCCCGCGGCGGCCCGCCAGGCCTTAGCCAGGCCCGGCCCGAGGGCGTCCCTGGGGAACGCCCCGCCCCGCCCCGCCCCGCCCCGCCCCGCCCCGCCCCGCCCCGCCGGTGCAACATGCAAAGTCCCGTAATGGCTGTCGGACGGGCTGGACGCGTTCAAAGGGTGGCTCTCGATCGAGTCCCTGTCTCTCTCCGACGCCAGGCAAACGCCAGAGCGCGCGAGGGGGCGTGCGAGAGAGACAGAGCGAGACTGCGGTGCACGCCAAATTGCGGCACGTCTGTCGAATTATACTTCATCGCCCTGCCCGCCCGCCTGGCCGCCCGGCCGCCTTTTGAAGGCATATTTGCATTATTTGTCTGGGAACCTCATCAGCGAACGAACGCGTTGCCGCAAAGTGGGCGAGTGCCCGCAGTACGGAAACCGAAAGATGGAATGGTTTCGATTTCGAACCCGAATCCTGACTGGGCTGGTGACCAACGAACAGCTGGGCGGCCGAAATGAAGTGCTTGCTGAAACAGGGGAACGTAGTTTCGAAAAAAACGGAGCAAACATGCAGACTGACTAGAGGATGGTTTAAGGTTTAAGGTTTAAGAGTGGACGCTCAACGAACGGCTCTGTCACAGCACACCAAATCATACTCACACACGCGCACTAACACACACACACACACACCTCCAAGAGGCCGTGACGTCATGATACAGTCCGCAGTTTACGCGTCGAGGCGCACAAGACACGGTCCCCACGGCCCCCGCTGCCAACAAAGACAAGTCCCGGACACGACCGCTAGAGCGCCACTGCTGCCACTGCCGCACCACTTTGTTTGTCTTTGCCCCACAAGCCCCACTAGGCCCCCGCGGAGCCAGCCTGTCTGTCCGCCTGCCTGCCTGTCTGTCTGCCCGCACGCACGCTTCATTAGAAGCGCGGCGAATTGCCCCGGCGAATCGCAAGAGCGAGGACCCCATCAAGGATTTGCGCGGGAAAAAGGAAGGGCTGATTGATTTTCCAGGACCATTAACCTTTTTAATGGGATCGAGAGAGAAGGGCAGCTGTCCCCGCAAGACCACCGCCTCCCCACACTGTCACCGTGTCGCCCCCAAGAACAAAGAGGCTCACTGAGGGCCCTCATGCACGGAGTATTTCCTGCCTCGGCATCCCCAGCAGCCCCTCGGGGGGCCCTCTGGCCGGTCTGCCGCACGCCCTGCCCACGCCCCCCTCGGGGCGCTGCCTTGGCTCGGCCACGGCGCGGCCAGCCCGATGTTCGGCGACGCTTTCTAAATGGGCCCCCGCAGCCCCGTGCTGGGGCGGGGACGTGTGTGACGACCCCGAGCCCCTCTTGGGGCACTTTGGGGCAGCCCGGCCTCCAGCGTGCTTCCAGCGCGCCTCCGGGCTCCCAGTGTAGGAGCGACTATCATCGCCCGGGTTAGTTCCCCAATGTAATCCCGTTGAGGAGCTAACAGGGCTAACAGCGTCAGCCGGCTTGGTTAGCTAGCGGTGGCGCAATTTGGTCGCTCACTTTGCGAGTTTCCTTTTCAATTTATCTTTTTCGGTTCCCTCTGCTTCATAACGCCGGTGCTCGGGGTGTATGTCGTTTGTCCGACCTTCTTTTGTCCGACCTGTCCAAATTTCACTTGGGAAAGCCACTCCTAAAATGTAAAGAATTGCTGGGAGTCGAACCCTAGCCCCTGCGCGTGATCATGATTTCCTCGGGATGCCACAGTGTGAAGCCAGTCGTGGGACTTGGGACTTGCGACACACTTTTCTGAAACAGCGGCGGCTGAGCGCGCAGAGGCGTTGATCCGCTACTCCAGGGGCTGGGGTTCGACTCCCTGCAATCCTTTACATTTTAGGAGTAGCTTTCCCGGTGCGGTTTGGGCCCGCTGCGCCACTCGGCTTACTCGGCGAGCCACGGTGGCCGAAGATGTTGAGATCTTTGAATCCTATACTCGGATCGAGCGATCGAATACTAGCTACCCGCTCTTTTTGTCTGACTATACGGTTCGGACCAGCGGCTTCAAATGCTCCCCTTCGCACATCGGCACCCATGGGCCGTGGTGGCCGAGAGCGCAGAGGCGTCGGGTCCCGACTGCGGGGTCCGGGGTTCGATACCCAGCACCGTAAAGAATATTTTGACCAAGCTTGCATCGCAAGAAGGCGGTTCAAGTATACAAAATCGGCCGGCGTTCAGTGTGCCTCTCATAGCCCAGTGGTTCCGCTGCTGGGCAGGGTGACGCAGACTCCTGATTACCAGTAGCATGGCCCCTGAGTGGGAAGGGGGCCGGGAACGAAACCCGACTACTGGGAAAGGTGGCAGCCTGGCCTACTATGAGAGGACTCCTCCACATCACAGATGACGCGACCAATGACGGGGCCACTGCGGTTTAACTCTGAGGTTGCTCCTGTGATGAGATGGGGGAACCACTGGCTCACCAAGCCAGCGGGGAAGAGGGCCGGTTCGCCGGGGTGCCCTCTTTCGCTGAAATTTTCTTTATAGTGTTCATTTTACTTCTGTTACTCTGAATACATTTTGTGTTAAAATGTACAAATTTGGATTGTTCTGCATCCAGTCTTGATTGACATAGAGAGTGAGCCGCGGGTGTTTAGATCAATTGAGCGCCGCCGAGTTGCTCTCTAGCCCAGTGGTTCTCAACCTTAGGGTCGCGACCCCAAGTGGGGTCGCGAAAAAATTTTAAGGGGTCGCGGCGAGGTAGCTGGGGTCGTGTTTTGGGCCGATTTTAAGCAGCCACTGCGTCTGATCCGAGGCGGGCATTTTGCTCCCTCAACGGGCAATTGGTCTTTGGACCTTCCTTTAGCATGCCTCTGTTACGGAGTGCGATTATCAGTTTTAGTTTGGGAGCAGTATTGTCTCAAAGTTGGCCAAAACGCTCAGAAATGTCTTTAAAAAATCATGTTTTGGGTCGATTTTAAGCAGCCACTGCGTCTGATCCAAGGCGGGCATTTTGCTCCCTCAACGGGCAATTGGTCTTTGGACCTTCCTTTAGCATGCCTCTGTTACGGAATGCGATTATCAGTCTTAGTTTGGGAGCAGTATTGTCTCAAAGTTGGCCAAAACGCTCAGAAATGTCTTTAAAAAATCATGTTTTGGGTCGATTTTAAGCAGCCACTGCGTCTGATCCGAGGCGGGCATTTTGCTCCCTCAACGGGCAATTGGTCTTTGGACCTTCTTTTAGCATGCCTTTTTTACGGAGTGTGATTATCAGTCTTAGTTTGGGAGCAGTATTGTCTCAAAGTTGGCCGAAACGCTCAGAAATGTCTTTGAAAAATCGTTGTGCCTGTTTTGGTCAACTTTGAGACAATACTGCTCCCAAACTAAGACTGATAATCGCATTCCGTAACAGAGGCATGCTAAAGGAAGGTCCAAGGAACAATTGCCCGTTGAGGGAGCAAAATGCCCGCCTTGAATCAGACGCAGTGGCTGCTTAAAATCGACCCAAAACATGATTTTTTAAAGACATTTCTGAGCGTTTTGGCCAACTTTGAGACAATACTGCTCCCAAACTAAGACTGATAATCGCACTCCGTAACAGAGGCATGCTAAAGGAAGGTCCAAAGACCAATTGCCCGTTGAGGGAGCAAAATGCCCGCCTTGGATCAGACGCAGTGGCTGCTTAAAATCGACCCAAAACATGATTTTTTAAAGACATTTCTGAGCGTTTTGGCCAACTTTGAGACAATACTGCTCCCAAACTAAGACTGATAATCGCATTCCGTAACAGAGGCATGCTAAAGGAAGGTCCAAAGACCAATTGCCCGTTGAGGGAGCAAAATGCCCGCCTTGAATCAGACGCAGTGGCTGCTTAAAATCGACCCAAAACATGATTTTTTAAAGACATTTCTGAGCGTTTTGGCCAACTTTGAGACAATACTGCTCCCAAACTAAGACTGATAATCGCACTCCGTAACAGAGGCATGCTAAAGGAAGGTCCAAAGACCAATTGCCCGTTGAGGGAGCAAAATGCCCGCCTCGGATCAGACGCAGTGGCATGTTAAAGGAGGGGTCCCGTGGGGTCGCGAAACTTTTCCTGGGGGTCGCGGAAATTTTTGGCTACAAATTTGGGGTCGCGAGCCGCGAAAGGTTGAGAACCGCTGCTCTAGCCGCAGCCTGACCGCCTGGCGGTGTAAGTGGGTCGGACAAAACGGAGGTCGGACAAAATTTTCAGCCGATTCACGGGCAAGTGAAATTTGGACAGGTCGGACACATGAAGGTCGGACAAACGATGAGCACCGCTCGAAGCGGGACCGCGAACGACACGCCCACTCGGCCGCACAAGCGCACACACTGGCAGTCGCCTTCCATCACACGTACGCGCTCACACTCACACACTCACGCGAGGCTCGCGTTTAGTGGATATTCTCTGGCGAGGAGGCCCCCAGGCCCCAGGCCTCTCTCCTCGTCCTGCGAGACGGTAAAAGGGTCGGACAGGGCGGGGCGCGGGGCGGGGCGGGTGGGCGGGGCGGCGGCGGGGCTGCCCCGGTGCCCCGTACACCTGTCCGAGACGTGTCGCTTAACCGACCTCTCCCTTCTCGCTGAGCCGGAATGGAGGAGGGCTGCGCCATGGCTGCGCGCTGCACCGCAACAACAACAATCTCCAATCTACGAGAGCACTCCTCTTCGTCCCCGCCTCCTTGTTGTTGTTGTTGTTGTTGTTGTTCTTATCGCGGCATCGCCAATAGGCCAGCTAACTCAACAACAACACGGCCCGGATCGAGTGGATCAGACCGCGCCATTTCGTGGCCCTGTTGGCGCTGAGCAAACAGATGAGGAATGTTGGCGGCGGCGCTCTCAGGGATGATTAGGCACGTGTCTTTGTTCTGGGGTTCGATACCGCCGCGGCGGGTAGTTTTTTTCCTCTGTCTCGGTGGCGCCCTGAGAGGGTGCCAAGAAACTCCGTGAAACATTCACCCCGTGGGACGAGGCGAGGCGGCCAGGCGGCCGGGCGGGGAGCGGGCCTCCTTAAACGATCAAGAAGAGTACTTCCTTTTTATTACTTCTAAAAAATGCATGCGTCCCGGCATGCGCGCTCGCAGGCCGGCCCCACCCCACAGTGGGCCAGAAGACCGGTGGAGGCGGACGAAACTCAAGACGCGTTTTGAACTCCAGGGTCGCTACCGAACGAGTGACCCCACCAATGGATTCCTCGTTCGGAGAGTAGTCCATTGGTGGGGTGGGTCACACGTTTGGTTCGAGTCTTGTTTAGAGACCCAGGAGCTCAAAATGCGTCTGGAGTTTCGGCCGCCGCCACCGGTCTTCTGGCCCACCGTGCTGCGGCCGTGCTGCCGTTCTCAAGAACGCACCGCGCGGGGCGCTAATGCGAACGGCGGGGCTGCTTGCTCCATTATTAAGAAGGATCCGGCGGGAGTGGCTGTTCGAACCACAATGGCGTTTCTAGTTTCTGGTGGCGTGCCCGCAGGTGGTGCTGTTCCCGGACGAGGCCTGGGCGAGGAACGCCACCTCCTCGTACTGGACGCTGGCGCCCGTCTGGTGGAGCCCCAACCGCTGCGTCGTCGTCGAGGTGTCCGGGACCAGAAGGTGAGTTTAGCAGCTAGAAGCGGCAACGGCGCACAGTGGGCCGGAAGATCGGTGGAGGCGGCCAAAACTCTAAACGCGTTTTGAGCTCCAGAGTCGCTAAATGGGACTTGAACCGAGCGTGTGACCCCACCAATGGATTGCTCTCCGAACGAGGAATCCATTGGTGGAGTCACACGTTCGGTTCGAGTCCCATTGCAGCCTAGTCTGCAGCTCAAAACACGTCTGGAGTTTTGGCCGCCTTCGCCGGTGGCGGTGCGCTGCGCCCGCCCCGTTGACACCCTCCTGCTGACGGGAGCCCCATCTCGCGGGCCAATCCGCCGAGGTGCGTGGCACTTTGTATTCGGGGCGGCCCGGCCGGAACGAACACGGAACGAACACGGAGGCAAGGGGGCATGGGCCGCATGGGGCACCCAGCTAGTGGAAAGCCGGAGCAGGCGCCTCCCCGCCACACCTCCCATCCCACCTGCCGCCAATTCAGACAATAATACAGCAAATCGGAGGTCCACCTTCATCATTCCGCGGAACGGCCCGGAATTCAGAAAGAGTTCGCGCCCGCGGCGATTCGCGCGTCGAAGTGAAGGGTGAGCTGCTGTGCGCCCATGTGTGAGGTTCAGGTTCGAATCCCCCCCTTTTTCTTTATTTTTTTTCCCCTTTTCGGGGTGGAAATTCCGGGGGCTGTAAAGGGTTGCCTACCTTCTGGGCTTCTGCTTCCCCGGCCCCACCGTTTGGCTGGCTGCCTGGCTGTCTGGCATTCCGAACCATCAATCACAGCCAGGCAGCCAGAGCCATCCAGGCAGCCAGGCAGGCAGGCAGGCATCTCGAGGATTGGCAGATCTTCGCGTCCGCTTCGGCTCAACCGCGCGTTGTCGTGATTCCGTTCCCTCCGCGAGGCTAGGCAGGCCAGGCGGGCTGTCTGGCCGCTCCATGCAGCGGGATTACCCTAACTGAACAGAACAAGGCTCCACGCTGCAAGGCCCTGTCGATGCTCTAGTCCGGCTCAAGCGCCCTTCTCTTTTTATCGCCCTCCCTCGCCCTGCTCCCTCCCCCGGCTTTACGGACTGAATATTGATTTGATCCGTGTTAACAGAGAGAGGCTGGCCGTGCAGGCCGTGCAGGCCGTGCAGGCCGAGGGCACGTCGCTGCCTTGTACCAAATTCCGCTCGCGGATAACCGCCCTGCCAGGCCTTGCCAGGTTGCCACTCCGCACACGGACCTCTGCGCCCGCGCCTCGTCCCCGGGGTGCGCGGGCCAGGTGTCCACACACGGAGGGTGGCAACCCTACAAACTGGAGCACCACCGGGCACCGCCCCTACCGTAGAGTTGCCGCCAAAAGACTTGGCAAGTACATCGAAACTCACTTCCAAAGTTGTTACCTCGAAAGGGTTGAGTGGGCCGGCCCGGCCGGGCGGCAGCGCGGCGGCAGCGCGGCGGCGGGGGTGTCGAGGCGAGGTGGGGGTTGCTGCTGACGAGACACGGGACGCGGACCGACCCGAAAACCGAACGCCGCCGCTGGGATTCGAACCCGAACCTGATGAACCGGTGCCAGCAGCGCTGAGCGCCTCGGCGTCGGCGCCCCTGTGGTGGGGAGGGCGGGCCGTGCCGCTGGGCTCGAGAGCTGGCCGGGTTGCCTACCCGACGGGCGTTCGCGGCGCTCGGAGCGACGGACAGACGCACGAGGGGTGCCTACACTGAAAAAACGCGTTTCTGTCTGTCTGTCTGTCTGTCTGTCTGTCTGGCCGTCCGTCCGTCCTTCCGCCCGTCCCACTTTGCTTGCAAATGCAGGTGATCCTCATTTAGCGCTTCCTCGGCGTGCCGGAGGCGATTCCTTCGCATTCCGATGGAAAGCAATGGATGACGTCACGGGGGCGGCCGCCCGTCTGGTCCTAGGTTCGAATCCCCGCGCCGGCGAGGCGGACACGTCCACAGCGATAATTATTCCCGGCGAGATTACCGCTCGCAGTAAAACGGCACGATGAATAATACGGGAAAAAAGAGGGCGAAAAAAAGAAAAACAGAAACGAACGAAATGATTTAATAAAAATATGGACATGATCCACGGGATAATTAGCCGGCCGTTTAAACGACGCGTGGAGTCTATGTAGCTTGACCCACCTCAAAGTTGACCTACCTATATATTAATTAATAAAAATATTAATATAAATATTAGAATATAAATATGGGAATATAAATAGGAGTAATATAAATATTACCAAAAAAAGTTGACCCACCCCAGAGTTGACCTACCCTATATTTTTGACTTGACCGACGAAGCGCGACGGCTCGGGGCAGGGGAAGCGCGACGGCCTCGCGGCAGGGGAAGCGCGACGGCCCTCGCGGCAGGAGAACCGCGACAGTGTCGCGGCGGGGAAGCGCGACAGTGTCGCGGCAGGGGAAGCGCGGACAGTGTCCGGGTCGCGGCAGGGGAAGCGCGACGGCCTCGCGGCAGGGGAAGCGCGACAGTGTCGCGCAGGGGAGCGCGACAGTGTCGCGGCAGGGGAAGCGCGACAGTGTCGCGGCAGGGGAAGCGCGACGGCCGCGGCAGGGAAGCGCGACAGTGTCGCGGCAAAGGAAGCGCGACAGTTGTCGCGGGCAGGGGAAGCGCGACAGTGTCGCGGCAGGGGAAGCGCGACAGTGTCGCGGCAGGGAAGCGCGACGGCCTCGCGGCAGGGGAAGCGCGACAGTGTCGCGGCAAGGAAGCGCGACAGTGTCGCGGCAGGGGAAGCGCGACAGTGTCGCGGCAGGGGAAGCGCGACGGCCTCGCGGCAGGGGAAGCGCGACAGTGTCGCGGCAGGAAGCGCGACGTGTCGCGGCAGGGGAAGCGCGACAGTGTCGCGGCAGGGGAAGCGCGACGGCCTCGGGCAAGGGAAGCGCGACAGTGTCGCGGCAAAGGAAGCGCGACAGTGTCGCGGCAGGGGAAAGCGCGACAGTGCGCGGCAGGGGAAGCGCGACCGGCCGCGCGGGGGAAGCGCCTCGCGGCGCCAGGGCCGCGGAAGTACGGTCTGGGGGAGGGGGGCGAAATTTTATGAAAAATTGTTGGGTTGCCTACCGTTAAGGGCAACACCCAATACGGTTTAGACTTCTCTAATAGTGTTCCAAAGCAGCAAACGAACAAGCTTAAAGCGAAAATGCACACAATTCTAGACTTTAACAAATTTTGCCATTTTTAGAGCTTAATCACACGCTTTATTGGTGGGCGAAGCGAGCCAAACGGCAAAATAATGGAGGAAATTAAGAAAACTGCGAGCGAGCGAGCAAGAAGCAAAAAATCAAAGAATTGCGACATTGCTATATTTTCTCTCTATTTCGAGCTCAAAATGGCACTTAGTGTCTGAAAGTGGTGAAGGGGGGAGGGCGATGCCAAACAGCGAGGCGTGCCAGCGTCAAAAGCGAGGCTGTGCCAGCGTCAAACGCGAGGCTGTGCCAGCGTCAAACAGCGAGGCTGTGCCAGCGTCAAACGCGAGGCTGTGCCAGCGTCAACCGAGGCTGTGCCAGCGTCAAACAGCGAGCAGGCGGTGCCAGCGTCAACAAGCGAGGCTGTGCCAGGCGTCAAACAGCGAGGCTGTGCCAGCGTCAAACAGCGAGGCGTGCCAGCGTCAAACAGCGAGGCTGTGCCAGCGTCAAACTGCGGGCTGTGCCAGCCGCACACCAGCGAGGCTGTGCCAGCGTCAAACAGCGAGGCTGTGCCAGCGTCAAACAGCGAGGCTTGCCAGCGTCAAACAGCGAGGCTGTGCCAGCGCAAACAGCGAGGCTGTGCCAGCCTCCCAAAAAGCGAGGCTGTGCCAGCCTCACACAGCAGGCTGTGCCGCGCAAACAGCGAGGCTGTGCCAGCGTCAAACAGCGAGGCTGTGCCACCTCAAACAGCGAGGCTGTGCCAGCTAAACAGCGAGGCTGTGCCAGCTCAACAGCGAGGCTGTGCCAGCTCAAACAGCGAGGCTGTGCCCGCGTCAAACAGCGAGGCGTGCCAGCCTCAAACAGCGAGGCTGTGCCAGCGTCAAACAGCGAGGCTGTGCCAGCGTCAAACAGCGAGGCTGTGCCAGCGTCAAACAGCGAGGCTGTGCCAGCTCAAACAGCGAGGCTGTGCCAGCCTCAACAGCGAGGCTTGCCAGCGTCAAACAGCGAGGCTGTGCCAGCGTCAAACAGCGAGGCTGTGCCAGCGTCAAACAGCGAGGCTGTGCCAGCGTCCAGCGAGGCTGTGCCAGCTCAAAAAGCGAGGCTGTGCCAGCTCAACAGCGAGGCTGTGCCAGCGTCAAACAGCGAGGCTGTGCCAGCTAAACAGCGAGGCTGTGCCAGCGTCAAACAGCGAGGCTGTGCCAGCGCAAACAGCGAGGCTGTGCCAGCTCAAACAGCGGGCTGTGCCAGCGTCAAACAGCGAGGCTGTGCCAGCCAAACAGCGAGGCTGTGCCAGCGTCAAACAGCGAGGCTGTGCCAGCTAAACAGCGAGGCTGTGCCAGCTCAAACAGCGAGGCTGTGCCAGCTCAAAAAGCGAGGCTGTGCCAGCTCAAACAGCGAGGCTGTGCCAGCGTCAAACAGCGAGGCTGTGCCAGCGTCAAACAGCGAGGCTGTG